>NW_017728949.1:46545115-46579339 GCF_001723895.1 Crocodylus porosus
AGCCTGTCATCATAAGGTCTGTTTTCCTGACCTCTGATCATGCGCGTGGCTCTCCTCTGGACTCTCTCAAGCTTCTCCACATCCTTTTTTAATTGTGGAGCCCAAAACTGGACGCAATACTCCAGCTGTGGCCTCACCAAGGCCACAAGAGGAGAATGACATCCCAGGATTTCCTTGAGACGACTAGATCTGTGGATGCAGGGAGAAAAGTGGACATGATATATCTTGACTTTAGTAAGATTTTTGTATATGGTTTCTCACAACATTCTTAAGGAGAAACTAAGGAAGTACAGGTTGAATGAATGGTCTGTAAAGTGGATAGAAAACTGGCTGGATTCTCAGGTTCAAAGGGCTCAGTGGCTCAATAGCTAGTTGGCACCTGGTCTTGCATGGAGTGCCCAAGAGGTCTGTACTTGGGCCAGTTTTGTTCCATATCTTCATCAATGGCCTGGAAGGTAGGATGGAGTACACCATCAGCAAATTGGCATATGACAGCAAACTGCAGAGAACAGTAGACATGCTGGAGGGCAGGGCTAGGATTCAGACAGACTTCGATAAATTGGAGGATTGGATAAAAAGAAAACTCATGTTCAACAAGGACAGGTGCAAAGTCCTGCACTTAGGACAGGACAATCCCATGCACCATTACATGCTGCAGACTGACTGGCTCAGCAGCAGCTTTTCAGAAAAGGACCTGGGAGTTACAGTGGACAATAAGCTGAATATGAGCCAACAGCGTGCTGAAGGCTGAGTGAAGCAGCGTGAAGAAGGCTGATAGGCAGGCAAGGTTCTTTGGATAAATGTGATATCTTTTATTAGAACAGCTAAATAGTTGGAAAAATTGTTCTTTGCAAGCTTTTGGGCACAAACACCCTTCTTCAGGCATAGGGAGAGTCTGCTGCCTGAAGAAAGGTGCTTGTGACTGAAAGCTTGCAAAGAACAATTTTTCCAATTTTTTAGTTAACAAAAGATATCGTATTTACCTAAGAACCTTGTCTGCCTATGTCCTTAGACTAACATGGCTAAAACCAAGACCTCCAGAAGAAGGCTAATGGCACACTGGACTGGATTAGTAGTAGTATTGCCAGCAGATTAAGGGAAGTGATTATTCCCCTCTTTCAGCATCGGTGAGGCCACATCTGGAGTACTTTGTCCAGTTTTGAGCCCCTACTACAGAAAGGTTGTGGTCAAGTTGGAGAGAGCCCAGTGGAAGGCAATGAAAATGGTTAGGGTGTGGGTCACATGAGTTATGACAAGAGGCTGAGGGAACTTGGCTTATTTAGTCTGGAGAAGAGAAGAATGAGTGGGAATATAATAGCACCCTTCAGCTACCTGAAAGATGGTTCCAAAGAGGATGGAGCTAGACTGTTTTAGTGGTGGCAGCTGACAACAAGAAGCAATTTCTCAAGTTGCAACAAGGCAAGTTTAGGTTAGATATTAGGAAAAACTTTCTCACTAGGAGGGTAGTAAACCATTGTAACGGGTTATCCAGCGAAGTTGTAGAATCTCCACCCTTGGAGGTTTTTAAGACCCAGCTAGACAAAGCCTTGGCTGGGATCATATGGTTGGGGAAGGTCCTGCTTTGAGCAGGGGGGATGGGGCTAGACGAGCTTCTGAGATCCCTTCCAACCCTTACTTTCTATGATTCTACAGATGGAAAATAGTGTTGCTGCAATCATACCTCCTTGCGGCATTCTGGTTCTAATAGTGAAGGGTTCCATGCCATTGCTTAGGATGGTTGCTGTCATGTTGTCATGATTTTGGCAGGCATCCAAATCTCACCAGGATTTTCACAGAGCTGTTCTATTGATTGAATACAAGGCCTTGGTCAGGTCAATGAAGGCCATGTAAAGATGTTGGTGTTGCTTGTAGCACTTTTCCTGTAACTATCTATCAACAGAGATTGTATCTACTGTTCCTCTGAGTGGTCTGAAACCATATTGGGAGACAGGTAGAATCCCTCAGCAAGGAAAATTAATTAATTAAAGTTTATTGATGAGCATGAGAACATGGGTGAGAATCTTCCCAGCTATGGACAGGAATGCAATACCATAATAGTTACAATCCAATTTATCTCTTTTCTTGAATATGGTAATGATTGTGGTATCTCTCAAGTCACTGAGAATCTGTTCATGTTTCCAGATTTTCATAAGAACAGCATGTAGTTGGTGATAGAGCTTTTTTTCCATCTTGCTTAAATATTTATGGTAGTATTCAATTAGGACCACATTCATTGTTGTTTTTCATTTGCTTAATGGCTTTCAAGGCCTCTTGCTATGTTGGTGGACCTTCCAGGTAGTCCTTAACTGGTGTTGCGTAATGGCTTCAGCAGTATTATCTTCAACATTAGAATCTCAGTTCAGGAGCTCTTGAAGGTACTCCTTCCATTGTGCATTCATAGTGGAGTTGTCTTTAAGCAGTATCCTTCCATCCTTGAACCTCAGAGGGACCTCCTTGTGTCCTTGGCCCAGATATAACTTTGGTTGCACTGAAGAAATTATATTGTGGCTATCAGAAAACGTTTGAATCTCTGTTTTGTCCTCCCACCACTTGTTCTTTCACTCTTGAATTTTCTTCTGGGTTTCAGCTTTAATGCATCAGCAAGTGTTTTGCTGCCATTTGGAATTGATGTAATTCTGGCAACCTTTGAAGGCTCTCCTTTTTCTGTCAACAAGAGCTTATATTTCCATATCATTCTCATCAAACCAGTTCCAATGTTTCTTTTTGGAGAACGCTAGAGTCATTGAATGCCTCATGGATGCATTTCATTAGACTTTCTCAGTGACCAATGGTGTTAAAAGCATCAGGGAAGTCAGAGAATTTCTCACACAGGCACTGCTAGAGATGGTTGCTTTTAGCAGGTTCTTTCAAGCACTCAGTATCAAACTTGTTCCTTGGTAGCTTCTTCTGTTTATGACGTCTTGGGTATGTACCTGATGGAGAACATCAAACAATTATTTGTTCAACAGTTGTCTGTGCTGGTCACAAATCTGGTGATACAGATGTTGTGACAGTCCTGGGCGCACACTGTGATGTAGTCAATCCGGTGCTGGTGTTTTGAGTGGCCATGCATCAATAATGTCTTCTATTTGTTGTTTTTAGAGGAATAAAGATTTTGTGATAATGAGATGATGTTCTTAACACTTGCTCAGAAACAACCCATTTGACTTGAATTTCCTGACTCCTTCCTTTCCAAGTGTTCCTTTCCATAGCTCAGAGTCTTTCCCTACTTCAGTGCTGAAATTGTCAAGAAGAATTATCTCCTTTGGGGACAGATGTCAGCAGCTGATTGAGTTTTAGAATAGAATTCTATTCTATTGTTTTGTTATATGTATCAAAGGTCAGAATTTATGCACTGATGACTCTTGCATATTGTCAGTTGAAGACAAAGGATCACGAGACTCTTATTGATGCCAGCTGGACATTCCAACATCTGAATAACAATCTTGGTCAGGATAGCAAAACTGGCTCCTCCATGGGTATATCTTTTTGCTCTGTGAGCTGCCTCTGTTCTGCATATTTCTTCTTTCACTGAGTGCACTAATGCCAGCATCACATCATGCAAGTTCTTTGGACACAAGTGCTGTCCTTCACTCTGGCAGGTCACTGCTAGTGTTGTCCACCAGAGTACAGACATTCCAGGTTGCAAACTTCATTACTTGCTTCGTATAGCTAATAGAGTGATCCCAGTGGATGTGGTTTTCCAGTCAGGTGAAATGAGGCAGATTGTTTAGTGCACCTTTTCTAGCCTTCTCCCCATACAGGGTGAGCAGGTGGATCCTAAATAGGACTGTTCAGTCATGATTTGCGGCTGTCAAGTTGCACACCTCTCTCAGCTCCAAGTACAAAATGACTATCATATAATCATCACCTCCAGGTAGGTCTGTCACTAGGGACTTCTCGTAATTGCTAGCATCTGCCTCTCTCTGCTTGCTCATTGCTGTAGGACTTACTTTTGAAGGAACACACCTGTGCGTGTCTTCTTTTACTGTGGGATGTTGTTGTACATTAGCAACCACCTGATACTTTGCAGGAAGCAAACCTTAATCCAAGGATTGGTGGTTTCTGTTCTGATACAGCCTTCATTTACAACTGTTGTGAAATATCCTTGCTTCATCCACTTGCTCTGCCATTGAGAACTTTTACTTACTTTTTTGGATTACATTTAGTCTGGAAACCTCATTTTTTTTTAAATTGCCACCAAGGGTGACCCTACCAGCAGTATGGGCCTTTGTACACATTAATTTTACATGACTTCTGGAGCTCTTAAGCCCTGGATTGTCCACACATTAACACCTAAAACTAGTTTAAAGTACTCTGTAGGCAGCTTAAAGTTACACCAATCCAACCTAGGTTTATGTCTGATCTGTGTTACCCAGTTTGTGTTACACTAATATGTAGCCACTCTAAGCTACACCCTACTTAACTCCTTTCCTGCCGGCTTGGATCAGGCCCACTGCCCTCTTCCCTCCCCCCACTCTCCCTAACACTCCAGATCCCTGTTTACTTGTGTCTGTCTGCTCTGTTTGTTCCAGGGGAGCAGACAGCGGAGAGTTAACTCAACTGTGTGACCACTGTTGCCACTGCTGTTCTGTTGCTTTCTAGGCCAGGCTCAGCCTAGAGAAGAGCCTGGCAGCCACAGTGGCAGGGAGTGGGAGGCAGGCTAACCCTCCCCTGCCTACTCACCTAGGAAAGACAGCACAGACAGCCACAAGTAATCAGGCCGGGGGGAGCCCCAAGGAACCCAGGGAAAGCCCAGGATGGGAGGAGGGGATTCTTATTTATCAGTACTCCAGGGCCCTGCTGGCCTCAACATGTAACTGCTCCAACTCGAGCTTGTAAGAACACTGATCGACATTTGTGCAGCTCACACTGTAAACCCAACAAAACTCCAAACAACATTGCTTTCAACATCATTTGTAGCACACAAGCCTCTTCACTGTTTCAAGGTTGCAATCCTTGGGAGGCAAGGCATTATTTTTACTACTTTAAAAAAAAAAGGGAGAGGTGTGGCTTTCCCCTGTTTACCTCAATAGTTTCAAGAGGTGCAAGCAAGTCCTTCTGATAGATCAGTACCTTTCCCATCAGGATAATGTAAAGGGTTTAATGAGTTTGGGCACATGTGAAATGATCTTTTCTTGTGACCTCTTAAAAGTTCACGAATAACTTTTTTGTTATTCTAGTGACAGTTTCTTTCCCCAGATAGATGGACACTAGGAGGGATTCGATTTTTATCAGTGTAATGCCAAAATATTATACTGATATTTGCTGTATGCACGTGTGTGTGCATGCATGCGTGTATACATGCACGCACACAACAGGAATGTCCACAGTCAGCCTCTGAATGATTTGGATTCTCTCAGAGGTGAAGGATCCCTTGGGTGCAACACTGGCGTTCATCACAGTTGTTGCACCCAGTGGAAACCAATGGATTACAATTAGTGCACATTTCAGATGTAATAAATATTGTGTTGCCATTGTAACTGGATTAATTGCTTTATTAGATGCCAGTGTTGGAGATAACTGTCTTTCCTGTGTTAAGTACCCACAGCTACATTTCATGTGTTCAATATATATTTAATGATTACGTTTTACATTTTTTCAAGTTTGCTTCCCTTTGGGACAGTATTATAACTTGCAAACCAGTGAAATGATGACTTGCAGGGAGAAAAGGCCCAGCAACTGAGAGGGAAGTAGGTTTTTAATCCAACTCTTTAAGTCTCCTATTGTATTGTTCGTTTCTCATAACACTTTAAATTCAATGGCTAGTTAACATTTCAGATAACAAAGGTCTGCCTTAAGACAGTATTCAAGCTTTTGGTAACAGCTTACTTAAATTTTTTAAAAGTCATGACCCATAAAAACACTAGTTATAATGATGACAAACTGATATAATGTATTTGTCTTTCTATTACAAGAGATTGAGATGGAATCAAGGGTAAGAAGGTATGGGAAATGAGGGAGATGGATGTCCTCTGTTTTTTATTTTCAATGCTTTGCACTCATTCACAGTTACAGTCTACCTGGGGAAAAAGTCCTGCTCTAAAATATCTGGGGATCCAACAAAAAAAAGAGTTGGTATCTTTTATATTTCTAAGGTAAAAATTAACCATAGTTAAAGACTCATTTCCTGTTTTTAATAAAAACCTTTTAGGCCTTCATTTATACATCATTAGGAAGCAAATGAATTATAATCCCAATTTTTAATAAATCCTTTGAAGCTTCGCTAATGCTTTTCTACAGAGAGCAAGCATTAGCTACATAAAAAACCAAGTTCAAAAACAATTTTCAAGAGCAGTTGTAGCAAAGAGGAATTGGATGGGCATTAAGTACCAACTACTTGGTTCAACTGTTCAGTTTAATATTCCTAGATGCCCAAATGCTTGTCTGATTAATGACCTTTTTTCACTACCTCTGTCCCTTATAGCTAACTCGGATCATAGCCTGAGAATAACAGAACTTGTAGAGAACACATTAATAGCAATGTAATTGATTTTTCAATTTGATTTTAATTTAGTTATGCTACAGCTGATAGGACCAGAAGCAGAAGGCATGAATTTAAAAAATGCTCGATCCCACAAACTTAAGTATGGATGCATCTTCACTCATGTGGGTGCAACTTCATTCACATGACTTTATATAAGTCAAGTCACACTTTTGTACAGACTATGCCTAATTTCTGTTGCATGTGACTAAGAAGATAAATCAAGGCTGTTTTCTGTAGGACCCTAGCTTCATCTGTTGTAGAATCTGGAAGCTGTGGAGTGAATGAAACAAGGGACTTCAGGAAGAGGGGATGGTCTTGTGGTTAATGCAGTCGAAAACTACCCAAGAAAACTGGATTCTACCCCTGCTTCTGCTAGAGTTTCTAGGTAATGCTGGGCAAGTCTTTTAACCAGACTTTTTAGAGGTGGTAAGTAATTGTATGCTTATTTTTCTGGGAGTCAGATTTGCAGAAGTATTGAGGATTCAAAGCTGCAATTGAAGACAGTGTAATTTGTGCTTTAAAATACGGTATGTACAGTGGTAAGTATTTTTTAAAAACAGGTCTTAAGTATCACAAGTTGGACACGCCAAATTATTAGATCCTTTTGATCACAACCTCTGTGCCTCAGTTCCCATCTCTCATATGGGGATAGTAACATCTCACATAGGTCTTGTGAAAAAATAATAAGGTTTATAAATTCAGTTGGTATAGATCTGAGCACTATAAAAGCAAGCCCAAAAGGAAGTTTGATAGAGCAGGCTCCTTGCCCATACCTCTCTGCCCATCCAGTGCAATTCTTCCTAGTAGGCTCTGTCTTCTTGTCATATCCATCTCCTTCCCCCTGTTGGAGTGCTTTCCAGTCCCAGTCTCTTTGCTCTGCTTGTCTCAATCTCCCCTCTCAGCTTCTCATCTCAAAAGTTTTTTCCCACCTACTAACTCCATCTCTTGTTCCCAAACTTAGCTGGGAATCCTGGACCCCAGATCTTCCATGAAAAGGTGGAGGTTTGGCTCTTGTTCTCTCTGTATTTAAATCAGAAAGAGTCATCCCTGCTGCCTGCAACTATCATCAAGAACATGGGAAAACCAGACTTCCTGTTCCTATTTCTACAGCCAGTCCCCATTGAGACTGAAGAAGTTACATTGTAATGTCTGGATTTCCCCTTGTTTACCTGAACTTCAGTGTATAGAGTTGTGCAGTCAGGACTACAAGCTATGAGAGGCTTGAACAGGCTTGGTGAAGTTGGAATGTGGAGATTTTAGAGGTGAAGCTCTAGTTAGTTTCTGCTGAGTAGATACACACTCTGATTTCTCAAAGGTTTCTTACTTACCAGGTTTAGGCAGAATGTCCCAGGGATGGTACGCAGCGTAGCCACTGCAAAAATTTTTCAAATAAAAGGTCTTCAGATTTATTTTTTTACTGAGGAGAACTTATTGTAGCCCTAGACTTATTCTGGGCAATGGAAAATAGCATCTTAAAACAGCAGCATGAGACAATCTTAATAATGGGCAGTTTACCAGCTTCACCTTTAGTAGTGAAAGACTCAAGGTCAAATGTCCTGCCAAGTTTAGTAACCCACAGAGCTATCCTGGCTTAAAACATGCCAGGTTTTACAGTCAGTGGCACATGATGATGGTAGTATTACATTAGCACACTTTTTACTTCTTGGCCCAAGTGGCTGGGTACCCATTTAAAGCTGGCTTGATTGGCGGGTAGTATTTTATATGCATGCAGGTCAGGACTCAAATTCACACCTCTGACCCAAAGCAGGATGCCTTAGCTGCCCTGCAACTATGCCCCAAACGAAATTTGCCCTAATTAAATTTAATAGTACCCAAAGAGAGGCCTGCAGTTATGGAGCATCAAAATTGGGAAGCAGAAAGCGGTAGAACGTTAAGAGCAGTCAAGATACTTGTAACTGGATATAATTTATTAACAGTACCACGGGAACAAATTG
Organism: Crocodylus porosus; assembly: GCF_001723895.1. Classification (NCBI taxonomy): domain Eukaryota; kingdom Metazoa; phylum Chordata; order Crocodylia; family Crocodylidae; genus Crocodylus; species Crocodylus porosus. Next base: position 46,553,558 of record NW_017728949.1, read on the forward strand.
GTGTCATTTCTCATGGATGCAGTACTTGATTGTTGCAGATAAATATGAGTAATTACTGCTATTTTGACAATATTGGGTCCTATTTCTCCATTACAGACACTTAATTAAATGGATAGACATCATGTTGATTTGAAAATGGAAATGTATTATATTTAGTCACTTTAGGCACTGTTTATGATCTTGTTATCATGTAAATGTTCTCATCAATAACAGACATATCAACAATAATTACACTAGACAAAGCTGCTAGCACTCTTGTCAATACTAGCTTCATGCCAGGAAAAGAAGAAAAGCTGACTTTCCTGTGATAAAACAGGCAATAAAAATATCTGGAATGTTTTTCACATTTTAAAATACTTGTTATCAAAATCTCTTGTTTCTGCTAGCGACTTTATTTTGGTAAAGCGAGCTTATCATACTAAGGGTGTTCCAAAACCTTTGTAGTTACCAGGATCAAATGAAGATTACTAACTTTTTAATCAGGAGAAAATTTTCAGCAACTATTGCAGTTTAGGAAGATATCAATATGTACTTAATTTGTGCTGATATTCTCCTACCGACTGACAAGCAGAGTTGCCTTATCAGAACAAAAACTATAATTAAATCACTTAACCTGTGTTTTTCCCCCAAGTGTTTTAGAAGGGCATTATTTGTTTTTGTAAAAATAATTTGTTATATGAGGATGCCCTCTTGTGGAAGTTTCCAGCATAAAGCTTTATTAATTATTTTCAACATTGGCTGTGTCTCTGGGCCTTGTTGCACATTTAATTTCAGGTGGCTTCAGGAGCTCTTGACCCTTTATCCATGCATCAACACCTGAAACTAGTTTTAAGCACTCTGTAGGCAGCTTAAAGTTGCACCACTCCAGCCTAGGTTTATCTCTGATCTGTGTTACCCAGCTTGTGTTCCATTAATGTGTGGCTGTTTCCCCACAGATAAGCCACCCAAGTTACCGTCGTCCAGCATCCCAGGATCTGGTGCCCCCTCCCCCACCATCTTGTTCTGTGAGGACAAACTTTCCACCTCCTGAACTCTACTGCCTGGGGCGTGTTTCTGGTACCAAGTCCCAAGTCCAAGTCCTTCCCACCCCAATGGTACGACCCTGTGCAAGCAGGCTAGAGAGCACCAGCTAGGCAGGTCATAGGGTACAGATGAGTCTGGGAGTGGGTTTAGAGGGGGAGGAGGAGAGTGTAATGGGGAACCCTAACCCTGTTACGGAGAGGAGAGAGCCAAGCAAGGGAAAACAGGAGGGTCCCTTTAAAGTTGGAATTTTTGTAGTCTGAGGCAAAGGGTTCACTGCCTACAAGGAGCGAAGTGCCAAGAGGTGCCAAGACAGCAGAAAAGCACCAAGTGGTGAGCAGGGGAGTAAGCTGCCAGCTGCAAGTAAGGGCACGAATCCCTTGAAGGGGCACAGCTGGCTCAGCTGGGAGTGATGCACACCCCCTGCCGGCCCCCACCTTTTTGTTTTGCAAAGTCTAGCTTGCAGCTAGATAGCAGAAATGATAGCAAGAAGGGAATATTGGCAGCAGTAATCTGACTGAAGGGTGGGGGACTATTTGGGATATAATCCCTTCATCAAGGCAAAGGTGGGGGACTTGGCCCTGCAGCAGAGAAGGGGATAGAGTCCTCCAGGGAGACAAGGATGCATGTAAGCTCAGCAAGAGGGGCTACAGCTCAGGAGGAGTTTCTGATGATGGAAAGAGAAAGAGTGAGTGCATGGGAAACAGAGGACTTTTTATGTGAATACAGGAAGGATCCTGGGGGAGTGGGTGCACCAGGAAAACTGAGGACTGTTTTACCTTAACCCAGTAATAGTACTGGGGAAGAAGTGCATTCAGAGCACTGGGGACTGTTTAAGTTGGCTCAGGAGGGCCCTGGGTTGGTGGGTGCATGCCAAGGACTGTTTATGTTGACCTAATAGGGGTTTGCTTTGCTTTTTTTTCTCTGTTCATTTGTTGGTAGCACTTGGTGGACTGGGGCAGCTGTGGGAGGGGGTACAGAAGCTGCAGAGCAGAGGGCTCCACACCCTATGAATTTTCCCGTGATGTTTGTTTGTTTGATTTTTAACTCTTTCCTAAAGGGTAGTGGTCTTGGAAAGGGAGGTGAGTGGCTGCCTCCACCAAGCAGAGGCCCAGAAAAGGGTCAAAGCCCTGTATAGACCGGCCCTGACTGAAGTTAGGTGATCTAGGACCCAACAGGGTTGGAGTCCCACCCAAAGGGTAGAGGGAGAGATGGAGGGAGAAAAGGGCATCCCCACACTACCCAGGCAGGTCAGTAGCTGGGAAAGGAGAGGCAAGGCTCCCTTGACTATACACAGAGGCAGTGTTGCATCACTTCCATCTGCATTTGCCTCCGTAGCCTATATGGCCAGGTACTGATTTATAGCTGAGTGAACTGAGACAACCTGTGATGTAAGTCCAGAGCAAAGTGTTAACTTGGGATTCTCAACTAGCAGCTCATAGGCTGCATCTGTCCAAAATAAGTTAAACTGTGGCCCCCAAGGTCCCACTTCTCCCCACACTTCAGCTGCTGCTGCTGGAGCTTCAAGGTTCCCCTTCCTTCCTCTGGCTTACACTTCCTTTCTTCCCCTCCTCCCCCACAAGGGGCAAGACAGCAAGTCCTGGAGAGCCCAGCGCTCTGGCATCTGGATCACCTCATGGAGCAGGGACCCCACACAGCAACAGATGTCAGGAGCAACTCCTGAGTGTCTGACTTGAAGAGGTAGGGACTGAGAACAAGCTCAACTCTCCACCAGGCTACAGCTGGTAGACAAGGGTGGAGTGGTGGGGAAGGAGCTCCACCATAAAAAGGCCTCCTACTGCTGGCCCCTGATTGGCCAGGGTTCCTGATGATGATTTGGTTCCTCCAGCCCACCTAAAATCTAGGCAGGAAGCTGTCTGGACAACAAGACTTCTACTGCTTTCAGAGTGATCTGCTGTCTTGTTACTCATCTCCTGATACATAAATCTGACTTCCCATTGTCAGCTCTGCCTGTACTCCAACCATGCCTCTGCCTTGTGGCTTGGCTTCATCTACAACTCTGATCTCAAGCTACCTGAACCAGCTTGTGTTCTGACTCTGCTCCACCTGTCCTTTCAGCCTTGTCTTGGATTTTGATCCCATCATTTTGACCCAGCTACTCCTCAGACCTTGGCTCTTGGTATATAATAGCCATGAGGCAGACTGTCCATGCCTTGATACATGTCACAGGAGCTCAAGGTGGTTCATGAAATGGTGGAGGGGAAGTGCTGGGGAGTCTGTGTAGTGGAGGAGTGCAGGTGGGAACACAGAGGAGACTATATGGCAATGAGGAAGCTTGTGTTGCTGGAGCAGTCTGTGTAGTGTTCAATCTGGGGATCATGTGGGCTTTGCAATCCCTAGCTTCTGAGAAATGGGAGTGCCATGCTTCAATTCACAGTGCTGGATCCACATCAAGATACCTTAATCACGATGCCACTATGCCCCTTCTCTTTGTACAATGGTTAGGCTTCAGTTCCACAAATCAATGAAAATTTTTACCATTAACTTCAGTAGGGTCAAGTATTTTCTTTCATACTATTGAATGCAAATAAGACTCAGAGTGGGGTAGCATTGAAAATTATCTGGGGGCTATATTTAGATGAAAATTGATGCTTTTGAATTTTCAGTTGGAAAATAGGCAGACAGTCATACAAATATCAATGTATGTCCGTTGTTTTTAGTGCTTTGAGCTATAGAGTACATGCACATAAATCTAGGAGCAGAGATGGGTAGTTGGCCATTGGTAACAGGGAGTCAAATTTGTGTTACTGAGAAGGAATGCAGAATCCTAGAAAGTTGGCATGGCCCCCTTAAGACTTGAACCTTTTGGGCTAGTAGGAACCAGAAGCCTGACAGCTGGTGCCGGATTTAGGCACAAGCTAAGCAAGCTATAGCTTGGGGCCTCACATTATGAGGGGCCTCTAAGCCAACCCCTAGGCTGTGAATGGTCAGCTGCTGGACCAGAAGTGACCACAAACTGGCAAACCATGGTCCTGCAGAACTGGGTGGAGAGGCCGCAACTTCTCCCACAGAGCCTGTGGCAGTTGCGGTTGAAGTTTGCCTCCCCCCGCCCCTCCCCCCCTGCTGGGTGGTGGTGGGGGAAGTAACTTTACCTGTGTTCTGGCTGGAAATGATGGCTGCAGGACTCCGCGATGGGCTGCAGCCTGTTCCAGTCCAGTTTGCCGGGCTGTGGCAAGGAAAGGTTGGGAACCCCTAGTTTAGGGCCCCACCCTATCATAATCCAGCCCTTCCTGAAAAGAAGCTTAAGAGAAGACATAGAGAACCAAGTAGCAAGATCACCACTAGCCTAGATACTGCACAGGCCACCAGGAGCAGAATGGGTCATGTGACTGGAAAAGGGGAAGGGTGCATGAGTATAAAAGCCAGGACAGAGTGTGGCAGTCAAGGTCAGACTGCAGAAGAGGATAGATTGCCCTTGCTAGATTGAAAGAAGGCTGTGGCAGATGAAGTGAGTAGACCCAACGGGGGAATAAGCCTCAGTTTTTAGAATTTTTGGTTCAAGTAGCAAACCTCAGGGGTGAAACCTTATGTTACAGATTGTATCCATTTCCCCTGAGGTGGGAATGAGCCCAAGTTCAAACTTCAGTTCTGAGAGATTGGTTGACACCTTATGAGAGAGACTTCCATTGAAAGAATAGGCCAGAGGCTGCTGTTAAAGTAGCTTGTCATATTTTATGCTTTCAAGTTTCACTTGTTTATAGAGTGGTGAATTATAGTATTGTTTATATTTAGTAGAGGTGTACTGATGCATTGGTCCAATACTGAATTCACACTGATACAAAAAAATTGAGTATATCAGAAATTGGCCTGATGTGGCTGATAATTTGGCTGATTAAATGCCCGTAGATACGTGCAGCCACAATGCAGGCTCCTTACAGGCAGTGAGGAGCACAGACCAGCAGTTTGGAGCAGTTTGGTAAGTCTGTGGTGAATGGGGAGAGAGGAGGGAAGGGGCATGGGGAACAGATCAATGCCCTCCATGGTGAGGGAGGGAGTGGGGCAGGGGCTGGGGTAGGCACTGCCTGGTTGGAGTGGGACAGAGCCACAGCTCATCTGGGGGGTGTGGAGAGCAGGAGCAGCTCCTGCTGCTGTGTGCATCTCAGGAGGGCATGGGGGGAGTGTGCCCCTGGTTCTGGGCAGTGCGGGCGGCAGCTTCAAGCTGGGGCTGAAGGCTGTGCCAGGCTGTTACTGCAGGAGGTGGGCTGGGCCATACTGTACTTGAGGCGGGTGGTAGTGCTGGTAGGGGGCTATGGGGATGGGGGGGTACAGCCACCCCAAATTTTTCCACAGCCTCCCTCCCAGTGCCACCACTTGAACTGAGCACTGCAGCCCACCCCACCCCGCCCTGCCCCGCGCAGATCCAGGGGCACATGCTTCTCCCCCCCATGCCCTCCCAGGGTGCGTGCAATGATGGGATCCGCTCCCCCTCCCTGCACCTCTTGGATGAACCACGGCTCTGTCCCGCTTGACCCTGGCTAGGCAGTGCCTGCCACAGCCCCTGCCCCTGCCCCTGCCCCACACCCTCCCTCTTGTGAGGAGCATTCATCTGCTCCCCCCATGCCCCTTCCTTCCTCCCTCCCCATCCACTGCAACAGACTTACCGGCTGGATGCAGTTGTATCGGAAATCAGATCGGTATCAGCTGATATGCCTCCTTAAAAATCAGCTTCCCAAAATCTCTATTGGTGCACTTGTATTTAACCTTATTTAATCATTACTTAAGTTTTGTATAGCTTTATTAACTTTTTTTTTTATTAGCTGGTCTTGAGTTGTTTTTTGTAGCGCTCATAGTGCTCATTATATATTATCTTTTTATTTTTATCACTGTGAGAAGTGTTTCTAACATAACATAGGAATGGCCTTGTTTCCAGTGCAGATTAACTGAATTTGGCACTAACCAGCTGAATCAGAGGGATGAAAGGATTGGACATACTACTGAAAGGTGATAAGTGAGACCAATGGACAATGCCCAAAGTACTGGAAAAAGGCCAAATTAAGAGGTGCGCTTGTGGTGGGTCTGTTGAAAAAAGAAATATGCTGACAGGATAAAAGATGGATATTCTGTTGACTGCAGAGAGACCAGTCTGAAAGCAAAGAGTCATCAAAGGAGTGAAGTTGAAGAAAAGCATAAAAGAGAGGAGCAAGAAAGTGTTGCCATCATCATAAATCCAGCCTTTAACATATATGCGGACTGTCCCAGCCAACAATGCACCCTTTGCTTCAGGAACTGTGGACAGCCTTTTCTGTTGAGCAAAATAACATCTGGAATTGGGTGAGATCTTGTACTGAATGTTTTTTTTTTCCCCTCTGAATATAAAAACTGCTAAGATAACAGTTGCTGTACTAATATTGTTAGACTTTTAAATTTTAGGACACCGAGTTGTCTGTGTTCATATTTCACATTCCATTTAAGGGTTAATAGTGTTTAGGGATCGTTAAAGCACAATCTGGTGGACAGTGGTGCTAACAGGTGCGGGCATAAAAGATCCAAGGCTAGAACCTGAGTTGGGTGTTTGGGCCTAAAGGACCTGCTGCTGGTGCCTAAGGGTTAGGCTGGTTTGCAAAGCCTGGGGTGGAAGTAAGAAAGTAGTTTATGAACTAGGAGAAGGGGCCAAAGGCAGAAGGACCTCAAGCCCAGAGAGACTGAGGGCCCAGAACAGGTTGGACTCTTGAAGCCAGCTGGATAAGTTGTGATCAAAACAAGATAGCCATAGGCCAGTGAGCACCAGAAGACCTGCCAGTCCCATGGGATCTGGTCATCAGTTTCTCCTCTTTTCCACTCCCCACCCCCCTTGTGTAGAGGTAGGACACTTCCCAGAACCATTTTTTTTTTTTTTAACAGCAATGCATGGCAGGTGAATTGGGACTAGGGAGGTTTATAAGAAAACTGAGCATGACAGGACCTGCCATTTGTGAGATGAAGGATGCCCTTCATTCAAGTCCTATCCTACCACCTCAGCCTGAAGTCAGGTAAAAGTCAGGGTAGAGGTGCACAGGCACAGATCAAGGAGGTGCAGTGGTGCAGTTGCACCCCCCCCCCCTTTATTCTTGCTCCACCCAAATTTTAAAAACTGCTCTCTGGCAGTGGCAGCAGCAGTGAGGGAGTCGAGCTGACTTTATGCCTTATTATAATCTATCTGATTCCGTCTAAACTCATTCCATAAGTATTTAATGACACTTTCTTTTCTAACAGTCTTGATGTTCCACAAATAAAACTATTTCTTCTTCTGCCATTCTGTTGTCTGATAGCAGATCTTGATAATGGAGTTTCTATTTCACAGCTGTGCAGACTGTTTCTTAACACTAGCTAGAACTGTTAACTCAAATGAACAATAACTGAGATGTGGAAATAACTTTCATTGAAGCAGTGGATGCACTGTCAAGATGCTCAAGAAGGCTGGATTTGTTTTATGAATCTGAATAAGGTGTACATCTTAATTCTAACGACCACAGGACTTATGAAGGACTTTAGTTTTTGTCTAATTCGATGCATTTTATACATAAGAGATGAAAAAGCTAATCAATACATATTCCAATAAAGTTATATTTGTTTTTCCTTCAGTCTTAAATTGAATAATATAGCCTAGGCCCTTAGCATATTAATAATGCTGCTAGTTTCTTTTTAACAAGAGAAAAATATGTATTGTGTTATGTGATAATGCACTACACCATCTGCACCCCTCTTTTCAGAATCCTATATTTCCTCTGGAGGTGCACCTTTATAGACTAACTGAACTGGAAATTCTTTAAGATTTTGTGAGCAACAGTTCACTTTGTCAGATGCTATGAAAAGGCGCGCGGAGAGCAGGCTATCACATATACATCTGCATGGCTGCTTGTGTACCCATTTTAAAACCGAGTAAAATATAGTTGTACAAGCATTGCACATATGCATTGTATATACTTATGTTTATTTCATAGACATTAGGGGCTGGAAGGGACCTTGTGAGATCACTGAGTCCAGCCCCCCCACCATTGGCAGGAAGTCAGCTCAGATCAAGTGACCCCAACAAGAAAAACTTCCACATTTTTTTGAAAGAGTACAGAGTAGGTGCTTGCACCACCTCTGGCAGGAGTCTGTTCCAGAACCTGGACACTCATAAAGAACATTTTTCTTGTGTCTAGCCTATATTGGCCTTCCTGGAGTTTATAGCCATTAGACCTTGTTATCCCTTAGGGAGCTCTGGTGAACAGCTGTTCTCCAACGTCCTGATGTACCCCTCTTGTAGGCTGCTACCACGTCCCCCCTGAGCCTTCTCTTTTCCAAGTCCCTCGGCCTCTCCTCATATGGCCTGCCCTCAAGGCCTTGGATCATACAAGTGGCTCTTCTCTGGACTCCCTTTTAATTGAAAATCAAAACCTTAGTTTTAAAACATGCATGATTGTTTACTTTCCCCATAAAATGAGACTTTATCTAAAGAGGATTTTTTTTTGTTTCTTCTTTAACATTAAGTAAATGTAATATTTTAAAATGACTTGGGATGACAGTCTTCACTGAAGTCTCATGAAAGACTTTTAGTCCCATGCCCTGGGCTATGGTAATGCAGTGAAGAATCAAGTCTATATAATTTTTTTAAAGTTTTATTTGGTCTCACTTTTTGATGGTCAGGCACACAGATATTGGGTGTTTAGTTTCCAACTGTGATGCCAGGCTGGAAATCCCTGAAAATTCAGGTTTCATTTTGTAGATGACCCACATAACAGCTCAGGGGTTGACCTTCTGTCACTTGGATGGCTTCCCTTATTAGACTAGAGGAACCACTTCTAGGAAAACTGAGGATGTGAAAGATTTGATAAAGAAAATCTCTAAATTCAGTCTTCTTTTCACCATCCTCCATGTGATGGAATAAGCACTCATCAGTGATAATGGAAAGTAGATGACTTTTTTAAAGGAAATTGGCAATTGCTGACTGAAAGGTCAAAATGGTTCAAACAGTTTTTTTTTAAAAACAGGAAATATAATAATGACAGAACTGAGCTCTGCATTTCAGAGCTGTTGAGGAAGATGCCTATTTTGATTTACTGGAAAGAACACAGGCAATTCAGCAGTGCCTTATGATTGACAGAATAAATATGACTGACGGACTGAGTAATATTATTATCATTTCAATTCCATACAATACTTATGAGGAAGTCATCCATTAGCATGCTTGCTGATGCTTTCATTTCTCCCAGCCCAATGTCAAACTGAGGTCATAATGCAAGAGGCTAGACTTCCTGAAGCTAGTTATCTATTGCTTTCTCACTAATCTTTATGAAGGAAGAGTTAGAGGCTGAGGGTTTTGTTTATTTTGGGGGAGGGTTGTTTTTTTTCTGAGCTTGAATTATGTTGTACTTCACAGTAGTTGAAGGTCTTTTTTAATAATGATAGACCAAGACTCCCTGCACTGGGACCAAGACTGTCTGGCTTTGAATAAGAAAGATTAATGGTGTAGTTTGCAAATGGTAGCAAGCACTTCCTTTTGCTTACCTATAGCTTCTGTTTTATAGCTGGAGATCATAAGGTAGATACTGGGCATATTTCTACTAACATCTTTTTATAAGCAGGTCAAGATATCTGGGTTGTAGCCTTATGACTGTTTCACATAAGTCAATAGCTCCAGTAAAAAACTTACAGTAACTTTTGATTTTATGCTATTTACACCGTCACTGCTGGAAACATGAGTATAATCATTTGGTGTGACTTTGGATGGCAAGAACCATTGTAAGAATTGGACTATATATTATCAAATCATACCATGTTTGAACACTGTGTGGCAGTATAAAATTAGCTTTTAGAATTTACCCTGTTCTTTTTGTGTCTCTTCATTAGCACAAAAATCAATCTGTTGGTCCTATATGACTCAAATCCCCCTATCTCTCAGCATATATATTCACTGTTCATATATCTTTCTTTTCATTAATAATGAAATGATTTCATTAATTAATGATCCATTAATAATGGTTGTCAAAGTAATTTAATCTTCAAAGGTAATGTATTCATTATGACTAAAGCTTTACCTACCCACAAACTGGAACTGAAAAAAATAAATAATGTGCAATTTACTTTTATTAGGATTATTATTTATTTGTAGTCCTGTGGCACCTAGAGGTCACAGTCCAATCATGAAGAGAATCCTATTGTGCCAGGCACTGTACAAACACAGAACAAAAAGATCAAGTCTCTGAACCAATGCTTAAGAATGTCTATTTTAATTTTATTTACATTGATTTCCACCCCCTCCAACAAATCAAATTAAATAGGACACCCACTTAATATGACATAAGTATCCACAAAATATTTTGATTGGAATAAGTACAATGTTAATTGCAATGCATTTCACTTATTTCAGTTCTATATTTGGCAGTCCCTTCCTACATATGAAGATGAGTCTTTCCATAAATAGGGAAGTCATTGGTGAATTGGTAAATAACTGAAGAGACCATTTGGGAGATCTGCATTTTCAACTGCTAATGTGGCAAATAGTTCTGGGAGTTAGCAGTAGGTCTTAGTGATGTCAGGTCATTGCTCTTTTCCTTTTTCTTTCTCATCTATCTGCCTCCTTAGTGAGATAAGTTTGCTCAAAACAGTCAATGTCTTGTCGTATATCACAGTGTCTCTGGGAACAATTCAGTGCTCTAGTCTCTGAGGCATTGATGTTAATATTGTGTTTTTCCAGATTGGCCTTTAAGGTATCCCTGAATCTCTTTTGCCCACCTCTAGAGTGGTGACCATCAATAAGCTGGGAGTATAGGACCTGTTTTGGCAGTTGGTTGTCAGGTAGCCTTAGGACATGTCCTGCCTAATGGCGCTGTTGCTGTTATAAACATGGCTTCAATGCTGGTGGTCTTTGCTTGAGTAAAAATGCTGGCATCTGCTCTTCTGTCCTTCCAATTGATATGGAAGATTTTCTAAAGATATTGCTAAAGGTAACACTCCAAAGCTTTTGAGTGTTTCCAATATGTTGTCCATGTTTCACACCCAGACAACGCAGTGGTGTTGGCAATTAGGTCTGTGCAAAGCTTTGGTAGCCGATTTGATTCGGAGGAGGTTTGGCCCATTTCAGTGGCCAAATCTCCAAATCGACTTGGGAGACCCATTAAAAGGTCCGAATTTAATCGGAAGCCTCCAAATTGATTCGGAAGGCTTGCAGGAAATGGAAACTGAGAAGAGAGAGGGGGAGGTGGTGATCTTCCGTACATGGAAAAGGCTGGGGGGTGGGGACAGACTACTCTGGCCAGTGACTGTGATCTTTCTTTGAGTTCCCTTCCAACCACAGTGCTCTGGGGGAAGGACGTAGAAGCAACGTATCAAGCTGTGTCTGAAGTGATCTGTGCCTTTTGTGAGCTGAGTCTTTCTTGGAGCAGCAGTGTCTAAAAGGCTTGCTCTCTTGCTAGCTAGTCTCTCTTCTTGCAAGTTGTATCCAATCCTTTCCTACTTACCCTTGCCTACAATCCCTATTGTTATCCCTATCCATTCCTTTCAACTTATTTCCCCCCCCAAAATCCTCTTATTTGTTCTTGTTAGTCTGTCTTGATTCTTTCCCCTCACAAAAAGAAATCTGTTTTTTGCTTGACAGTGTCATCACTGTGCCTGAAAGCACAGTATATATTATACATACGTGTGCACACTTTGCAGCACACCAAACATTATGAAGCAGGCTGGAAAGGCAGGAGCCAGGTCTTCTGCCAGGAGAGGGAGAGGGGGCAGGGGGAGAGCTGCACGTTCCCCCTGTCCCAAACATGGACAAAACATCTTTCCTGGCAATGATAAGTCTTCTGCTTCTAGTGGGAGCAAGAAGGTGGTAGCAGTGCCTGCACCTGCACCACTGCTACTAACCAGCAGTAGTCAATGGGCTTTCTTTCAAGCTGAGGTGATGGATGGGTCCCACCTGCCAAGAAAGATCATGGTGGCCATGAACTGCATGGTGCAGGGGTGGGTCACTGGGCAGAGCTCCCCTGCAGGTTCATGGTCACTGACAACAGGGCCAATACGGTCAAGGTGTTGCATGATACCAACTTTGTTTGCATCCTTTGTGTAGCACACACATTCCACCTCGTAGTCAGGGATGCCTTGGAGGGAGACAGGGCTCCCAGTGACATTTCCATCACTACCAGCCAGCTCATTTAAAAATGCAGGAAGGTGGCCGGCTACTTCCACCAGAGCATCAAAGGGAGCAAGATGCTGTGGGCAAATAGGCAAAGCTGACCATCCCACAACACAAAATCCTGCAACAGAAGAGATTGGGGAGATTGGGATCAGCGGCGGCCTTAAGAAAATGGAGTGGGATACCATCTCCCAGATCTTGGTCGTCCTCAAGCCCTTCCTTGATGCCACCAAGACCCTCAGCACTGGCAATGCCCTCCTTAGCCAGGTGACGCCCATACTGAAGGAACTTAAGAATGAAATGAAGAAGTTCCAGGGGATCGATGTTCCTGGCTGGAGCAAGTTGCTTTCACCAGAGATGCAGGTGTAAACAGTGAGAGTCCTGGCCTAGTCATAATATTGATTATGCATGCGTGGGATGAGGAGAGGTTAGCAGTCTCTGGAACATCTAAACTTCTGACCTTGATGACCTACTTAGGAAACTGAGGCATGCACAGCTGAAACCTTGTTATATAACAACACAGTGGGAAAATTATGTTAATAAGTTTACATGGTAATAATTAATGTGTTGGGTCCAAAAAAGTGATGTTATTGATTGATTGGAATGAATGAGTTGTGATTGGACCACTGGCATGATTGACAGGTGGCATGAGGTGGCCACAATAAAATAGGTCTTGACCATTGTGTGCGCATGTGTGCGGTAGGAAGCGTGTGTGTCGAGAGGCCGTGGGAGTTGTGTATACGCAGGTAGATGTGACTGACTGTGCATGGCTGACTGTATGCCTGGGTGGCTGTATGTATCAGGCATCGCGGCTGAGAGCCTGAGAGATTTGTATGGTGCTGAATCTGCTGGGATATGGTAGAAGTGAGTGATGCCCTTGTGTGAGTGGCTGGGAAAGATTGGGAGTGTGGGTGCTGAGTTGTATTTGTTGGGACATGGACAAGTCCACCAGGATACACCTGAATTCCACCGGAGATACTTACCTTCATTCCCCCACATAGAACAGGTAAAGTATCACCCTTCCCTGCGGAGGTCTTAGACTACTTTACTGGTGGAGGAAAGGATAGAAATCCTCTGTCTGACGGGGATCTGGCAGGAGGCCCTGCACCTGTGGTGTTCGTGGCTGCCACTGCTGGTGACAGACCAGTAATACTCTCTGTGCATATTTGTGTACAGTGTTCTGTTAAATGGTTGTTGATTAGTTTGTGTTGTTATAATTGCTGATACCTTGGGATTATAATACAGATTTGCTTATTAACCCTTACTTTGGTGTTGTCTTTGTTAACAGTAGTGGGCCTCAGGGTGGAGGTAGGCCACAGGCCAATACTCTGAGGGATTAACCCTTTCAGGTGCAATTGAATCATAGACCCCTGGCACTGTAGAGGCCTAACAAACCTCTGCCCATGTAATTACCATAGCCCTTGTGCCAGGCCAGTCTTCATAGGCAGTAGTGAAGCAGCTGAAGGAGGGCATCAGAAAACAGCTGGATCCGTTGCGGTCCAGTACAGTCCATGTGCTGGCAGGCACATGTGACCCAAAGGTGAAGGGGAGCATCTGCAGCAGCAAAACTCTTGATCACTGGATGGAGATGCTGGTGAACAGAGTCAGGGAGGTGGAAGGGCAGAGGCGGGGGGGATGTAGAAGAGGGGGATCCACTTTCCCACGCCAGCACACCAACCATGAGCCAGTCTCCTCCACCACAGCCACTGCCCATGTGGGCCAAGGGAATGACAAAGTTATAGGTATTTCAGTAATTCGCCATTATAGTCTATGGCCGAATCTCCGGATCTGAATTGGCTGAATTGGATCAGGACAGTGATTTGAATTACTGAATCGAATCACTGTCCCTCCGAATCAGCTGAGTCCAAATCCAAACTGAATACTTGCTGCTTTGCACAGGCCTATTGGCAATGCTACAAGAAGTTTGGTTTGGGTCTTGATATTATGATCGTCAAAGACATGATTTTGGAGGTGTCCAGGACAGCACTGGCAATATTCAACATTGTTGAATATTGATGTCTATACATGTTTAGTTTCCTGGGAAAGGAGACTTTCCAGGATGGGGACTACTCAGTTCCAGTTTGTGTCAAAAAGCCCTAATGTTTCTGCTACAAATGATATATCTGCAGGTAAAAGGAACTTATTGATAAATCTTATATTAACGCCCCCCCCCCCCAAACTCTCTCATAAATTAGTATTGTTCACTGAAAGGCAACTAAGCTCTTAGTAATTGCTGACCTGTTCTTTTCACATTTAAATTACTTGAATCGTGCAACAAACAACTTTTCATAGCTTAGTCTCTTGTCAAAGTATATAGTAGCATAATTGTAATAAAACTCTGCATTTACTTATGCTAGTAAGTTTTAGGTACATATGATTATCTTTCTTTCTTTTTTTTTTGTAAACTGATCTAAGGCTCCAAATACATAAACTATGTAAGCAAATTCTCCCTCAGTCTAATGTAACAAAGGAAAGATTCATAACTCTGAGTCTCAGAGAAGTCTCTCTGTCATATGTGCAATAATTTTAAAGAATTCTCATCACTGTTCAACTATCTCATCACATCATGGGATGTCTGAGCTCTTTTTGCCAAAACAATTGCTCTTCTTTTGCTCACATGAATTTGCCAGGAGCATTCTTTCTCATTTTTGGGTTGACCCATCGATATATAAACTGTTCCCATCACAATTATAAAGCACATTTTTCCTCATCAGAAAAATAGATCAGGATTTTGAAAGGACTGCAAGGGATTTTTGCCTGTAAAATTAAGTAACATATACACTGGTACTGTATATGCCAAACAATATATTAGGGCAGAAATGAATTATTTATCTATAAAAGAATCTATAGTTTGGTGGTGTTTTCTGTTTTTTATTTGTTTGTTTATACACACTAAGTGATAGTAATTGTAGCAAACTATTGAGAAGTAAAAATAAGTTTTCTAGCAACTGGATTTTGTAGGCTGTCCTGGTGTTCTGGCCAGTTGGTGAAAATAGAAACAAAAGTCCTGGATTAGTGCCACCCCACCTGTACTGCCTGGTTCAGCAGCTCCTGAGCAGCAGTGGAGGCTGGGGCAGGCTGGGCTGGGCCGGGCATGGCTTTTCCTGTCTGGGTTGAGGGCACTATTCCAGATTTCCTTAAAAACAATATGGTCACCCTGTCAATATCTGATCTGGCCTGTGGGGACATGTTATCTGGCTCTTGGGGCTCCCAATGAATCCATACATTTGGTGGTGGGGGAGTGGTAGCAATTAACACTGCTACCCCTCCCCCACTGACAAATTTCCAAGCCATGCACACATATGTAATAGACCTGTTTTTGGGTAAAAGAGTGAAATGTGCTTCCAATTTCAGTCCAGAAAAAAGTTTGGGAAACACTGTCATAAGGAAAACCGAAAAGAATTATGAGACTAGTTTATCAATCCTAATATTCAGTATTGTTTTGTTTTTAACTCTTAGAAGAAAGCTCCCTATTTGTATATGGTATTTTTCTGGGATGAAAACTTAACACACAGAAGACAGCATGCCTCCACCCCTTCAGATTCAGAAGCAGATTGTATTCACAATTGCCTGAATACTTTGGTGAACAGGCTGTGATGCTTCCCTTCCCATCCTCAGTTCTGCACACATTTTCAAGTGAGTCTGCTGCCCTTTCTAGATTTTAACCTTCTCTCTGCTCCCTGCTCCTGATCTTCATGTTTTTCCTTCTCTTATTTTCAGTCCCCTATAAAAAGCTTTTGTTTGTCCCACCTCTTATTCTACTTTGTCCTCAGTCACCCTTGCTATCAGAGGCATAGTAAAATATTTTAGTACTCAGAGCAGAGGTGTGTGTGTGTGTGTGTGTGTGTGTGTGGGAGAATTATGCTGACCACTGGAGAGCAGGAGGGGAAGAAGGGGAGCAAAATCTTATTTGCTCCTGTTTGTTGTGTAGCAGGTTTGCCTTTTGGAGTTTGTCTTCAATCCCAGGCTTGAAATCTTGCTGTTTTGATTGGTGGAGCCCATCCACCAATCAGGAGGCAGCAAGAGGAGTTAAGTCATGCCCCTTTCCTGAGGGGAGGAGGAGAGGCCCCTCCTTTCCCCCCCCCAACCTGACTGAAGACTGCAACACTCAGGTCTGGAAGACTTCAGGGGCAGAGCCCTGGAGAGTTTAAAAGGAGCTGCGTGCCCAGCATGATGTGAACACATCCAGGACAGATGAGAGAAGAGTGGGGCTTAGAAGAGCTGAGGAGAGCTGCTTATCAGGGTGAAGCAGTAGCTCAGAAGCACCCCTGAAGAATTCCATCAGTGGGGAACAGCGGACGGCTCCAGTAGCTAGGTTTTCAGTGTGTAGCACAGTGCATGACGTCCAGACCCTGGGAGCTGCATGGGGCGGCTCGGGTCTGCAACCTCTGGTGTGCGGCCAGAGACACGGTGAACAGGCTGGTGCATGGAGTAGGACCTTTGGAGCGCTCCAGCAGCTCAGGTCCTCAGCCCCCGGAACAAGGCTGGGAGCTCGGTGCAGGAGGCACTGAACGGAGGGTCTGGGAGTGGATCAAGCCTGGTGCTGTACGAGGCAGCCCAGGCCTCTGACCCATAGCAAAAGGTCGAGTCTGGGGAGACAGACGCTACTGATCCAGCAGACAGGGCCAAGTCAGAGGCCCCAGAAGCCCTGCATAGAGGAGCCCTGTTCCAGGGGACAGCAATCCCCCTCTCCCCCCAAAGTCCACTGCAGGTGAGAGAGCAGCTTGGCGCAGAGGACAAGGGCCACCCTCCAGGCCTGGGAGCCATGAGTTGCAGGGAAAAGAGGATTTCCACAGGGGAGGGGGAGTTCCCCCTAGTTAGTGAAAGGCTCCTGAAAGTGGAGGTCTCACGGGAAGGGCCCCCTTAAAGTTACCAGTTTCCTTGTAGGGCTTGGGGGAAAAGCCCAAGGGCATTGGGGTTTCCCCTTGGGATTAAGTTTATCTTTGGGGTTCTTGCTCCATAAGTGGTGTGATGTCATGCCTTAAATTTTGTGAACTCTCATGTTTGTAAATGAGTAGATGAGTAGAGTCCTAGGGCTCTGCTGGGACCCCCTGTTGCTATTATTTCACCTGTTGTTTATTTGTGGCTTATTTATTGTTCACCCATACTTATCTATAGTTTATCTGTTGGCTATCTATGTTTATTTTGGGGTTTATCTGTTTCAGATCAGACACTTACCTAAATCTGGAACTCTGGTATAAGGTTTTATGGCATTTACCCAGAGGGTATTTTTTATGTTATTTGTTTAGATACGTATATAGTACATATGTTTATATCCATGTTTCTTTTTCTTGTGATTAAGTTAATGTAAATAAATTTGTATATAGTTAAGTCCCCTGACTGTCCTGGCCTGGTTCTTTAGGGAGGGAGGGAAACTGAGCAGTCTGCAGCTCCCCCACAGCACACCTGCCAGCTAACAATCCCCTTCAATTCGAGAAGGGGAGTATATACCTGAGTTACTTGGGCTACATTTGGTAGCAGCTGCTACAGTCCCCACTTTGGCTGCTGTAGCTTAGGGATAGGCTCACTACACACTGATACAGCAGCCGAGACAGAACAGACCCCCTGGGCTGCTCCTGTTTCCCCATTGGCTCCCCCCATACACTTCTGGGTACAAGGCTGTACCTCCCATGGCAAAGCCCAGAATTGGGGGAGCACATTGCACTCCATCTCTCTCAGTCCCTCTCCTCCCCCACAAATGCTACAGGGCATGGGGCTGTGCCTGCCCAGTTTATAGTCAGGCTGCACAGGGCTGCCTCTGCCTTGGAAAAGATTCCTGGAGAGGAGAGGGCCATCCTGGAACCCCCTCTTAAGTCAGGGTCTGAGGCTGATTCCGCTCACCTTGCCCTAGTGCTCAATCCCCAGTTTCCTCCTGGTTTTTACATTCTGTTCTTCCCATTGTCTCCATGTCACATACTCTCCCATCCAGGTGTTGCTCTTTGTTACCAGTTTTATTTCCTGCATTTCCCCCTCCACCCCCCTAATTGGTTTCCTGCCTAGCTTGTAACCATGTTTAGAATGAGGATCACTATTTTAGCTGAGGATACCCTGGCTTCCACTACCGCTGTGAAATTATACTCACCTCTTGTTTTATATTAGCAAAGCATATAGAAGCCCTAGCCATGGTCTAGGATCCCACTATGCATAGTGTAAGACAAAAGCCAACAATGGATACAGACAAAGATGTAGAAGGCAAAAAACAAAGGTAACACTGGTCAGCATGCTGAACAGTGTTCTGTTTTCCAGCAGCCTAAACCAGGAAAGTTTCAGAGAGAGATCTGTAGGGGGATAATGAGGTATCTTTGCAGATGTTCACAGGAAGCTACTCCCAAGGGTAAATAAAGGATCACATGGGGGAAAAGCTCTGCAGTGCTTGCTTGAAAAATTAAGGAGCTGGCAGTTGACCAGGCATTGTCAGCAGCAGAAGCAGAACTCTCAGTGCTGAGTGAGATGATGGGTAAGGTAAGAACAGGCTGTGAAGTAGGGTTACCACACATTCGGGTTTTCCCCAAAATGTCCTCTTTTTGGTTCTTCCCATCTCTGTCCAGGTGTTTTTTTAAGACTATGATCAAATGTCCAGGATTTTGTTC
The DNA here is from genome assembly GCF_001723895.1 of Crocodylus porosus. NCBI lineage: Eukaryota > Metazoa > Chordata > Crocodylia > Crocodylidae > Crocodylus > Crocodylus porosus. The sequence goes on from NW_017728949.1 coordinate 46,572,275, forward strand.
TGTTCTGCTGGTGGGAGAGGGGAAAGCAATTGGAGGGAGGTGCATCATGTGCATCTGCACGCACACATGCAGGTGGCCAGCATGCAGCCAGGCAGAGTAGCAGGACTAACCTTGGCAGCTGAATACAAATAAATCTATGGAGGGGTGGGGGTTGGAGGTCCAGGGCTTGGTGTGTGTGCAGGGCCAGCCCACAATTTGCAAAGTGTAGTTTTGGGTTCCCCTGATGCGATGAAGCCAGTGTTGGTGTGGGAGGGTGGTGGGTGAACGGCCGAAGAAGCCAGTGGCAGGAGCATCCGTGGCAGGTGGGGGTGTGGTGAGTGGCCTGATGCATGGGGCCCCTTGGCTGCAGGTTTCACAGGATAGGACAAGCTGGCTGTGTGTGTGTGGCCAGGTGGGTGCCTGGCAGGGCTGGGGCTGGGGTTGGGGTTGTGACAGGGCAGGGGGCGGGGGAGCAGCACCTGCCCTTCCAGTAGGGGCCTCATCTTCTCTTCCTTCTCTCCTGCACTCAGGCCAGATTCACTCCGCTGCCATCTGCATGAATGGGAGTCGCCACACTCCAGCCTGGTTGGGAGAGGGGCAGCTGGGGGTGAGGGGCTGCAGGTTGGGCATGATGGGCACCAGCAGGGATGCGGACTGAGAGTGAGGGCATGGGAGAGGTGGGGTGGTATGTGAGTCAGGAGTGAGGGACACTGGCAACACCAAGGGGCTGTGCGTCAGGGGGCTGCAGGTTGGAACTGAGTCACAAACATAGCCCGGGGGCAAGGAACTATGGGTTGGGAGTGAGGGGCACCAGCAGGGATGGGGGCTACAGGTTGGGAGTAAGGGACACTGACAGGGCCAGGAGGTTGTGAGTTGGGAGTGAGGTGTCCACATGACAGGTGTACTCTTTTTGGAAGTGGAAATAGGGTAACCCTATGAAGGGTCTTGAGAATGAAGATAAGCAGTTTGTTTCATGTGACAGAGAGTCAGTAAATTTTCCAAGGGAGGACTGACATGTCAAGGAAATAGCCTAAGCAAGTAATCTTTGCACCAGCATTCCAAATGTATATGAGCAGAGCAAGATTGCATTAGGAAAATGGTCTTTGCAACAGCACTCTGAATTATATTAACTGGGCAAGAGAACATTTGTCATTGCCAAAGAAAAGGATGTTGCAGTAATCAAGATGAATGATGGAGAGAGCCTAAATGAAAGCTTTAGCTGGTCGATGGAGAAGAAATTTTAGAGAAGTTATGCAGAAAGTACCTGCTTAACAGGCCTGACTGACAAGCAGGATAGTGGTTTTTTTCAGGATGATCGGGGAGGGCTTTGGGTGATGGGTAGGTTAAGAGATCCATTTTAACTGTGTCATGCTTGACACAGCTACGAAGATGTTAGCGCTTGTAGAAAAATGGTTGCTGTATAGCAGTCCTGATTGAGAGCAGTCTGTTTTGTGAGCCTATTTGCAAACAAAACAATAGGAAACAATGGTGGTATTTAAGAAAGGCAAAAACTGTAAGGAAAACTGAAGGCCAAAACCAGTATTTTTTGTGGTAGGTTAACTTTTCAGGGCTGAAAGATACTTCTCCATAGCACTGATTTCTATATATTCTGGGTTAGCCAAATTGTGACTATACAGTACAGTCCTTGTAATATCATGCAATGCAGTGATTCTTTTAAAAATAACAAGGGGAAGACTGCTGTAGTCAAGAAGGATGGCTTCCTGAGACAGACAGTCTCCACAAAATGCAATGATTTATTGTAAATAAGGCTTGGTGAAATATTTTATTGTGAAATTTGAAACTCTGACTTGTGAAATTATGTACATAATTTACATGAGTCCCCAGAGCTCTAGTCAAGTAGTTAGGAATGCAAAAAACGGGACACCCTATTCCATCTATTAGGTGCCTAAATGAATTTAAGCAGACAAGGCTCTTTGGGTAAAACTGATATCTTTTATTAGACCAACCCAAATAGTTGGAAAATTTCTTCTTAGCAGGGTTTTGGGCACAAACACCCTTCGTCAGGTGCCCGAAAGCTTACTAAGAATTTTTTTTTTCCAACTATTTGAGTTGGTCTAATATAAGATACCGGATTTACCCAACGAACTCTGTCTGCCTATATCCTTAGACCAACACAGCTACAACCTCTATCCCTGAATAGATGAATTTAAGCACCTAAGCATGATCCTGTTTTACCCCACTTGTGTCCCTGAAGGTCTGTTTATTGGGGGTGGGCAATTATTTGGGCTGGAGGGCTACTTGAGGAGTTCAAGTGAACTGCTGTGGGCTGGGGCAGCATCATCCCTGCCACTTTCCCCAGCAACAGCTCACCAAAATTCCCCAAGTGGCTCAGCCCCTGGAAAAGCTGTCACTGCCCCAAGATCCTGGTCCCAACCCCACCCACCCCATTCCCAGGTGCTACTCTCCACCTGCTCGTGGCCCCATTCCATTTGGCTGGCCAAGCGCACCCTGCCTGTGCTGGTCCTGGGTTGGTCTTCATGGAGACCCTGCCCACTCTGTCTGGTGCACCTGGCAGTGGGCATGGGGCAGATTGGCCAGGGTGCCTGGGGCAGCTGGACCAGGTCCATCAGCAGTGGTGATGCTAGTGGCAGCAGCCAGGAGCAGTCTGGGAACCAGAGTCTGGCTGCTGTACTGCCCCAGCCCCACTGCACACCTAGGGGTGGTGGGACCAGCCACTTGTGCCATGGCCCAGGCTGCCCCCCATGCCTTGGCTGGACAGGGACAAGAGGCCTGCTGCAGGCAGACAAAATCTCTTGGTGAGCCAATTCTGGCCCATGGGTTGTATTTTGCCCACCCTGGTTTACATATGAAGTAGATAGATTCTCTTTCTCACTGCTTTTTTTTGGCCTAGCTTTAAGGCTAACATACAACAGTAGATATATTAATGGATTTTCAGGGACATGAACAAGGTGGAATAAGATGGTATCTCCTTAAGTACAAAAGACATGAAATAGGATATAGCTCATTATCATATATATATCTTACAATATTGATGATGAAAGCTAGAATACTTAAAAAACTGTGCTACAAAGTAGGAAGTAGAAGACCACATATAAGGAAAGTTGAGGTATCTTTTAAGCAATTAGACCTATTATTTAGATCCATTCTTTTTTATGATGGACTGCATTCTGTGATATCCATATGTACTCATTACGTTTATCATTCATCTTGTTTAATTTATGTATTACTGATGTGCCTACAAATGCCAACAGTCTACTGCAAGAGAAGGTAGTGTAGGTTCATATTGTGAACAGTAGAGGTTTTTTTTTTACAATTACTCTTTTCATGAGGTGGTGAATCAGGTATCAAATGAGAAATGTTATAATCAGGCATGATCACAGTTTTGTAAAAGGCCCGGGTAAGTCATCACATGATCTCAAATTACATATATGCAAGAAGAAGCTTTCATGGAACAAATTTATTTTATACATGGATGATTCCTACATGAACAACTGCATTGACTGCTCATTCTGTAACTAATGTTAAATTGGGCACACAACCAACTGGAGGAGCTCATCCCACAGCACTCAGTGTGAGCCATATACCTACGGGTTTTTGTGTACACAGGAACATAGGCAAAACTCTAGACCTCATCATTAAGGTATTTTGGAAAACAAAGGAGTGCAAAATCTAAGTAAATATGAAAAGGGTGTGCATCCATTTTTGCTATGACAAACAACTGCTTCCTAGCTCCCTGCATGAATAGCAAAAACAAATGGCCTCAGGGCTGGATTAAGGCAAAAGCAGGATAGGCAGGTGCCCTGGATACCATGTCTGATCATTTAAAAATGGAGTAAATTTGTAATCCTTGCACTTGAAAGGAGTGTAACAAAATCAGTGATGTCTACCCTTCTGCAATCACAGTGATGTAGTATAACTGTACAGAGCTTGGCCAGACTAATTTATCTAGCTTCTCAGGAGGACAAATTAGCCCTTGCAGAGCACTGTGCTACTACAGTGAAACTGCTAGTGGTATCTGGGCTGGCTCATTTAAGCTAGCATGGGCATCTCTGTACTACATCTCTGGAAACATATTTGTACGCTTATCTGAGAACAGGGCTCTGAGAGATACAGGGTACCCAGTTCCTCTGTCTGGAGTGTGGTCCAAGAGGATTGCTTACTGAAGTAAAGAATTCTGTGGAGAGGATCAAAAGAAGGCAGTGGGCTCATCCCATTCTCATACTTGCTGCCACGTACTGCTCCCGAGGGGAAAATGACCTCCCCGCTGCATTATCTTTATGGTGGGGATATGGCCCAGAAGACCCCATTACATACTGTGCACCAGACTGCCTCATAGGCGTTTTTTTCATCTCTGCTTTCCATGCTTTATACAAGACCAGAATAAGGCAATCTAGTCCGCAGGGGCAATGTGTAGGGGGTGCATGTGGGTGCACGTGCATCCCGAGGGTAGCAGTACACCTCCTACAAAAAGGCACTGCCGACACTCCCCCGCTGGTACCAGGGTGTTTGTGGGTGGTAGCCGACCCCTGGTCAGCACTCGCCACCCCCTTCCCCTTCCTGCCGACAGTGCCGGCGGCATCTGCAGGAGTTCCCCAGCTTACTGCTGCTGCGCTCCCACCACCATCATGCCCCCGCAACCTCCAGGGGCATGCGTCATTCATGCTAGTAGTCCCTCTTTCTCACAGGCTTGTTTTCTACAGTATATTTTGGGAGTTTGTAAATTACTTAGCCACTATTTTTAGCCAACTGCTTCATGTCTCCATATCAGGAATATTTTTCTTTGCCTAGGTTTATCCTGTTCCTCCCCTTCAATGCTAGAATTCATTGTATGTCTAGAGCCACACACGGTTTAAGGACAAAGTCACTGGAAAGTTTTTCTGCGGGAGACGTGGGATGGTTATTCCATAGCAATGATGAGAGGGTATTTCAGACCCTGGGCTTACACCGAGTGGGTGACATCGTTCCCACTATGAAGTTCCTCAGAGTGTGTGTACATTATCACCACTTTTTCTGTCACAATGTTAATGGTTATGTTGTACCAGTGCCACACAGAAAGATATTGCCTCTCCTTACTCAGCTAAAAATCTTTCTGTAGTGAGACTGGTTTGTTTCAGAGTTGTTGGATTGTCTCTGGCAAGGCTGTTATCCCTTATTCATGTGTCCTTGTCACCAGGACCTATGAAAATCTGACTGATTTGTTCTTTTTTCTAGTTTGGAACTGAATTAATTGCAACTAATATCTCAATTATATCACTTCAATCCTGCAGATAAATGGGGAGGGAACAGGGTTTTTTATCTGAAGAAAACATTTTTTTTCTCAGCACCCATTACAGGTGAGAAGTGAAGTCAAAATTGAATATGCAGAATAAAGTGTGAAAGGACCACCGTAGTTTAGGGATACCCATGATGTAATAAATGCATATGAATTAAACCCAGCTGCAGTATTACAGCCTGGCACAAGTTATGCAACTAAACAATTCTGAAAAAAGTATTGCCATGCATGTGAAAAAATGAGATGTGCAAGGAGCAGATCACAGTTCTGCCACAGGCCCTGACACTGTGCTGTCACCCTGTGATCTTGGCCCTGGCCCCATGTGCCTGTCCCCCTCCTGGACATTGCTCCCTGCTCGGCCATGGCCATCCGCCCACCTGAGCACATCCTGCCTGCTGGAGCCCCAGCCTGGTCTCCATGGAGACTCTGCCCACCTGCCTGCTGTCTGGTGCCCCTGGCAGTGGGTGCAGGGCAGACAGGCCTGGGACTGGACAGGATCAATTGGCGTCTCCCTGACTCCCCCCCGCAGCAGTATATAACGCAAGTGCCAGCACCACTGTCAAAATACTGGCCACTTTTAGCAGGTGGCTCTTGGGATATGAAGTTTTAAGTCTCTAGGTTTTGACGGATCAACTATTTCCCCTCAGCTTCAACTAATTGCAGGTGAGCACCATGCTGTTGCAACAAAGAACCTCACACTGTTGTGGCAGGTCAGCACCCCCTCCAGCAGCTCACCAGAACTCCCTGAGTGGCCCTCCAGCCTAAATAACTGCCCACCCCTGTTTTCGGGTGAGATCTTTTACTCGGCCAACTGCATGGCTGGAATAAGGTTAGACAAGCTTCTGCATGCAATGCAGTCTTCCTCAGCTCTGGTTGCGTGCAGGTAGTCCAATAAAAGATACCGCTTGAAAACATCCCTTGCTTGCTGGCTTTACTGCTGATGACACACCCTGAGTGCCAAAGGGGTTTTAGTGTGGGGTTGTGGGAGGGCAGAAGAACACTTTGGATTTTAGCATCTCCTCATTTCGCTCGCCCTGGACAGGTGTTTAGTTTTGAGGCCTAGGAAAGGGTTAAACCCACCCAGGGCCTTGCAAAACCCAGATGGAGGCCCCTCCTACAGGTTACATCTTTTAGGGGCCATACCTTTAGACTGCCCACTCCTGAAAAGTAATTATCACACCATTAACTAATTAATTGGGAGGGGGCACACCTGCAGATTACTTGTCACAGGATAAAAGCTCTCCAGCTAGGCAGCAGGGTAGAGTTTGGGTTTGAAAATGTGTCAGGGACTTCAGAGCTGATTTCTGCCCCTTTTTCATGGGAACCTGTGGCAGGGCTCATCCACTAGTGTTGCCAAGTGTACGATAATTATCATATTCATACAGTAATTTCAACCTTGTAGGATTAATAAATGTGCAGTAATTTCTGAGGCAGCTAACTTGATGCAGCATATGCAAAACCATGTCAACTCTGAGGAAGTCTTAAACTTTCTCCTGACAGCTTGCCTCCAAATATAGAAGGGCTTCAACTTTGATGCCCCAGTGCTCGCTCCCTGCAGATTACAGTGGCGCTATAAAGTAAACCAGAAGACTTATTTGCATATTTTGAGCTTCCAGTGCGACTCGCTTCGTATTTCAGACCGGGCAGCCCCCGGTCCCCGGCGGAGGCAGGGGCCGGCGGCCGCGCCCAGCGCGCTCCGGAGACAAAGGAAAGCCGCGCTCCGGCTCCCAGACGTGGCCGGGGCGGGAGGCGCGGGCGTCTGGCTCTAGGCACCCGGCTTCTCCGCCGGAGACGCCGCGGCACCGGCGGGCGCGGGGCGGTGCGGTGCCCTC
>NW_017728949.1:46579439-46582929 GCF_001723895.1 Crocodylus porosus
CCCCTGCGCCAGCTGCACCGCGGCCGCGCCCTCCCGGCTCACGTGCGGGGCGGCCACCGCCCCGACGGGCTCGGGCTCTTTGCAGTCCTTGGCGCTGGCTCGTGCGCGCGGCGGCCGGTCCCCGGGGCAGGGGGAGAGGAGCCAGTAGCTGGGAGGCGGCGCGGGCTGGAGCGAGGCAGCAGGTAGGCGCCGGCATCCGCCTGGTCCGAGGCCGGGGGAAGTGCGGGCTGTGGCACCTCGGGCGCTGCCCGTGTCCGCACGGAGCCCCCTGGGTCCCCCCGACTCCAGCTACTCAACCGGAGGAGATCCGCCCCGCAGGTGCTTGCCCTGAGCCTGCGCCGGGCCGAGCCGGGGCTGGGGAGGTCTCGGGGGAGGCGGCGGGGCGTCGCCTCAGCGGCTTTCATGGCCCAGCAGCTGCGCGGGGAGCATCCCCAGAAGCGCCCTGGCTGCTTCCTAGCTCGGCCTGAGCCGGTCCTGTCTCGTGAACAGGTGTCCCTTTGCCGGCTGCTTTCTCCACGGCCGCGTGGCTGTTCAGCCCTGGGGGGGAGGCCAGGAGCATCAGGCGCGACCCTCGCCCAAAAACTTGTCACTTGAACAATGCGGTTGTTTCAGAGCAACACGTACAAATTGGTTCTTTCTCCTTTAGGGACACCTTATCACACATCCTGCCACCCCAAATATTATCTTACTTGGAAAATGTTAGCTTATTTATCCCCCCCAAATATTATCCTACTTGGAACACAGCATATATAAGGGATTTTTTTTTTAATGCAGAGAATAGAGAAGAAGGGACACAGGAAAGTGAAGAGAGGAGTGGCAGGTTTATTTTATTAAAAGCTTTCTTCTGTTAGACCAAAATAATTATTGATACTATGCATATGAAACAGTGATAAAGAGCTTAAAATGAATTACTGTAACAATATAAGGTGAAAAACACTGTGCAACTTAAGTGTTGCTTTCTCATCCTTTTTGTCTGTAAAAATCAGGCTGACTTTTTTTTTTTTAAGTCTGGATGCAGTAGAATAAAAGAAAGTGGACCATCTGTTGCCTATCTTAAGAACTTAGTGGGGACGAAGATGAGACTCATTCTTTGGTTATCAAATTCTAATAGAGCATTTCCTGCCATTTCTATCAAAAGCAAGAGCTGCCGAGAGGTGCATGGATTTCTGGTAGAGGAGGCCAGTAGCACCTCTTCTGGCAGATGGGGCCCTCTGCAAGCCCTCCTACAATGGGTGTGTCAGGAGTGGGAAGGAAAACTCTAGCAGGTAGAGAGAGGTTTGCATAGGCTGCAGGCTTGCAAATGTTGATTCATCCTCAGATAGCCCAGATGGTTCAAAAGCATTTTATTAGCACTTTTTTGGGATATATCTATATGTACTTACGCTTTAGAAGGGTGATCTCAGTCCTGACTTTTTTGCTTCCTTTGCTCTAATTTTTTAGCCTGACTGTTCTGAAAATATTCTTTCTCTTCTGACTTTCCTCTTTAAAGAACACTGTTAGATAAAATATCTGCCAAAATTAGATTTTATGAAAACAAGATTTTACTAATCCCCGGTTTAAAAAAAATAAAAGGAACCATGACTACTACATTTTCTTTTAAAATGTATAAATAGTTCTTCAGTGTGAAACCTTTCCAGGTGGAATATGTAAAACTGAAATGGACTGCACTGGTTTTTGTTCCTCTAATTTGACAAATGGAAAACTAAACAAACAGTACAAGTAATGATTGTTTATTAGCATCGTCAGTGGTGTAGGTCACTAGATTTTAAAATATCTTGGTTTTAATGCTTTCAGTTGATGTTAACATAGGTTTAAAAAAAAATCATTGTTTTAAAGTAAGAGAGATACCAGTACACTGACCATTTCCTTTTAAAAGGCAAAGGAGAGGCCATGTATGAAGAAGCCGTTCATTGTTGTGAAATTGTTCTTTTATTTATTAAGCACTGGCTGTATTTGGTGCTGCAAGAGACACAGATAATGCTGCACCCCTTTTGCATTTCCAAGGATGCTTGTGATCTATGGTCCTAATCCTGAAAACGTGTTTACGCATGTGAAAAGTCCCTCTGGACTTTTCTGTTGCTACATTATATGGTAAATGCCAATTGTTTGCATATATGAAATTCAACATACCCCTAAATATTTTCCTACTTAAGCTGAGTAACTTCAACTGATTGTTTTTATTTAGAGATTTTAAGAAAAAACACAGATTAAATGAAAGAGGACCTGTTACTTTTTACAAATGAGTGGTAGCACTCTCCACTTAGGAAGTTGTGTTCACATACCTTCAGGCAGCCATTTGCTAAAACACTCTGGGCCTTTCTATACCCTACCTGCTGAATTGGTACATGTGTTTTCATAGCACTGGGGGTGAGCTAATTCTCTGTAGTTTCCGTAATTTCAGAGGTGACAGAGGAGTTCCAGGAAGGTAGAACACAATCGGTGGGAGCAAAACGCTTCCTCGTACAGCTGCTGGTGCCTCAGTCTTGTGCACGTTCATTTGCTGAGAGGCAGTGTTAATTAGCTCAGTTACAGCTCACAAATGTTGCTTTGGGTTCAAGAAGCACCATTCATGGCATGGTGTTGCTGTTTTGTTGTAGACTTACAGCTTTGAAAGGGTACGTGAGTTGCAGTACTCAGGATTGAAGGACTTTTGTATAGCAATATAAGAAAGTTTGTTTTGTTTTTCTTTTCCTCATTGAGTGTTGTACTCTTCGGAAACTCCTCTATCACTAACTTAGGTTCAGTACCTTGTTTTAGGCGCTATTTTTTTCTTAAATTCTAAATTTCCTTTATGTGCTTTTACAGGCCGTTGATGAGGTAAAGTGATGAGCTTTTCTAGAATTGGAGGAAACTCCCTGAAATAATGCATAAAGAAAAGAACATGAACATAAAGACAGTATATTAAGAGAAAAAGTTATACAGTAAAATCTCTGCTATCTGGCATCCACAGGGAAAACAGATTGCCGGTTATGTAAAAATTCTAGCTATCTGAAATAACGCAGCAGGGGTTTTCAGAGACCACAGAGTGGGGAGGGGGAGGGGGGAGTGCAGCAGTGGCCCTTTACGGAGCAGAAGCAACACAGGTTGGTGGGTTATGGCTGCATACGAGATTTCCCATGTCCAGGTGGCCAGAAATTCTGGTTAATAGAATTTCTGGTTAGTTAAATGCCGGATAACAGAGATTTTACTGTACTCTTTCACTTACAGCTGTGAGCATTGCTGTCTGTTAGACAGAAGTTTGAACAGATTTTTGACTTGTTGCCTAACGCTGATGCAGCTACTTCAGTAAGAGTTGTGTCCACAACTCTTTAGCATTTAGCAATGCTTAATTTTTTTAAATTTTCTTGTCAAATGTTTTAGTTGGTCCTTGGATGGAGTGCACTAACTTAAGTAAAACAGTAAAAAAGAACTTTGATCCAATCCCTCTGTCTGAAAAGAGAACAAAGATTGGATGCTGGTATGCTTCATGTAAATCCTTAGTTAATGGTTA
>NW_017728949.1:46583029-46584630 GCF_001723895.1 Crocodylus porosus
TTAAGAGGTGTGTCCACATATAAAAACCAGCAGTAACAGATTTGTTGTTTGGGGAAAATCATGGCAAAGCTTATTTAAAAAAAATTAGTTTAATCTCATTTGAAAATACAGATAGTACATTGTATTAATTATAGTATTACAGTTACTGTACTACATTGCTACAACACAGTTGTTAAGGGTTTTTTTGTGCTTGTGCATTTCTGTTAAGGATTTGAAAGGTTAAACGTTTATACGGTAAGTGTATTTATACTGGTAATGCATTACTGGCCCTGTGGCAGGGCAGAGCAGGCGCTGACCTGGGGCTTTACACCCCTAGCTGGGACTAGGTATGTGTTATTGATTAACTGCTTAACTGATATAAATGGACAATTTTTTTAAACCATATTTACATCCCTAGTTTACATACTTCATTTAGCTTGCAAGTAATTGAAGTCTGATTTTTGTGGGCTTATGACAGGGGCAGGTGCCACGGGATGGGGTCCCCAGGGATGGCAGTGATCCCCCTAGGGCTCCTGGACCATGCCAGTCCTGCCCAACAGGCTTTCTTGCTTGCTACATCTTGCTGGTAATTATAATAAATAGGGAGGCTGCCCTTAAGTTTGTATTTGGACATGGTCCTGATGGACCCCACTGAACCCTGTGGGTTCTTGTACCCCTCTTGGGTCCCACTTGAAAATGGATGCCTTACGGGACACTCTCAGCCTTATGGGCTATATGCGTGGCTCCAAAATGACTCCTTTACCACGCCTCAAGCCTTGCAGATGGCATTTGCACGTTGTTCCTCTGAGGCCTGAGTTTAGCTTGGCCTCCAGTCATCACTGGGCTCTGCTCACCCCCTTTGCCTCTGCGTCCTCTGATGCTGGGCTCTGCACAGCCCTTTTGTCACGGCACCCCCTTATCTATGAACAGCAACTAAAGTATGAGCCCCGGGCTATAATGTAACACAAGCAGTTCAGGGTGTGCTCTGTCCCTTTAAAAAAAGTCAAACTTCCCCCCAGCCTTGCTACCTGGTGAGCTCCTGGAGCACCATTAGCCCTAAATCCAACATATCAGGCAGCCACAGTGTCTCTGGGCAATTCTTCCCTGGAGGCTCCTTCCCCTGACTGCTACCAGAGAACTGACTAACTGCTGGTCTCAGCCCTGGGGTTTGTATGTGCCCAGGGCCCTGCCTTCTTCCGGTCAGCTGACCAGTAACCTACACCTATGGGGTTTCTGTCTGGCCTTCAGGCCCTCTCCCTAGGCAGTTTCTGCTCTTAAAGGAGCAGGCATCTTAGTGCTCTGTGACAGCAGGCAATTATTTTGGGCAGAGGTCCACTTGCTGAGTTTTGGCAAGCTGTCCTAGGTTGCATGGGTAGCTCAGCCCTGTGACAGATGCCCCGCCCTCTGGTCACCATCTCAGGACCGGAAGTCCCACCCCCAACCCCTGACCTTTGCCTCTGGAAGTTCCTCCACTTGCCCCCAGAAATGCTCCTTTCAGCCAGGAGTTTTGCCATCTCAGAACCAGAAAAATACTAAATTATATTCTAAAAAATCAAACCTCTACAACATTCATTAATTTGATTTAAAAAAAAGTTTGTCCTAATTTATACGTGTTTGCGTAG
>NW_017728949.1:46584730-46589456 GCF_001723895.1 Crocodylus porosus
TGTATATTGTAGAGGGGGTAGGTATAGGCTTGTGGGGGGCTGTGGGTGTGTGGGTATGTGAGGTTGGTGTGGGAGGGTTTATGGGGGTGGATAGGTATGGATGTGGGGGAGGGAATGTGTTTGTGTGGTGATGTGGTGTGTAGGTGGGTATGGGGGTTTGTGGTGGGGAGGGTGGCTGGAGTGTATGGTGGTTGTGGGGTTGGGAGTCTGCATGTATGACTGTGAGGAGAGGTGGGGGAGTGTGTGTGTGGGACTTGCCCTATGAACACACACACACACACACACACACACACACACACACACACACACACACACACACAGTCCCTAACTGTACACGCACACAGAAAAAAATGTGACTCACTCACTCTACACTCCCCCTCTCTCTTCCCCACCCCCTTCCCTCATTGCACACGTACTCCTGCATCTGGTGTTGGGATACCAGTGTGGTCTCATGCTCCTGCCATCTGGCAATGCAGCCTGGGGCCATGTGGTGTTGGAGCAGGTGCTCAGGGAAGCATAGATGTAGGGTTGGAAGGGACCTGAGTAGATCATCAAGTCTGACCCCCTTCCCTGGGCAGGAATAAATATTGGGCACATATAACCCCTGGTAAGCTTAAGTTTGTATGACCCCAGCTAGGTAATTATCAAGCCTCCTTTTAAAGACCCCCAAGGTAGGAGCCAGCACCACTGCCCTTGGAAGCTGGTTCCAAATCCTGGCCACCCTGACTGTGAAGTAGCGCCTCCTGATGTCTAGCCTGAACCTATTCTCAATCAACTTGTGGGCATTATTCCTTGCTACTCTGGGAGGTGCTCAGGGCAGCAGGGTCTCATTCATTCCCCTCTGGTCCCCCTGGTAAGTATAGATGGCCACTAGATCCCCTCTTAGCCTTCTCTTTTATGGAGGCTGAACAGGTTCAGGTCCCATAGCCTCACCTGTAGGATCTGCCCTGCTGCCCCCTGGTCATGTGACTGGCCCTTCTCTGGACCCTCTTGATGCTGGCCACATCCCTCCTGAAGTGAGGCACCCAGAACTGGATACAGTACTCCAACTGTGGTTTGACCAGTGTTGCATAGAGGGGGAGGATCACCTCCTGGACCTGCTCATGATGCATCTGTAGATACATGACAAAGTGTGGTCAGCCTTATTGACCGCATCCTTGCATTGGCAGCCCATGTTCATTTTAGAATCATAACGACTCCAAGATCTCTTTCTGCCACTGTGCTTTCGAGAAGGGAGTTCCCCAGCCTGTAGGTATACTCCTGGTTCTTTCTGCCTGAGTGCAGAATCCCATCCTATTCACATTTGCTCACCCCTGTAACCTGTCCAGGTTCAGTTGTATCTTGTCCCTCCCTTGTAGCTTGCTCACCTCACCCCAAATCTTGGTGTCATCAGCAAATTTGAACAGGGTGCTATTCACCCTCTCATCTAAGTTGTTCATAGAGAAATTGAACAGTACAGACCCGAGAACCGAGCCCTGGGGGACTCCACTGCCCACATCCCTCCAGGTCGAATATGACTCGTCCACCACCACTTTCTGGGTGTGGCCCCCCTAGCCAATTTGTGACCCATCTGACTGTGTAGGCATCAATGCCACAGTCCCTTAGCTTTCTGATGAGAATGGGGTGGAAGACAGTGTCAAAGGCCTTCCTGAAGTCCAGAAAGACTATGTCTACCGCAACACCTGTGTCCAAGGATTTTGTGACCTGGTCATAGAAGGCAACCAGGTTGGTCTGACAGGACCTGTCCCTAATGAACCCATGCTGGTTGCCTTTGAGCATCAACCCCCCTGCTGGTCCTTCCACAGATGTGCTCCTGGATAATTTTCTCAAAGACCTTCCCAGGACCAAAGTAAGGCTAACAGGCCTATAGTTGCCTGTGTCCTCCCTCCTCCCTTTTTTGAAAATGGGGACCACATTGGCTTTCTTCCAGTCTTCTGGCATCTGGCTAGAGCACTGAGTGCTTGTAAAGTCATGCCAGGGGCCCCGCAATGACCCTTACCAATTCCCTCAGCACCCTGGGGTGGAGAGCATCTGGACCTGCTGATTTGAACATGACTGGCCCCTCCAGAAGTTTCTTAACTCCATCCTCCCTGACCCTAGGCCTGGCAGAGTCTCTCCTAAGTCCATCCTGAATCCTGGTGGGGGAGATGTCTTGGTACCTGCTCAGAAAAATGGAGGCAAAGAATTTGTTAACAAGGTTTGCATTTTCATCTGGTACAACTACCAGATTGCCAAGCGTATCCTGCAGGAGCCCCATGTTGCTTGGTGCCTTCTTTTTATTCTCTATATATTTGAAGAAGGACTTTTTGTTGTCCTTGATCCTTGTTGCTAGCCCTAGTTCCATCGCCACATTAGCCTTCCTAACAGCCTCCCTACAGACTTGAGTGATGGAGGTATAACCACTCCCTCCACTGGATGTATGTCTCCTTTTTGGCTTTCAGGCATTCCTGAATGTCTTTGGTGAGCTAAGGGGGCTTTTGAGCACTCTTGCCCGCTTTGACTTGCGTTGGGACTGTCACCTGTTGGTCTCAGAGGATTGTCTCCTTAAGGAAGGACCACTTGTCTTGGACACCTAGTTCCCCTACTCTCTGGAACTGCAGTGCCTCTCCTACCAATCTCAGATTGTTGAAGTTGGCTCTCCTGAAGTCAAGGGTGTCCCAGCTGCCTGCAGAGGGTTCGGAATTGAGTGTATGGTCGGGGGTAGAAAGATAAGAAAGGTTTATTGACTTAACAAAAACACAACTACGCATAGTAACAAGACAAACAATGACAGACTGGAATAATTCATGTGGGCACCTTGTTGGCAGTCTTCTCCAATGTCTGATGTACAACAAGTTTCTCTTTCCACAAAGCTCAGTGAAATCAGGTGTCCCTGATCATCATTGTCTGAGAGGTGCTGGGAAGGACCCTAGTATTCAGTCCTTGGGCTCCTCGAGATCCACGGGCCTACTGATCTAGGTCAACAGCTAATTCATCTTTTTCACAGACCTGTATCTTCCTTCTGAATGATTTCTGGGTGTTTTAGCCAATTAATAGCTTCTGAACTGTACTGATAACTTACAGCCTCTCAGATTCTTTTTACTTCAACTGTCCTTAGATTGACCGATAGCAGTACAAGCCTTGCATTGCTTTTGATAAGGTTAATTTTAACTATGCTGCAGGGCCTTACTACTTCAAGGCTTTGCTAAATTTATTAGGCCTTACTTTATACAAGGCCTTACTACATCTTAAACTTTAATTAGGCTCTTAGCAACAACATATAGCTTAATAGCTAAACAAATGCAGGAAAACACTTGGTCTGATCTTCATAGAGCCTTCAGCAAGCATCTTTATCATACAGACATAATTTTCATCTGTTGCACTTTGCCCCTTGCTTGCTGAAGCGCTATGATAGCTATAGTTGAGATGCCAAGACCACATGCGTTACATCAGGGAATGGGGAGGGACCTTTAAATTTAACTTGCATAGCATGGACAGATTTACGACAACAACGGTTAAAACACCATTTAGCTGTTGCCACTAGGGCAATACAGAGCACTATAATGCTTAAGATGGTTAGCCACATAGTTGAGGTGACACCTGGTGACACAAATAGGGCAGATTATATCATATCATTTACATGGCTCAGGCACGTTGACAGCCAAACTAATGATTCGCCCACCCTCTCGAGCAAGAGAACCAACTGAGTGGCTTGCTGAGCCTTTGTTTCAAGACTTCGCAGCTCATTTTTAACTTCATTCCAGTTTTCTAACTGTGGCATGTCTACATATGATACCCATGAAGTGGGTATCGTAAAGATGTGAGGTATAGTCTCAGGAAATTTCTGGCCATTTTAGGGCAATAGTACAGTTACTTAATTGTAGTAGAGCAACAGCTCCACCTTTAGTTCCTAAGCAACATGAATTGCGAAAAGTCCAGGTGGTACCATTTTCATGCAGAAAACAACCTGGTCCTTCCCAACAAACATGTTGTCCTACTGTTACATATGACACATTAGGTAACTCATATGCAGGTCATGTTAGATGGGCTGAGACGCCAGCCTTTCCATAGGGTCCCTAATCCAATCAAGGTGCTACTAATTTGAACCAAGGGTACTGTGCTACATACTGAGGGCTGTCGGGGGTAACTATTTCCCACATGGGGCGATGCAGATTCCAGTCCCAAAGGCATCCTCCTCCTAGCTCTGTGCTTCACAAATAAGCAGCGGTCCAGTTTCCATCTTTCACTCCCTGCACCAGGAATGAACACTTTCCTTTATCACAGCCTTCCCAAGTGGTAATCTAGGTACTTTAATAGGAATATCTTTCTTTAAATGTTGCAGGCATTCCATGATGCCCTAAGCCAGGGGGCCATTCTCTATTTTTAATGTTGCTTATTACCCAGGAAAAATGCTTATTTAATAACTGAACTTGCGCATAAGCAGTATTCTCAAGTTTGATTTTTTGTCTGCTTTAAAAGCAGTATTCATCATGACCTGGCCAAGACGTGCTGTCTCTAATCCTACATCAGTTAGCAATTCATCAGTGTGCTTTAACATTTTTCCTTTGAGCATGCCTCCCCTAGTGAGCAGCCCTACCGCCTGTCAGAGATTGGCTACTTCTTCAGTGTTTTTCTGGGATTTATCCAAGTTTCATACATTCATAGCTGAGTTAAGTCTGTCCCAAAGATAACCTGGAGTATCTCTTTGTCTGTGGGACTTAAGTGCACTTATGGAACGGAAAATGAC
>NW_017728949.1:46589556-46640777 GCF_001723895.1 Crocodylus porosus
TCAGTGTGCTTTAACATTTTTCCTTTGAGCATGCCTCCCCTAGTGAGCAGCCCTACCGCCTGTCAGAGATTGGCTACTTCTTTGGTGTTTTTCTGGGATTTATCCAAGTTTCATACATTCATAGCTGAGCTAAGTCCATCCCAAAGATAACCTGGAGCATCTCTTTGTCTGTGGGACTTAACTGTATTCGTGGAATAGAAAATGATTGGCCATTCCCATCTAAGCAACCCTTCAGCTACATGGGCTCCTGCCGAACAGTTTGGAAAGGTAGCTTGGACATACCATTGTTCTGGTCTGAACAATAGTTGGGCAGTGAACAACGAAGCATTTAGGAGGGTTGGGATTTTAATACACGGGCGGTGTCGGGACCTCACGTGGGTGAACAGTCAGAGATAGTAGTGAACACTGATCTCTCACAGATCACTTTTATCTTTCCCTCTTTGGGAGCTCATAACCATGCTTTATCTCCCAGAGAGCGAAGGAGTTCCCACTGGTGCTCATGGGGATGATGTTGTACTGGATTGACGGAGCGGCACTGCCCTGGCAGAATCATAGCACTAATTTGCTTTAGGAGCCCTGCTGGTATCAAAGGATGGGGATAAGTGGTGGAGACTTGCAGATACAGCTTTCTTCTAGTTGTATCAAAGTGGGTACCATTCCACCACTCCTCTGTATAGGTATGATATACAAACCACATAATAACTTTCTTCCAGCCTGTAATGTGCTCTCCCATCTGGTGGGCCACACACCATCACTGGAGAGTGTTGTCAGCCATAGGAATGGGAGGGAGGTAGATTCTCTCATAAATGCAGTGGCTCGAGAAGCTGAACAGATGCAGAATGCACAACTGGGGGCATAGACTCGGGGGCGTCCGCTTGAAATGCACTTGACCTTCACGTGGTCCAGCTGCAGTATCCATACTGGAAGAAACCTGCCACCCCAGAGGAAGTGAAGTCAGGGTCTCTGAGTAGAAGAAATAGGATAGTTGACTGGCAAGATGGTAACTATCAGTGCACCTGTGGCATTAGTTATTAGATTTGGGTACATTCCCTACCTGAAAGCAGGAATGGCTAACTGTGGGAGGGGAGGTAATTGTTGTAGCTTTGCTCTTTTATGGGTTTGTTGTTACATACTTCCCCGCTGAGCTCCAGGCCACTCCTTGAGGTCTTCAGGAACAAGTTCATTTCTATTTGGGTAATAAGAAGGATAATAGATCTGGCTGACTGCTCCTCCCAGCAAATGTCCAGGAAGTTTAGATCATCCATGATGACCACATCCCTTGACTTAACTGCCTCAGCAAGCTAACCGGAGAATTCCTAGTCTAGCTCTTCCCCCCTGGTTGGGTGGTCTGTAATAGACCCCCGCTGTTAAGTCCCTTTTCCCGTGACCCCCTTGTATTCTGACCCAGAGCGCTTCAGTCTGCCCCTCCTCTGACCTCAACCTGTTAGTTAAGGACACGTGTTGCTCTTTGACGTAGAGCGCCACACCTTTGTCTTTCCTCCTCATTCTGTCCCACCTGTATGGTCTGTAGCCCCTGATGTTGGCCACCCAATCGTGGGTTGAATCCCACCAGGTTTCATTGAGCCCTACTATGTATGGGTTTGTACTAGCTATCCAGAGGGTGAGTTCGTCCTGCTTATTCCCCATACCTTGAGCATTAGTGTAAGGGCATTTAAGGCCTCCTATCGGTACATGCACCTCCCCTCCCCCTGATTCCTAGGACTGTCTGGACCTTGTCACTTACCTGGGTACTTCTTGTGCTTGTCACCTCTTTTGGCTGGGAGGCGTCCTCCTGTGGCCCCATCCCCTGGTGAAGCTAGTTTAAAGCACGCCGTGCGAGATCAGCCAACTTGGAAGAAAAGACACGCTTGCCTTTAGGGGAGCGGTGAAGCCCATCTCACCTGAGCATGCCCCCTGCGCGAAAATGTGGGTTGTTGTCCAGGGACTCGAGGCCTGCCTGGTAGCACCAACTCTGAAGCTGCCGGTTGACCTCACTGATGCAGGCCTTGCGTTGCCGTCTGTGTCTACTTACCGGGAGAATAGAGGAGAATACCACCTGTGCTCCCATCTCCTTGAGCTTGACCCCAAGGTCTTGTAGTTCTTCATGATGTGATTTGGGTTGCTCCGGCCGCTTCATTTGTTTCCACGTGGATTAGAACCATGGGGTACTGGTCCGAGGGTCTAACGAATGCCGGGATCCTCTCTGTGATATCCTGAATCCGAGCCCCAGGCATGTAGCAGACCTCCCGTGCCATGGGGTTGGGTTGGCAGATCGGACCCTCCGTTTCCCTGAGGATAGAATCTCCGATGATGAGGACACAGCGTTTCTTCCTCTTGGTGTTCCCTCCCTATGCAGTCTCTGTTGTGTGTGGAGTGGCGCTGTCCGCCCTGGAGACATCCTCTTCGTCCTTCTCCTCCAAGGCTGCCAGGACCTTGTATCTGTTTGTGAATTGTACCTGGGGAGCCTCCACCACTCTAGCCTGAGCAGCCCTGGTTCTGGTGGGCACCTTCTGCCACTTCTCTGTTGTGCATCTCTCCTGCGGGGTCTGTATGCAGGAAAACTAGTCCTGCAGTGAATGGAAATAGGTGTCAATCTCATCCTCTGCAGCCCTGATCCCCTGTACCCTGCTCACCACAGCTTGGAGCTCCCCCACCTGCACCTCCAGAGCCCGAAGTTGGGCACAAGAGGGGCAGGCGAGGGAGCCAGCAGACCCCTCTCCCACCACTGGCCTCTGGGTCCCTGCCAGACCACCCCCACAAATGGGGACAGGGGGCTGCTGACCCCACCATGAGCTGCATCTGGGTGGAGGCCTCAGAGGAATCTAGGGTAGGTGGTGCCACTGGGGCAGAACCCCTAGCAGCTACACTCCACATCCTTACCATGTCTGTGGAGGTGTGAGTCTTCCTTTCTCTCTTGTTGGAGGCTCCTTCTGGGTTACTGCTGCACGCCTGCCTTGTGTGAACACTCGTGCACCCTTACAGAGTACACCTGTTTGCGCGCTTTGTTCGCACGTGGCTCAGGAGCACGGCTCTCTGCCAGCGCAGTTAAGAGGGATCCGGGGGGCTCCCCCTCCAGATTTTTACAGCTCTGCTGGCTTCCCTGCCCCACTTATCTTTCAAGGATCTGCCACTTTTGCCTCTGCCACCACTGGTGAGTACAGGGGGCACATGTGTGCTGGAGGCACATGTGTGCTCACTTAGGACTCAAGCCCCAACAGTGAAAGTGGCACAGGCAGAGACTTCTGGTTAGGAGGAGCAGGGGTTGGAGGGAGCTGGGGGCAGGGCGGAGCTGGGCTGGTCTTGCTACTGAGTCCTGCCAGCTTCCCCTGGGTCCTACTGCCCCTGACTCCTGATATCTTCGACAGGTAGCCAGGAGCAGATAAATACTAATTTTCTAAACTTTTTAGGTGCCCTGTGGGCCAGATAGAATGGCCTGGTAGGCCGAATCTGGCCTGTGGGCTGTATTTTACCAGCCCCTGGCTTATGATGTTTGTTTTAGTTATCTAGAACGCCCATGCAATATGTTTTGTCTACATGTACTGTATATTGCATAACACAGTTTTCATTTGAGAACTTTTTTTAATATTACAGATTTCATTTATGAACAATAAATGCAGAGAGAATGTTACTGTGGAATGAGTCTAACTTGGGGATATGCAGTATCAACTTTTGAAGTGCTGTGGTTTTTGTTTTGTTTTAATTTATAGTTTTGGAGTAACCAGTATATTAAGAAGAAGGGCAGATAGCAAGAACATGCCTGGCAGTTAAATTGGGTATATGTTTGCTTTGTATTTTTAGACCAACACTGCTAGTGAATCTGCTGTTGCAGATTTTATTTACTGGTGTATTTATGTTTATTTGTTATTGCTTTATTTAATTGTTGTAGTTAAACATGTTAGATAAACTTGTTTGGGTGGACAAATAAACATCCGGTATTTGAAACTCTGGGATGTGACCGTAGTAGTTGAAAGGAAAGGAAATAACCTTTATTTAAAAAAATTAAACCCTATCTGTTTGTGAAAGTTTAGAGGTTGTCTCTGCAGTAAGAGTTATGAGTTACATTATGATAATAGAGTATAGAGATGGGGGTTATAGGAAAACTGTCAGAAATGTTGTTGACAGGGGAAGAAAGGGTTTATGTACAAAGGGGTCCTATGTTGAGGAGGTGTGTTTAATGTTTGAGTCAAGAAACTGCTTGAAAGATTTCTGAGAGCAGTGGAAGCAGCCCTTAAAATATTAGAGATGAGCTTTCAAGGCCCAAGCTACTTTACCTCCTACTTCCTATCTTACTGTCTATCCCTTATACTAGTGGTCTCTCTACCATACTGCTTTTCTTCATGCCTACTTACACACTCACTTTCCCTTGTGTGTAATCTTCATTGCTGTTTACTGTTGTCAAAGCCATATAACTGCCCCTGCTATCTATATGTTACCTTCCAGCAGCTGCTGTTCATTGTGCTTCCACTTCTCATGCTGCAGCCTTCCAGGAATTACTGTACTCACTATGTGCCTCTCTATGTACATAGCTTTAATTATGAGCAGCTGAAACAGTAAATAGGGTGAAGAAATGTTGGAAGTAAAAAACAGGAACTTGTGGGATTACTGCTGGCAGACTTGAAGCCTGTAGCATCTGAGTGAGGTCTAAGTGGCTGCAGATCTGGATGGGATGGGGGACAGGTTTGTCTTCAGGTTGTGAGGTTTCCAGGTTTGG
Organism: Crocodylus porosus; assembly: GCF_001723895.1. Lineage (NCBI taxonomy): Eukaryota > Metazoa > Chordata > Crocodylia > Crocodylidae > Crocodylus > Crocodylus porosus. Next base: position 46,594,268 of record NW_017728949.1, read on the forward strand.
GTGAGACTGGTGCTGAATGTTTGAGTCTAGGGCATCCAAACAGTGTTTTTTCTCTTGCCTATAGTAGCGCTGTAATTGCTGGACCATAACAGAAATAGCTGATTTGAATAAGCTTCTTCCTGACTAGGTGACAAATAACTGGTCATAAAGTTCCTTTACTGTACATTTTAGCAGTAGAATTCTTTGCACTTTTAATTTCTTAACAGACATCAACTAGGGGATAGAATGTACCAACTTTCATGAAATGTATCTAGCAAGTGGCCAGTTAGATATGGATGTGTACAAAGGTTCATTTCTAACGGTGGAATTTTTTTAGTGGTGGATGTTCAGTCTGCAACTGCCCCCTCTCTCCCGCCCCTTGATCCTTCCCTAGACTAACCTGATCCTGGTGTGGGGAAAGCATGGGCTGTTCCAGTTCTCAAGGGCCTGGAGCTGGGGTCAGCAACCCCCGGCACATGTGCCGAGCATGGCATGCAAGGCCATTTTCCCTGACACCAGTGCTAGCCCAAGCTCTAAGCAGCTGCTGCCAGCCATGGCTGCTCCCAGCAGGTGGTTGGGAGGCTGCAAGCCCTGCTGCAAGCAGACCAGGCTCTGTGGGCTGCTGCAGCTGGGACACTGCTCTGGGCTCCAGCATGTGAGCACTCTGGCACCTTCCAAGGTAGACACTGTTTTTTTTTGGCACTCCAGCCAAAAAACGTTGCCTACCCCTGGCCTGGAGCATTAGGGCAAAGCCCTTTGGCTGCTTTTCACACTGGGGACTTCAGCATGGGTCAGCAGGAGTGGGCAGCACATTTCCCTGTGCTTGTCTTCCAGGCCTGGTAGCTGATCAGAGGCAGTGACATGGCAAAGCCCCTACCCACTTCTTTCATTGGGAGCTTCAGAATAAGAAGTTGAGGGAGAACAGCTGGTGTCTGCTCCTCTCCATGCTTTCTCTAGACTAGGGGTGACTCCAGTCTCAAGAAGGCACAAGAACCTTTCCTTTGAAAGTTTGCACCTTCTCCCTGGTGCCGATCTCCTTGAAGAAAAGAAACTCCCCAGGGACTGATTTCCAGCTGGTTTGCCAGATTGTCTGGAGCAGCCATTTTTGCTGCAGGAGAAAAAGACATGTTTTGTTCCAAAAGAACAGTGATCCTTCTGGTACAAACTGAATTCCTGTACATGGCCAAGGTGTTAAGAGTACTGAAGTGTAGAAGCTTGGGGTTGAAGCTTGATTACTTATCAAATGTGCCACTCCAGAATTTGTTATCATGTAAACAAAAGTAAAAAATTGGGACTGGCATCATGTTATCCACTTTGGCAGATTATACTTTTATTTGGTATTTATATAAGTAGAACTAACTGTATTAGGTTTCTAGCTATAGCACTGGAGATGAGAAACAGTAACCTTTGAAGGCTTTGCCTTCAGTACCTGAAATCTATCAGCCAGGCTAGGAATTTTGGAGAATGCCCATTCCTGGAGGGGTAAGCTAAGTGATGTTAGTTTGCACATCATAAATAATTCTGCATTTGTAGAATCAATGTTTATAGACAGATGAACTAGCCACCAAAATCATTCATTAGTTAAGGGCAATGATTTTTTACTATGGAAGTGCGTGTGCATATATGTTTGTACATTGAACCCTTCACAATTTTATGGTTATTCAAGTAAGATTTACGTGTTTTTGTGTGCCATGCTTATAATTTCTTTTGCTGGGAGATATTTCTCATCTTGATTACATCACAGAAATTGTTCCTTTTCTGCTGACTCATTCATTTTTAATTATTTCTCTTAGTGAGCTGAGCATCTAGAATAATTTTATTTATTATTGCTGAGCATGAGTGTGTATAAAGAGCTGATTCTTGTGTTTTTGTTTTTTCTTCTGAAGCTCTATTAAACTATAAATGTATTCTCAGCTTGTGATTTGAAATGAAGAGGGGGGAAATATATCCACTATGCCATTAACCTGCTGAACCCATTCACTACATAATCTCTTGTGATCTGACAGAAAGGCCTACTCCCTTGAAGTGTTCTGTCAGACTGTGAATGCTGATAATTTCTATATTCTGGACAAACTTGAAGGACAGTGTTGCTAACATTTCAGATAATGTATAATGTAAATATTTGCGTGAGTTCACACTGATGGATTAAGATGGAGGGCCTGGCATTGACAGACTGTGGAAGCATCTGAATGCATAAAAATAATCAGTGAGGGCAGTATACGTAGGCATGCTGGCAAGTGTTTTTCTTACACTGGTTTGAAGTCTTTCTTTTAGATATTTCACTGTAAATTACAGTTACAATTTAGCCTAATAATTGTTGTGGGTTAATTTTTAATCATTTAATCCCAAATCTGCCGACACTAAAGAAATTTGACATGTTAAAGACAACTTGTTCCATTTGTACAAATCCAAAATTGTTTCCAACAATGCCTTTTGAGTTGCATTGCACTTATCAGAGCTGTGTGGTCTTCTAGCATGTTAGTTTCTACTAATATAGTGCAAGACAAGATGATACCTTCTAATCATATATTTTTATATTATAATCATCCTGAAAGCATTAATAATTCTGTTACCGGCCATTTGAATGCTGCGTAGGTAGCTCATGTTGTCTTTTCTGAAATTCATTGTTGTTGTAGGTTTTATGCAAGTCCCATATGAGATAAATAGTGCTACTCAGAGTCACAATTGGAAAAATCTTCAGAAGCTTTCTTAATTCAATGTTTTTTTTCACCAGACCTAAAGAAGAGCCTAAAGGAAACATTTAAACTTCCATGTTGCGTAATGTTTCCAGCGATTCAAGGCAACGAGAGGAAGTCAGTCTAATGGTCTGTCTTTTCGTCTTTCGATTACTGCTTTTAAATTATTTATTTCTTCTGCATGGATGATTAGTAGTACATTGTGGTTTTGTGTGTGTGTGTGTGTGTGTGTGTGTGTGTGTGGTTACACAAGTGTAAGCCTTCTGCAAGGCACCAGGTGGCAGTAACAAGGATGGGGTTCAGACTTAGGGATTTACAACAACATTACAAATTTTAGCTTGAGCCCCAACCCAGAAACCTGGGAAAATGAAATTTGAACTGGGTGTTCTAGTGTAAACACATTTCCCACACACAAGTAAATATTAAACTAAAACATGGTTTATTTGGTGGGGAGGGGAAGGCAACTGCATGAGGCCAGATCAGAACCCTGGATCCAGCTGGTTCCAATGGGAGATCAGGCCAAGTCATCCCTTGAACAGGCATCGCCTGAAACAAGCCAAGAACTGCACCCTGGTCCCACTTGGGCTGAGTGAGGCAATTGGAGCAGCCAGGCCCCTGAAGCCCCAGGCAGCAGGCCTTGCCTGCTCCAGCTCTTAGAAGTCAAGCTCAGCCTACAGTATCCTTGTTTTGGCAAAGATGCAGCTTCTTGTTCCTGACCTTACATGTGCTTCCTTGCTGGTTTTCTGGCTCTGATTCTGGCTTCCGGTTTTGATAAGACCCTTGGTCTTTCCTAATTTCAGTTCTTGGCTCTTTATTCTAGTTCAGTTTTTGGCTCTGGCTTTTGGCTCCTGATCCTGGTTAACCCTCAGCTTGCCCTGTCCATTACATTTTTGGCTATTTTAGTTACTTAATTGCAGTAGAGCAACGGCTTTACTTTTAGCTTTTAAGCAACACGAATTGCACAAAGCCTAGGTGGTACTATTTTTATACAGTAAGTGACTTGGTCCTTTCCAACAAACACATTGCCTTATTGTCATATATGACACATTAAGTAGCTCATGTATGCAGGTCATGTTGGGTGAGCTGAGAGGCCATCCTTTCCATAGGGTCCCTAATGTAATTAAGTGGTTACTGATTTGAACCAAGGAGAATTGTACTACATACTGAGGGCCATCTGGGGTAACTATCTCCCATATGGGGCGATGCAGATTCCAGTCTTAAAGGTATCTTCCTCCTAGCCTCCTGCTGAGCAACTAAGCAGTGGTCTAGTTTCTATCTTTTACCCCTGGCACTAGGAATGAATACTTTCCTTTATTACAGCTTTCCCAAGTGGTAATCTAGGTATTTTGATAGGGGTATCTTTTTTTTTAAATGTTGCAGGCATTCTATGATGCTGTAAGCCAGGGGGCCATTCCCTATTTTTTAACATTGTTTATTACTTGGGAAAAATGCATGTTTAATGATAACTGAACTTGCACACAAGCAGTACTCTAAGTTTGATTTTTGTCTGCTTTAAAAGCAGTGTCCATCATGGCCTGGGCAAGAGGGGCTGTCTCTAATCTTACGTCAGTTAACAATTCATCAGTCTACTTTAAAGTTTTTTCTTTGAGCATGCCTCCCCTAGTGAGCATCTCTTCATTTATGGGACCCAACTGTATTCATGGAATGGAAAACGGTGGGTCATTCCCACCCTTCAGGTACGTGGCCTCCTGCTGAATAGTTTGGAAAGGGAGCTCAGACATATTGTTGTTCAGGTCTGAAAAATACCTGGGCAGTGAACAGGAAGTGTTTAGGATGGTTGGGATTTTAACCTGTGACCTCCACCAGGGTGTGGAGTTATACATGGGTGGTGTCAGGGCCTCCTGGGGGGAACACAGAGATAATAGTGAACACCTTGTTCTTTCACAGATCACATTTATCCTTCCCTCTTTGGGAGCCCATAACCATGCTTCATCTCCCAGAGAGTGGAAAAGTTCCAGCTGTTGTTCATGGGGACGATGTTGTACTGGGGTGCTGAAATGGCACTGCCCTGGCTCAATTATAGCACTAATTTGCTTTAGGAATCTCACTGGTATAAAAGGATGGAGATAAGTGGTGGTGACTTGTGGATACAGCCTCCTTCTAGTTGTATTAAAGTGGGTACTATTCCACTACGCCTCTGTGTAGGTATAATTTACAAACTATGTAATAACTTTGTTCCAACCTGTAGCGCGCCCTCCCACCTAGTGGGCTTCGCACCATCGCTGGAGAGTGTTGTCAGCCATAGGAATGGGAGGGGGTAGATTTTCCCATAAACGCAGTGGATTGAGAGGCTGAACAGATGCAGAATGCACAATTGGGGGCACAGACTCGGGGGCATTGAGCTCAGCTCATACTTCCCTTGGGAAGTATGTAACAACAAACCCATAAACGAGCAGAGCTACAACAATTACCCCCCCTCCCACAGTTAGCCATTCCAGCCTTCAGGTAGGGCATGTACCCTAGATAATAAATGGTGCCACAGCTGCACTGACAGTTACCACTTTGCCAATCAACTATTCTGTTTCTTCTCCTCAGAGACCAGGATTTCATTTCCTCTGGGGTGGCAGGTTTCTTCTAGTATAGATACTGTGGCTGGACCACGTGAAGGTCATCTGAGCGTGTTTTCGGGGGATGCTCTTCAGGGTCAGACTACTCCTTTAGATCTTCAGGAGCAAGTTCATTAATATCTGAGTAATAATAAGTTTAGTAGATATGCCTTACCCAGGAAACACAGTAAGACATTAGTCAGAAGAATATAGTTATAATAGTCCACCACTTCATTGTGCTAGCTAATTCAGACAGGTGATAGAACAGGACTTGTCTTCAGTAGCAGGATCAATTAGGAATGGCTATGGCTGCTGTGACAGGTCGCCCTCCCCGGTGCCATCTTTCTGGTTATCTACACCTTATGTGAGGCACCCTTGGGCCTGCTCAGTCCCACCCTAATCTCCCTGCCATGATTTGATGGAATACTATTTTTTTGAGTGGGAGACTGCCCATTATCTTGGGTATGTTGGGGTCTCTCCTGTTATGGTTTGACCCCTATTTTTCTCTGGCTAGGCCTCCCTGTCTGAACCCATTGAACAGGGTTTGACTCCAAGGCCCTAGCTTTTCCTGCTTCCTTAAGGAGCCTGGTAGTCCCTGGCCCCGAGGCACGGGAGCCAGACACAACCAGCGGGCTGCAGGTTCAAAACCCGGGCATAGCCCAAACCTGCCTCTTTCAGTCCAAAGACAAGACAAAATACAACTGCACCAGTCTTTACTTGGCCTTTTTAAAATAGTCCTTTGAATACCAGGGTTCCTGTCCCCCCCACCAAAAGCTGTGCTGTCACTGGTGCTGGGGTCTCTGCCCCCAGAACTGCACGCTCACTGGTGCTGGGATACCCACTCTGAAAGGGGTCTTGAAAATGAGGCCTCCTCTGTCCCCTAATAGTCACTCCCAACCACTGGTGTTCAGTAATCAAAAAAGAAATATGGACAGTCCTGTCTGAGTGCCATAACTGTCCTCAATAAAATAATTATTAAAAAACAAGTGATTATGTCCTCTTACATTTATGCCATGTTCTTGTTTCGGATCCCATCTGTTGGCTCATGGGGCTTCTGTTGTCTCGCCGGGTTTCCATGGTTCCCGCTTCCGGCTTTTGGACCACATGCCCAGCTTCTCCCTGGAGCTTTGGGATGCACTCCCTCCCCTTCAGCTGTCTGCCTCCCTACTGCTGTTCTACCCTGGGTTCTTATAGTCTTTCTTCTTCCGGTCAGCTGACTAGATGGCCTGGCCCAGCTATTAACCCCTTCCACACCAGTTTTCTGGGCCCAGAAGGTTTGGGCCTTAATGGGGTGGGCCTGTTTTCTAGTAACAGGGCTGAGGTTCCCTGTTACTGCCGCATTTGTGAACAGATCTAATCTGTAGGAACAAGACAGCAAGGAGTTTGGCTCCCATTATATGAACGTGACTTAAATAACTACTATATATTATGCATACTTTTTGCCAATAGTGTCCCCTCCCATTTATCTTCTTGAGGATGCTTTACTACTACCTGATCTCCTGCCTGGAGCTTTCCCGGGTCACCACCTCTAGGTCGTTCTACTGCCGGCTTGTGGGGACCACCCAATCCAAAGGCCTGTTGCATAGGGCTGCCTCCCAAACAGGGTCACTTATTAGCCTAATTGATAGCTTGATCTAGGTGCAAGTCCCAGTCCTTAAGAGTTGGGCCAGTGGCTAACCGCAAATTGCATTTGAGGATGCCATTGGCTTGCTCTACCAATCCGTTAGGCTGCGGATGGTATGGGGTGTGATATGTCCATAACATGCCATGTTTTGCGGTCTAGTCATACACAAGATGATTGCGGAAGTGAGGGCCATTATTATTCTGTAGTTCTGTGGGTGGTGAATACACAGCTAGCAGTTTCCAGTGCTGCACAAGTGTTCTGGGCAGTAGCTTTTGCCGAGGTGTAGGCGAATGTTATTCCTGTGATAACTTCTATAGCTAGAAATGCATATTGTCGCTTTCAGAAAGTTCGAGGGGGGGGGGCTTGTGGAATTGGATTGCCATACTTGCCATGCTACCCTTCCCCCATGTAATGACAGCAGGACAGTCTGGAAAGGTTTTAGCTGCATCTTGACCTCTTGGCAGGTGATGCAAATGTTAACTATTTTTGTGCCTCTTTCTTAGTTACGTGAATGCCCTAAGATACGGCCAAGCCGGTGGTTCCATCACATCCGGGGTGCCTGTGTTGTCAATGTAGCCATTCTGCGGCTTGTTCTCTAGGTGTCCAGTGGGAGGAGTCAGGCAATGATGGACTAGCTGCTTCATTTTCTTCAACATACAAGGTTTCGGCGCCCTCGTCTTTGGTTGACTGATTAATATACCTATTTTACTTTGCCTGCAGGCTTTCCCTCGATTTATTCCTATGTGATGCACTCACATGTCGGATGTGTAGAAGGAGCTCATCTTGGGCTAACTTCCACAAGGTTTTCTATTGCTCATGGCTCCAAATGTTCTGTCCTTGTCCTTTAAAGTTTTCCTTGTTCCATAGGGGTAGCCATTTAGTGCATCCCTCCACCACTGTCAAGGAGACGCTATAAATGTAAATGGACTTTACAGGACCTGGACTTCCTACTAATTCCCACATAGCCACGGTGAGCACTGCTTTGAGCTCGGCATACTGCATGCTTTTTTCCAAGGCCTTGTAATACTACTTGCTTGCCATCTCAAATCCTCAAAGCAGCTGCTCTCTAGGCACAACCTCGAGCAGACCCGTCTGTAAACCAGGCTTCGAAATTGGCTGAGGCCTCAATTTCAGGCGAGAAAGGAGGTGCTTCCTTGATGGGTGGAGGTTCACTGCAGCTTGTTGGGTCAGGATAAACGTTAATCATACTTTTTGTGACCCTAACGCAGGCTGTCCCTTTGGAGTTACTCAATGTAATAAATCCACTTTTGGACCATGTCTTGGGCTCTTCCCTCAGGTGGCAGCTGGTGGTCTGACAGAGCCATTCCGAGAATAGCTATTGGACTAGTGATAGCTGTAGGTAATTCTCCTTTTAGCACTTCTGTGGCTTTTAGGGCTGCCACTGCTGCACACGACATTTGTTCTAAGAGTATACCTTTCTTCTGCCCCTCTCCAGCTTCGGCTCCAAAAGCCAAGGGGTTTTCTTTCTGCCTCTGAGGACTCCTTCTGCCACAGGCTCCAATGTGGTCCCCTGTCGCAGGGCTCTCAGATGTCCTGCGACTGAGAGGAGAAAAGGCTCAGGAGAGGCCCCTAGCGGCGGAAAAGGGGAAGCACAACTGCCAGTCTCTAAGACTGTGCCAGTGTGGGTTGCTAGGGCGACTGGGGAAGCCTGGAGCCAGGAAGGGGCGGAGCTTAGCCCTTCTTAAGCCCAGGCAGAAGGCCAGGAGTTCAGTTCCCCTCCGGCAGCCACAGGAGCAGGAGCTCTGTGGGCGAGCTGAGCAGCCCGGGGCAATGGCTGGAGCCTGACTACCCGGACGGGCTGCAATGATGCAGGGGCAAGGGAACTCTGACGGAGGTAAGGTAGAGCTCACGTGGAGTGGAGCGGGGTTTATGAGCTTGGGTTATAAGCCGGTAGGCTTTTGGGTTATGTTGTAGCCGGCGGGCTGATTCCTTTTTTTTGCTTATGGTTATACCCGAGGACCGGGTGAGGCTGTAGGGGTGTGAGGAGGCCTCACGGGAGCTCCCCAGTAATCTGGGGGGTTCCTGGTGCCCAGAGGGCACAACCAATGGTGCCAAAGAGGGCACAGCTTTGTTTGGGGGGCACGTTGGCCCTGCCCCTGAGTTAGGGGTCAGCAGAGAGCCCCGACTAGGGGGCAACCGAGGAAACCCGGAGTTAGGGGACAGTGGAGGGCCCCGGCACTGAGGGGCAGTGAGGAGCCCCTGAGTTAGGGGCAGCGAAGAGCCCTGGCTCTGAGGGGAGTGAGGGGGCAGTGAGGGACCCCAGGAGTGAGAAGGGGCATCGAAGAGCCCTGAGGGCGAGCAAAGGGCCGGGATCTAGTACCATGGCCCTAGTGAGAGCATTCCAGTACCATCTGAGAGGCTTGGGCTGTGGTGCAGGGGAGGAAAAGGAGCCGCAGACAGCGCCCCCTGCCATCGGGGCGCATACAAATGGGCAGCTTCCTGCTAAGTTTCATCATTCTTCGCTTATAAACAAGATCAAGACGTGGCAGGTGAGAATAGGCGGGCGGTGGGCCCATTGCAGGAGTCCGGAGTTGCACGCGCGGAGAGACTCCAAAAACGAGACTCCTGTCACATCCCCCTTCTGAGACACTTGTATGGAGCTAAAGCTCTGTTTTTGGACACCGTGCTGCTAAGGAGGCATGGACAGTTACTGCTTCTTTAAGGGCCTATAAGGCATATTTATGCTTAGGACCCTATTCTTATTTAGTCCTCTTCTTGTGTAGGTTATAAAATGGATGAGCTAATACACTAAACTCAGGAACATGCATACACTAAAAATTGAATGCTCCCAATTGAGCCTGCAGTTCTTTTACATTGGTGGGGGTCGGGGTCTGTACTATACTCTGCAACCCTTCAGCTGGTATTGTGGGCTCCCCATTCTGCCATTCTATTCCTAGAAATTCACACTGGGGCCCTACTTCTTGGACTTTCTGATCAGACAGCGTGAATCCGAAGGTACACAATTTCTCTCTCAAAGATTCAAGGCCTTGGTGGCAGCCTCTTTGTCTTGACTGCCCACCATGATGTTGTCTATATACTGCCAGATGCATACGTCGAGATACTCTTCTTGGACCTCATGAACTACGGTAGCTAGAACCCCACGAGCCAGGGTTGGGCTGTGTATCGACCCCTGGGGCAACACAGTGTAGGTATACCACTGCCCTATCCATGTGAAATTAAATACTGGCCAGTGACTTTCATGGATGGGAATAGCAAAAAAACATGTCCTTGATATCAATGAATCCTATATACACAGGCCCATAACACTGGATGCTTTCTGTTAAGGCTGATAATTAATATTGGCCCCTCAATCCAGATACCCATACAGACTGAATTAGAGAAAAGTGAAAAGTCAGTTGATATGCTGTTAGACATGGGTGCCCAGATTTGCATTTTAGATTTCGCGGATTTGAAGGGGAGGAAAGGAACCCTTTATCAAGTAATTGGTGTTGGGCAAACCTACTGTCCCCATGACGGCCCCTTTCTTTGGGGGTCGGGCTGGCTGGACTTCTTAGGCAATACGATCAGAGGAGGTAAAGGCTGGCGGCCCCTCATGCGCCTGGGAAAATGTTGACAGTTCCACCCTCAGGGTAGAGAATCCCTCTGATGACACTTCTGCAAAATGGGTAGAAGTTGCACCAATTGCCAGATCACATTTTTTACCGGGTGATCCACCACTTCTGACTCCAAGGCCAACAGGGCTAAGGTGCATTCTGTTGGTGCTTGTTGGCAAAACCTCCTCCACAATGGTGCTGTCACGACTTTTGCATCTGGCGTGTGAGTCCAAACTGCTGCATGAATGATTTCAGTTGGTGCTAACAGATACAAGCAGTGGACAGCATCCTCTAAATTGGCCCACACCTGAGGGGCAGGGTTAAGCTCTTCTATATTACTGTAACTGGTGGTGGTTGCCTGTAGTGCAGCAGAAAACAAAGTAACATTTCCATCACCTCCTGCAAACTGATTCAACTGGAGCTTGGGACACAGGATGAATTGGGCCACCTTGGTACGGCTCACTCATGTTGCAGAGGCCCCTTCACTATACATTCGAACTAGCCAGTCTATCACTGGCTCTCCCAGCTTGGACTTATGCTGCTTCTGTATATCTGGAATCTCTGCACAGGTAATGGAGCACAGTTCTGTTCGGGGATTTCCCCCTTTTGGCCCTGAGTGAGTTACTACTACTGGGAATGCTTGGCTGACCTCTTCCAGCCGGGCAGGGACATATGGAGTGGCACCCCTGCCCTCACCCTGCTCTTGAAAGTGGGCACAGGGGCATGTTCCTCCCCTTCTTGATCTACCCCTCCCAGCACCTTCCTTCCCCCCCCCCACACTTACCTGCTGGGGTGGATGTCAGTATCTGTGTGTGCATTTGTGTCTGCGTGTCTGTGCCTGTGAGTCTGGGGGGCTGTTGTGAGGGAGTGAAGGGCATCAGGAGGGTTGAGGAGGCTGTGAGGGGAAGTGAGGGGCACCAGCAACTCTGGGGGGGTATTGTGGGGGGCCTTTAATTTTTATCATGGATTTTGGGTTTTTAATCGGAGAATTTGCAGTTTTTAATCGCAGAAAACCAGGATCCTTGCTTCTAATTGCTACTAGGACATCTTTTTTTTTCACCTACAGCCCCTAGAAAGTGATAAAAAAAATTACATTATTTTTAAAGGAAAATAGTTTTCAGTAACTAATTTCATCCTGATTCATTAATCTAGCCCCTCCCACATCCTTACAGAGTTTTATTGGGGATAATGTCATTTGTAGGTTAGACAATCAAATGTTTGAGCTGGTCTTTTGCTATTAATTTATATCAGTGCTTGCTTGCCATCATTGCTGACGACATTAGGAACGCATGCAGTTCTGTAAATAGCATTTGTTAGTTAATAACCATCACACTCAGCAACAGATCATGCAATCAGGGACAGGGTATACAGCCTAGGAATATGGCATCTATTTCTTCAGCAGTAGCATACAAAAGCAATAATATACAATAGATTATGTGAAGGCATAGAAGATTGAACTGAACACTAACAAAACATTTAAAGATATTTGTGACCCCTTAAGATTTATACAGACTGGCTGTGGACAGATGTCAGATGGGTAGCACTAAAAATGTTTTTAACACTTCAAAAGTGGAGGGAACATGCATTATACCCTATAATGGTACACAAATGACAGGTGCAGGGGAAGCTAGCATGTGGCTGCCACAACTGCCACCTAGTGCTGTCACTGCTGAATGTCCGGCCATGTGCAACTCCCTCCCTCCCTCCCTCTTCTCTTCCTCCCTCCTAGCTGTTCTCAGGGCCTGGCAGCCATGGGGCACCACCACTGTGCCTCCTCTTCCCTTCCTGCTTCCCTCCCCACCGTCTTCCCTGCTGCCTCCCCCTCCCTGCTGGCTTTTGTTGGGGCCCAGCAGCAGCAGCAAGGCTAGAGCGGGGGGGGCAAGGCCAGCACTTTGCATTCTGCCACCAGCACCCTGCGCTGCCACCTCCCAGGAGAGGGGGAAGTTGGGAAGCTTGCCATTCCATCCCCCTTGGCCAGCACCCCATGCCACCGCTGCCACCTCCAGGGAGCAGGGTGCTGGCCTCACCCTCCCACTGCATTTGCTCTAGGGAGGAGGAAACAAATACAAATTTTAAAAAACCCACCCAAAAACAAATAGTCCAAGAGTAAGCAATAATACTTTTAGCTACCTAAAGGAATATAATGCAAGCTACAGAGGGCTCCTTTCAGTATTCTTTGAAGGCTACCATGATGTGAGGTGGGGATGTTCAACTGATAGTCTGCAGGTTTCATGCAGCCTGTGAGGGGTTAACATTTGGTGCCTGTCCTCCTACCTGATCACCTCTGCCCCTTTTGCTCCAGCTGCAGCAGCTGGAGTCTAGGGGCTCCTCCTCCCTCCTGGGTTTCTACTGCATGCCTCTTTTGCAGCATGTGGGACACTACAGCATGGTGTAGCTTGCTGTGTTAGGGGAGCTGGCAGCCCAGACCACCCTTATGGCACACTGCTGCAGGGAAGCCTGCAAGGAGCTGAAGGTGAGGTGACATGCATGGTGAAAGGGGGCTGGCAAGGTGGTGGACAGTGATTAGATCTGTACATCTTAGCTTGGGGTGTACAGCCTGCGGGCCTGTGGCCACAACTGGTGCTGCTCGCTATGATGCGCAGTTCCTGCTGGTGTGCACTTTGAGGTATTTGGCCACCCAGCCACTTGAATTTGGAATCTGCAAGAATCTGAAACTAAAAAAGAGGAGAGGGGCTGGGAATAGAAATAAGGAAAGTGAGGGGAGGGAAAAGGGAGGAGGGGAAAAGAGATGCACGAAAGGCATAATTATACTAATTACCATATTTCTGTTCTGGCTGGTGAAAAAAATTGCAATTTATTTAATTGTCTTTTCTTTTTGAAGGGGAGTGGTAGGAATAAGAAACTATGCCTACAGAAATTCCCTTTAACAGAAGAGCACCCTTAAACCAAATACTTGTTAAACTAGACTTTCTGAGAGAGAGAAATGTTAACATTGCAAGGTTATAATAATGTTGAAACAGGTATCTGTATTTCTGTCCTACTATCTTCATTATGGTACCCATATATCCTAAATGTTCCTTTAGACACAATTTTTTGTGATATCTTTAAAGTGTCCAATGTACTTTGCTTTAATCATTTGCCTTTACCAAAAGTCGACTTTTGATAAAGGCTCAACTTAGACATGTTGGGGCCTTGGAACTTCTGTTGACCTTATTGGGAATTATCAGTATCTTTGAAAACGATGTTTTCAGCAAATCAAGACACTCATATTTGCATTAAAACAGAATGCCTTCCATTCCTCTGAAGGAGATCTGGAGTAAGAAGCTATCAGTTTAAGCGGAACTGTAACTGATTCCTGATCAAATGAGGATATGTATGTAGAGTTCCTTCTTTGTGTTGAGGGAAAAAAAAATGAAATTGCCATAATTCATATAGCTTTTTTTAGGACAGTCTTTTTGTCAGGTAGCAGTAGCTCCATTACAACTGCTAATTATTGCATTATATCAAGGAAGCTTGGTAGAACTTGAAAGGCAAAGGAAGAAGACAACATTCCTACATCCAAGGTCTAGAGGCAACAGAAAGCTTTTACTTCTCCACCATGCTCTGATCCAGTGTGGCTGAGAAAGCCAGAGAAATATGGGGTTAACTTTTTCAGTATGGATAGTTATGTAAATAACTTACAGTGGAAGAGGAGAAATATCCTTAGTATTAAGCTGGTGGCACCCAGCCTTTGGCCCTGTTGGCCAGATGAGTGGCCCAGGGCCAGTCCATGGGTCAGATCTTGTGCACAATCATTGAGTGGAATCAGGCCCTATGCACTAGAAGCAGCCATATGCTGGCCCAGGCCAATTCCACACTCTTGATTATGCCAGTACATGGAGGCATCCAAGTGTACAGAACCATGCTATCCAGCCTGTGGGGCTCCCCACGGATCCATTAATTTGGCATTAAGGAAGTAGTAGTTGACACTACTGCTGCTCCCCAAACCCATGGGGAGTCCTGTGGGCCAGATCTGGCCTATGGGCCAGGAGTTGAGGACCCCTGTACTAAGTGATTGCTCTCTAATGCTTGGTAGCAACTGCCCCAGATATGTTATTAACCTTAAAAGTCAACTGAAAAGCCTTAACTTCTTAGACTTGGAAATCAGCTCAGCCAAACATGAAGATAGGATTTCACTCAGTTAATCAGTCATGGTGAGCATGATTTCTGGTCTCTGCTCAGAACCTTAATCCAGTTCCTGGGTTAGTTTCTTACAAAAAGTGTGGTGAGTGGTTTGGTATAGCTGGGAAAGCAGTATCAGTATATTCTTGTACTGTTTTGTTTAGAGGAGCCATAATTTACTTTAAGGAGGCTGGAATGGGTCATGAACCAAAAGTGCTTTAATTCACTGGAGAAGCTGCAGCCATGGTCATTCAGAAGTATTATGTATTGTTTGATCAAAGATTACAATGAGTGAAGGTAAGCCAAGAAATTATTCTGTGACTTCCAAGTAGATTTTCATTATAGGCAGTCCTCGTACTTACGGTGCGTTATGTTCCTGGAAAAGGTGCTGTAAGTCAAAACAATGCAAGTCGAATCTGATTTTTCCATAGAAACAATGTTATAATAGGAGGTTATGTTCCTGACCAAGGGCCTGATGCCCAGCTTTTTACAGAAATGACCATAAAGACCATATTTAAATCAACTGTTTAATCAACTATAAATGATATACACTGTACAGTACAAAGCTTTCTAAAGTGGACTGTATATAAATTGATTAAACAGGGCAATACAGTAACTAATCACATAAAATTTTATTTAATCAGAAGGTGAAGGACTACCATCATCAGGGTCATGGAATTCAGAAGGGCTTGTTTGGGGAGATTTTTGGGGAGGCTTAGGGCCACTTGATGGCTTTTTGAGAAACTGTTCCAGGGATGTTTATTTTGCTGCCCTCTTTTTTTTCATTGTAAATGTCCCTGTAGTGCTGTAAGTGCGAGGATCCAGCACCATAAGTAATAACATGGGTGTAAATGGTGGAGCGCCACAAGTGCAAATCACTGCAAGTCAAGGGCTGCCTGTAATTTACAAACATTTTTTTTTTCCTTTTTTAATCTGTCCTTCCTCCCTCCCCCCCAGCAGATGTCATATCCTGATCAGGCAAAACTGGGAGATTTGGTTTTGTTTTGTGTGGTGGAGATGGTATTGTATTTTGTAGATCCATTCATGTCCTGGCTTCAAGAACCGCATGTAATGTATAATTTTTCCAGATACAACCAATGTTTGGGTCATCCACGCAGTAAAAAAAATAAATAAAATCTATAATTGTGTCTTTAGCAAATTGCATTAGCAATTTGGAGTATTATATGGTTATCTGAATCCTTTCCATGTCAGAGTGATGCAGTTTAATGGTCTCTTGATGGTCAGAAAAGCATGTTGCATGAGCAGTACTCTTATTTTTATTTGCCCATAGTTTTCAGTAAAGCAACATTTTAGACTAAGAGTTCAAAGAATTTAGTTCTATTATAAATAGTACATTTCTGAAAGATCATTCAGAAACTATTTCTTAAGGATAATGCAGCACTGTATTTGCTTGCTGGTATTATTAATTGAAAAATACTATCGCCTATTGTTTTGCTTATATCAACATCTACATCTGTTTTAAAACTAATTAGGTTTGTGTTTTATTGTTTTTATGCCTTAGAAACCTCTTCATGTGCATTATTTCTCTGTTGTCTGTTAATACACTTTTGGCTTCCAGCTTCTGTTGTGTTGGAGCAGAACATTTTCAGATAGGGCTCAAAATTCTGGAAATTGTGGCTTCTGTGGTCCTGATCTGCATCTGGATCAGCAGATCTAAAGTGTACTTATCTTCAGGAGATAAGTATCAGACTTGCCTTTCTGAAATCAGTTTGCCTGAATGTGAGATAATATGGGGTGTGCCTATTTATATCAGGTTTGTTTTGTTGTCTTTTATAGAATGGTTTACTCCTGACCAGCTGACTTGTACTAGCTATAATTGTAAATACATACAAATTGTGATGGGTAGATGTTAAATGTAAATAAGCAAGATGCATGCTGTGTTTTTCCAGCTGCCCTTGCAGCTCAGTTTAATTATCTGTCTGTGTTTTGTTGTATCCTGCCAGTCGGATTAATTCAAATTAATGCAAAGGAAAATGTGTTTTAGGGAGGGTCATCTATAGTGTAGGATCATGTAAAGTAGAAAACCAAAAGGGGAAGAAAACACCTTACACAATCTAACAATTTTGGCGAGTAACCCCTAGAAAATCACTGACAGGTTTGTCAAAATTGTTTCGAAAGCTCCGTTGTGTAGTGGTTTATGATGTCATGAATGTCTGAAAATTGCAGTTAAAGACTCACGGGGAGTTCAGGGGGGAGCTAGTGCGTCCTGGAGCAGTGGTGAGTTGGTAGGCATGGGTGGGGGGTGTATGGGGCCAAAAATAGCCTGGTCATGGTGGTGGGGGTAGGAAGAGCACAGCCCTGGGGCTGGAGTGAGCAGCTGGGCTTTCCCAGCCCTGGGGCTGCACTCCAGTGTGTACAGGCATCCAGTAGATTGGGTTAACCTGTTCCTGATGTAAGTTATTTCACCTGTTCAGGAGAATTAACTTGGGTCAGGCCTGCCAGTTTTTTGGGCTATTTACCCCTCCCATTCCTGTACAGATGGGCATTTAGAGTAACCTAAGCTTAGTTAGGTCGATCTGAACGTAACAGCTGTACATACCCTTACTGATTCATCTATACCTTTCTGCTAGGGGGTGCCACAGGACCGAACACAGTACTCTAATTGCAGGATTATGAGCATTATATAAAGTGAGAAGGGAAGTAATGTCTAATATGCAGGCCAAAATACCTGATGTCTTTATTGTCATATTATATTACAAGCGCTTATGTCTAAGCTTATTATTTACTCATGTCCTTAGACCTCTTGTGAATTGCTGCTTTAGAAATTTCTCCCTTTGAGAATCTGCCCTAAGAACCAGTCTCTCCCCCTTTTCCATGCCAGTGTTGGTCCTCTTTCAAATATCTTATGTTATCTTTTCTAATGAGAATTGCATTATTTCTTTATGTCACAATTCAGTCCAGCTCCTGGTTATAGATGGATTTCAATTTGTGTTTTTACTCACCCACTGGATTCTGCACGCTTCTGAGTTTGCTGGATCTGGGCAGAGTCTAGATACTGTATCTTGTTCTGAGCTTTGACATGCCTTTTGAAATATTTCAAAGGCTACCATACAGACAGACCGATAACACACTCCCAAGCATGACAAAAACTGTGTGTTGGAAGCAGCTACCGTTCTACTGTCAGCAAATATTCCAGATTCTCTACAATTCCAGTGAAGTTGTGCATCCTCTAATTACATGCTGAAACTCTTGAGGAACACGGGAAATTAAAACAAAGGAAATGCACATGCTGACATAACAGGCAAAACTACAGTAACCATTACTCTTAAAGCATGCAAAAGTCACATTTGTTTAACTAAAACAACAAAACCTATACGTTCTCCCTACTAGAACTGTGCATACCCCTCCTGGTAGTCTTTATGCTCTGTGTGTGTGCAAGGAAGTTGGGCTTTTCCTTGATACTGCTGCATAATCTTCCTGTCATTAACCAGTGTGTCATCTTACGAAAGAGGAACTCTATGGAGCAGGATTTGTACTCTTAAAAAATTCTAATCCCTTTTATCAGGTCAGGTGCTGCCTGTCACCCCACCACTCTTTCAGATGGCTTGTTTAGGTCCAGCCCACCTGATTTCTGCACTGTGCGAATGGGTTCCCATACGTTGCTTCCATGGGTGATAGTTGTTGTAGGGTAGGGGTGTCAAACGTGTGGCTTGCAGGCCATATCCAGCCCACGAGCCTATCTGGCCCATCAAACAACTGGGAGGCACTGGAAGTTGTGGCGTGGGGGAGGTGGTATGCTACAGGACTTGGGACCCTCTGGCCCCTGCTGGGCATGGCTTGCTGCCACCAACCCTGAATGGGACTCGCTCCCCAGGAACTTTTGCCACTGAACTCCTCACTGCTGGACTGGTTGCCACTGCTCTGCCATGTTGGCCACTGTGGTAGTCCTCATGCACTAGGCTGGGTCATCTCACAAGAGTCATGTGGTCCAGATCTGGCCCAGGGCCCAAGGAGAGCCTGACAACCCAGTTCTAGTGCAAGGCTCAGCAATATTTCCACCCGGGGGCCATGACAACCTAGCTCAAGTTTCAAGCTGGGTGAGTACGAGGGCCCAACATTTTCTGCTGTCTTTCCCTATTGCCCAGCACCTGCACATGACAAAGAGAGCTTCTCACCTGTGGAAGCCCTGGGCACCCACCCAGCTGGAGTGTGGCACAGGCAAAGCCCCTCACTGCTAAATTGTTGAAGCCACAGCTTTATGAGCCAGATTTAAAGAGTTGGTGGGCTGGATCTTGCCTGCCAACCCCTGTTCTAAGATGCTTCCCTTTAAATGGTAGGCCCTCCTGGTTGGTTGCTCTTGGCTATTAGCTTGGTTCTGGCAGGAGCCTGAATTTTTTCCTTGGTATTCCAACTGAGTATGGAGACCATGGGAATGTCTCTACGTGCAGGCACTTGTGCTTGCAGCAGCTCAAATAGGAGCAGCACAAATTTGAGCCGGGGATTTTTGCCTCATTGCACATGCCTGGACATGCACTTTGGTGTGGGGCAAGTTGTGCCAACTGGGGCAAAATAACCCTGCCAAGCTTCTTCCAGATCTGTAGCTAGGGGGAGCTAGAGCCTGAGGCCAGCACCTGTGCTGGCCCCAGCAGTATAAAAACCTGCCCTGGTGAGCAGCTCAGTGCTACTTCCCTCAAGAGCTTCTGAGGCCCAGCCAGTTGGTATCTGGGAACGCTAGCCCCTGGTGCCAGCTGGACTGCTGTAGCAGCCCTAACCTGGAGTGGCTCCTGCACCCTCTGCCCACTGCAGCAGTCTGGCAGTGGGGGCTACTGCCTAACTGTGACCTGCTGCCACCTGCAACAGCCTTTACCCCTTAGACCTGTGGCCCCATGGCTGCATGCCTGCCAGACCCAGATGGGGTGTCCCTGCTCTGCCATCTGGGCAGCTATTGCCCGGAAGATAGTAGGCAGTCTTACTAGATGAAGTAGTAGACAGTCTTGCTACTGCCCTTCCAAGGGTCTGGGAACTAGCTTTATTAATGTCCTGCCGCCAGGAAATTTCTGCTGCCTCAACCAGGCTGTTTCATGGGATGCCACGCTTTCTGGAAATGGGGTGTTCAGGAGGACTTACTTTCTAAGTTAGCAAGTAATCTATTTTCATTTTTCTAAATTTGGCCTTCCAAAAGAAAGGTATGTATCATTAGGATGTGTGGTATGCAAGAAAATATGAGTATATAAGATATTGTTGGTGTATGTATAGGTTAGGTGCAATGTGAGCAGCACTAAAGCCACTAGAAAGTCCACTACCATTGTGACCTAACTGGAGTTGGAGGGAGGCTACTTTTATTTTTGAGAGAGCATTTGATTTTTCCTATCTCCTCTGGGGTTGTCTCTTTCCATGACTGTCCTCCACCTGTCCTTAGGAACTAGACTGAGATCACCAAGCTGGTAACATCGTGGCATTAAAATGTAGGCTTTTCAGTTAAAGAGAATTATTGATATTGGATTTTGATTTCACCTTCTACAAATATATTTTCTTTTTCTTTGCTCAATTACAAAATTATATTTATTCCATTTACCAATAGATATAACTGTGAGGTATGAACCAGCCTGTAAAAATCTCCTGAGAGGGGCTTTTACAGATAAATCTTCTGAAGATGGACACATCTGAACTCTTTGGTACAGTAGTGGACTTCCTCATGGTCAGTGCGTTTGCTTACCAAGGACGTATGTGTTGTTGACCAGTTGAAGGGATTTGGGAGTACTGCTTTCCTAGCCAATTTTTACAGATCTGCTTCCGCCCATATGGATCTGCAAAAAGGAAGCTGAGCCTTTCTAGAAAATTAGGGAATAAGTAGAATCAAATTGCACTAATGAACCAATTAAGCAGATTTACACGGAGTCTGTCTGGTCAGCAGAAGGGGCCTAAAGCAATTGTTGATTACAATTTAAGAGAATAATCTGGAGTATTTGTCAAGTAGTGTGTCTCTGTTTTTATGGTGTTTTTTTAAAATTTTAGGTTACATAGTTTATCTTAACTCTTACAGATTTATTCTTTGGTTTATCTTCTTACAAGTAGTAAATAGGAAAAACTATACTTTCCTAATTATAAAATTAAACAAGAAACATGAAATCTTATCTGGTTGTTGTTTGCTGGTTATAATAGTATTAACTTTGATTCTGCAAATTTTCTGCAGTCCCTGCAAAAGCACATTTCATTAAGCAAAAATCTTCTTGTAGCATGTCTCTTTAGAGGTGTTGATTTTAGCCTTACTTTCAGCATATGAGAGCTGAAGAACTGGTTGTACCATTCAGTAAAATATAATTAAAAAACACTGTTTTTAAAGCTCTATAAAGACAAACCAATAAAATCCCATTTTACCTATTGTAATACACATGGTAGTAGATGATCTCTGGCATAACTGTAGTAAGTAGAAAAAATATATTTATTCAGAAAGAAATATTAAGTACTTCTCTGTTTTATTCTGAACAAAAAGCTTATGTTAGTTTTTTTTTAACTATGCAATATGTAATTCATTAGAAAAAGTAGCATGCCGTGCCTGGCTCCTTGTGATCAGATCTGGGGAAGAATGTCTTGCATTTGAGAGCTTGTCTAACTTAATTCCCACTGTCCAGTTGGTCCAATAAAAGATACCACACTAAGAAATCGTTGCTTCTCATAGCTATATTCGTGAGACAGAATACCAACTTCCATCTGTATAGCTATAATGCTGGGATGCTCCATATGAACGCAAATACTTTCTGATAAAAGCATACAAGTTCACTAACTTGTTCATTCATATTATTCAGTTATTGCTGTTATTGATTTACATAATTTTTAATACAAATGTCTGGCATGCTTAAATTTTTAGGCTGAACAGTACGTTTGGGGCATAACTGCTCAAGGGGTATAGATTATAATGATAATAATATGGTTTAAATGTTACAGTTAGATCGTATTAATGGCCATGGGGGACTGGCCCTCCCCTCCACCCCTGCTGGAGTCCAGGCTCTATTTTGGCTTCTAGCCTTGCCCCTGATTATCTGCCCTCTAATGGCAAGTCAGAGCTGTGCAGGCAGGAAGCATTATTAACTCATAATGTGCGACTGGTCACAACATGTTTTAAATTCAGTGCTGCATAACAGTCCACAGATCTAGCATGGTCAAAGTGTAACATGTAACGTCAGTACTCCAAGGAAGAGTTACTAGGTCTTGGTTGTGGAAGTCCAAAAACTGAACTTCTCTTGCATATATTCTTGAGAAGAAAGTAATTTCTCAGTGATGTGACAGTTGTGAATTATAGGAGTTTGAATGTTCCTAATCTGCCCAGAAGCTGATATAATGTATGAGCTAGAGGCCTCCAAAAATCCCTCTTACAACTAATATATTTAATGGAACATTTGGTATGAGTGTGACATTTTATACCTGTTCAAAATGTTCTTTCTGTGTAATGTCTTTTTTTTGTCCTTGGGTTGCTAAGAACTGATCAATAATTGTGAACTGTTGGGAACACTTTGAGATTGTATTCCAGGATTATGAATTGGATCCCACAGATATTAATGTAATAATACATTTTAGCAGTGCAAATATGAATATATCTTCATTCTTTCATCCTTTTTATGCCACTGTTTTTTATTTTGAGCCCCAGCAACATGCTCAGTGCTACAAATAAAACACAGATGTCCTTGTTTTTGTACATGAGCATATACAGAAATGTTTTTATTTCGTTTTAGCCATAATTTTGTTTTAATTGCATTTCTGTTCAGTATAACCAGTAGAAAATTTCTACCGTCTGTGCCACGCTGTCTGGTACGCTGTTTCCAAAGGTTGCATGTATTAGAAAAAAATGTTTCAATTTTTTTTGTAGCAATCCTTACCATTTTAGAATTTGGGATGAAAATAAATAGATCGTATGTTATTTCCCACATAGAAGTTTATAAATAAGTTTTTAGAGTTTTGGGAAGCTGAGTAAATATTTAATTTTGGACAGTTTTCTCTGAATGGAGGATGAGTAAATGATATCAAGTTTACACGTGCAGTATTAATGAAATCTAACACTGTGTGTGTATATTTCTCCTATTTTTCAGTAGCCGTTTTTGGCAGCCAGTTATGTTGCTCAGACTGAAATGCTCTTAAACATGAGAAGGTATATATAGAGGAAGTAATATTTATCAGTCTGCAAGCTAAATTAGGGAAGCCTTTTTGTTACATTGAAGAACTATCTAGAGGAGTTTCTGGTATGATATTATGGCAGAATGGGGAGGGATTTTTTGGAGAGGTCTACAAAGGGAACAGTCAGAATATACGTTACTAATTAAAACTAACCTCTTTAACAATTTCTTTGCCTCCATTTTTCTGAGCAGGGACCAGGTCATCCACCCCACTGGAATCCCTGATGGACCCAGGGGAGGCGCCGCCAGGCCCAGTGTCAGTGAGGACCTAGTCAGGGAACTTCCAGTGGGACTAAATGTCTTCAAATCAGCAGGCCTTAATGATCTCCCCCCCAGAGCGCTGAGGGAATTAGCAGAGGTCATTGTAGGACCCCTGGCACAGCTTTACGAGCACTCATGGTGATCTGGCCAGGTGCCAGAGGACTGGAAAAGGGCCAACATAGTCCCCATTTTCAAAAAAGGGAGGAAGGAGGACCCATGAAACTATAGGCCTGTTAGTCTTGCCTCAGTCCTGGGGAAGGTCTTTGAGAAAATTATCCAGGAGCACATCTGTGAGGGACCAGCAAGGAAGATTATGCTTAGGGGTAACCAATATGGGTTCATTTGAGATGGCTCCTGTCAGACCAACCTGGTGGCCTTCTACAACCAGGCCACAAAATCCTTGGACACAGGTGTTGCAGTGGACGTAGTCTTTTTGAACTTTAGGAAGGCGTTCGACACTGTCCCTCACCCCATTCTCATTGAAAAATTAGGTGACTGTGGTGTTGATGCCTATGCGGTCAGATGGGTTGCAAATTGGCTGGAGGGCTGCACCCAGAGAGTGGTGGTGGACAGGTCATTTTTGACCTGGAGGGATGTGGGCAGTGGGGTCCCTTAGGGCTTGGTCCTTGGGCCCGCACTTTCAACATCTTAATCAGTGACTTGGACGAGGTGGAGAAGCACCTTGTTCAAATTTGCAGCTGTGGGGAGAAGTGGGTATGCTACAGGAGAAGGACAGGCTGTAACAGGATGGGATTCAGTACTGACAAGTGCAAGGTACTGCACCTGGGTAGGAAGAACCAGCAGCATACCTACAGGCTGGGGAACTCCCTTCTTGTCAGCACAGAGGCAAAAAGGGATCTTGGAGTCATTACTGATGCCAAAATGAACATGGGCCGCTAATGTGAGGACAGTCAGGAAGGCTAACCGTACCTTGTCGTGCATCCACAGATACATCACGAGTAGGTCCAAGGAGGTGATTCTCCCCCTCTATGTGACACTGGACAGGCTGCAGTTGGAGTACTGTGTCCAGTTCTGGGCGCCGCACTTCAGGAGGGATGTGGCCAGCTTTGAGAGGGTCCAGAGGAGGGCCAATCCTGGGGAAGCATGATCGGGGGCAGGAGGGCATGCCCTACAAGCAGAGGCTGTGGGACCTGAACCTGTTCAGCCCCCAAGAGAAGGCTGAGAGGGGATCTGGTGGCCATCTATAAACTGGCCATGGGGGACCAGCAGGCAATGGGAGAGTCCCTGTTCTCCTGAGCACTACTAGGAGTAACAAGAAATAACAGCCATAAGTTGATGGAGAGTACATTCAGGCTAGATATCAGGAGGCGCTACTTCACAGTCAGGGCAGGTAGAATCTGGAACTAAATTCCAGGAGAAGTGGTGCTCGCTCCTACCCTGGGGGTCTTTAAAAGAAGGCTAGATAGACACCTTGCTGGGGTCGTTTGACCCCAGCATTCTTTCCTGCCCATAGCAGGGGGTCAGACTTGATGATCAGCTCTGGTCCCTTCTGGCCCTACCAACTATGAAACTATTAAATTTAAGATTTCTTCCTTGGCACTCTTGGTGACAGTCTCTTACTGGAAGTGTTTTGATGTTTCATTCTTTTAAAAGAATTTTGGAAGTTTTAATTAAAGTTTGCATTTATCAGGTAACATTAAAGTTGAAGTCATTTCATCAAGCCTGCATATCTGAATAAAGAAACAACCTAATTTTAAACAGTGCTTAATGCTTATAGATTCCACTGCATTGAGTACCTCTCTAATAGGTTTGAAACCCAGATGTTGCTGTAACTGTATTTAATCTTTTCTTAAAGACCTAATTCAATCTATGGAAACATGGTCAGATTTGCAAGTAGTTGAGACCTTTTGAAATCAGTGCATTATTTTTCCTTTAGGTTGATGAATTTTGGCATTTAATATAGACTCTCATTTGCAATATTTGTCATAAATCTTTTGGCTAGTAGATGAAGTTCTTCAAAATCTTCTTAAGATGTACAGTTCCCATGTGCTATAGAAATATTATTAGATAAGCATGTGGTTTCTGGATTTACTGTAAAATGAAAAAAAAATATCTGAAAAGGAAGGATATGCATATGGACAGTTGCAGAGCAATGGTTTCTCTAAGGGTCTAGTGGCATGATCAGGAAGACAGTGTCTGTCATGAAACAGTTGGTCAGCAAAACTATTGAATTAAAGCCTATAGTTTTTAAATAATATCATCTTTCCAACTTTTTTGTTTCATTATGTACATATCCAATTAAATATCTTTGATTTTAAGGATTTACGTTTCAGGTTTTGTCGCATCTTGCAGATACGATAATGCATAGCATCACACATCTCCTCTAAAGAGGAATTATTTTATGTGTAGTTCCTTCTCAGTCAGGATTGTAACTTTCATACGTCAAATAATCAGGTACATTTTTGTGACTTTTTTTTTTTATCTTGTTAATTATTCCAGTACCTTTTACATATAAATGCTAAATTTAGGGTATTTGGTAGGGCTTCATGAAGCTTTGGTTCCTGATTTGGTTCGGTGGAGATTTGGCCCGATTCGGTGGCCGAATCTCCAAATCGAATCAGAAACCTCTGAATTGATTTGGAAAGGTTTGGCAATTCGGACATAGAGACAGCTTTAAATGGTTTTTCTATGTACCTCTAGGCAGCAGGGACTTGTGAGTGCTGCAGTGCTGGGGCGCATGGAGGCACTTCTGGTCCACTTCTGGGTCCACTGGGGAGCCCCCCCTGCCTCAGTGACTGATACCTACTTGGGTCTGGGGAGGCACCCAGGGTCTACCTGTGGCCAATTGCCAAGTCATGGGGATGGAGGGGGAGTCCCCTCCCCGCCATGCTCCTGTGGGATGCTCCATCTGCCCCAGCATCGCAGCATTCATGAGCCACACCTGGTACCTTGAGGTATGTAGAAACAACATTTATAGCTGTGTCTGTGTCTGAATCACCAATTCTCTGAATAAGCATCAGATCTTCAGATTCAAACTTGGCCAAATCAAATCGGGGACAGTGATCCAGATCAATGAATCGAATCACTGTTCCCAGTTTGGGCCGAATCTGAATCAAATAGGGCCTGTTTGGCACACCCCCAGTATTTGGGAGATTTCCTTCTTTTTTCATGTTGCAATAAGGCTGGATATTATTAAATTAAAACAGCATCATCTATTTTGAATGACATGATAACTCATGGGAAGTAATAACACTTTTATGCAAGAATATTGTGGATGCAGAGGATAATATTGCTTTCAAGATGCTATTAGTTTTCTTACAAAAACAAATATTAACATGTAGAATGGTGTACTTCCTGCACAGCCTTAAATAATTTTTTCTATAAGCATATTTTATACTATAGTTACTCAAAAGATTATGAAACACCTGTAGTTCTTATCATGTTTTCTGTTTTAAAATATTGAATTAAACACTTTGTTTTTAACTGGTTTATAGAAACAATTATAGTCTTGAAAGCATAAGTAACTTAAATGAGATCATGCATATCAAAAATATAATTTCAGTACTTCAAAGTGAGATTTCCTTATTCATAAAATACATTTGACATATATTTATTTTAAAGGAGATGTCATACCAGTGCTGAACACCTGAAAATTCTATTCACATCTCCTATTAAAGTCACTTGTTGATATCTTCAGTGATAAGATAAGTAGATCAATAAGAATATTTTTAAAATCATAATTGTTTACAAAAAGGGATATAGTTCATAGTTGAAAGCCAGGAGATTATCATGGACTTCTTGTATGAATAACTTTGGTTCAGTCAACTGTGCAATTTTGCCCTTGTTTTTCTGTGGGGTAAGATGATGACAACTTGTCCACCTCACAGTGTTAAGGCCTACATTCATTACACTTTATAAAGTGTTTTCATATGTTTTGACAGGAGAAATACAAAATATTAATAAATATAATCCAAAGACCCAGAATTTACTTATGTTATTCCTTTGACACTAATGTTTGATTATTGTTGCACACCAACACTAATCGAACACTGTACTTCACTTGCTGATAGGATCTTACAGAAACCATGTGCTACAATGGGAATAATCTATACAAATTAGGTTGCTGAATGGCTGCCAACTGCTTATTGATGCATATCACTAAAAATTGAAACTTCCGACAAAAGCAAGTGGCTTCATTTAGCCACAGAAATGGATGATGTAAAGTTTTGGTATCTGAGGCTGCATTGGCTACCTTTGTTGAAAATAGTCTCTCACATTCACCAGAGTTAAAACTTCAAAGCTGTGCAGTTTGCAACAGTGTATCCTTTTGCTGTAAGCCTGCATTTGGGAAACATTTGGAACATTCTCCTTATAACAGTTGCTTTCAAACTTCTTAAGTCACAGAACCCTTTCATCACTTCTGCCATGGAACCTCTACCTCTCTTGTAAAGACTGACACAGAACCCACCTCCTTGCGCATCACCTCCTGGCCCACCTCATTATCCCCAGTCTCTTTGTAGAACTGAGATGACCTGTCATCAAACCCTAGAGTTCCACAGAGCATGCATTGAAAAATACTGTCCTATAATAAAGTGTATGGCATAATACTGTACATACAGTGTACAGTGACAAAGCAGCTAAATGATTTTATCTCAACTTTCAGTCAACAAATTTGTTAAGCTACACTTCGCATATGGAATTTCATTCATAAATGCATTTCTAATACCATGTTGCCATACATCCAGTTCCCTGTGAAAAGTAATTTTTAATTTTCATATTGTTATATAGTATATGATATACAGTAATTGTTTTCTGTATTATGATATATGTGCTTATGAATTTCTTTGCATATTTAAATTGTTTGTGTTTGGCTATGCAAGTAAGTACATGATTTTGTATAAACCATGTTTATCTGATACAGTTGGTAATGTTTTCTGGTAGTGCCAGTCTACTGTCCAGGGCTGCTAGGTGACTTTAAATTAAAAACTACATATGAATTATGGTGTATTACACAAGACCAGAATCCCTGAAACTGTTACTTCTGAAGTGGCATTTCAGCATCAAAGACACAAACTTTGACTAGAGGGAATTTCTGCTAACTGATTGTATTGAGCGCTTCAATATTGGTTGACTACTCACTAAGTATGATGATCCAACAATGGCTCAATGTCTACCTGAGAGGAGATATCAGGTGGAATTTCACAGGGGTCTGTCCTGAGTCCAGTACCATTCAACATCTTTATTAATGATTTGGATGGTGGCATTGAATGCACACTTAGAAACTTGCTGATGACACCAAATTGGGTGGAGCTGCAGATACTCTGGAAAAAGGGCTAGAATCCAAAATTACCTCAGCAGACTGAAGAAATGGTCTGCAGTCAGCCAGATGAGATTCAACAAGGACAAGTACAATGTCATGCATTTGGGACGGAATAATTGCTTACACAAATACAGACTGAGGAATGGGAGGCAAGGCTCGACTACTACAGAGAAGGAACTAGTTTGTTATGGTTTACTGTAAGTTGAGTATGAGCCAATTGTATGTTCTTATTGCAAAAAAGAAAGAAGAGGCCAAGAGCTTACTGGGTTCTATTAACACAAGCACCTCTTTCAAATCAAGAGAAGTGATTCTTCCATTCTATTCAGATGTCCAGTTTTGGGCCTCACACTTCAAGAAATATTGGACAAGTTGGAAAGATTCCAGCAGAGTGAGAAATAATTATTGGGGTCTTGGGGGCTGAACGAGCTAGTCTATTCAGTTTGGAGAAGAGGAGACTGAGGGGGGATTTGAAAATTGTCTTCAAATGTCTATAAGCAATTGTACAGAGGATGGAGATGGGGTTTTCACTGTTTTGTGGGTGACAGGATGAGGAGCAATGGCCTTGAACTGCAGCAGGGGAAATTTAGCTTGGATTTTAGGAGGAATTTGAGGGTGGTCAAGCACTGAAACAGGCTACCTAGTGAAGTTGTGGAATTCTTGGAAGTTTTTAATACCAGGTGAGATGGAGACTTGGCTGGGATTTTTTAGTTTTGGATGATCCTCCTATGAGCAGGGGGGCTAGAACAGATTAACTTCTAACTCAGGGGGCTGGCAAAGTACTGCCTCCAGGCCAGATCCAGCCTGTAAGGTGATTTCACTTGGCCCAAAGGCACTCGCCAATTAATTGTACCTCACCCAGTCTGCACACTTTGCTTCCACTCTCATGTGAGAGGGCCCTGACCCTTCTGGGCAGGGCTGTTATTGCCATTGGTGCAGCCACTGGGGATCTGCTTACCTTCCCTGGCCTCCAGCAGCTCTTCCTTGTGTCCCTGCTGCAGTGCGTACTCCTGGGAAGCAGTGGTGGGCAGGGGAAAACTGCAGCTGGGCAGGACCGTGGGGCTGGGGATGGCAAGAGAACAGAGCCTGGGGCCTGCAGCCAGAGAAGTGGCAGGAGAGCAGACACTGGGGTCCATACCCAGTGGGGCAATGGGAGCACAGAGCTTGGGTGGGCAAGGTGTGGGGTGTGTAGGGTGTGGCAGCATGTGGGAACCTCACATAGTTTCATAGTTGGTAGGGATGGAAGGGACCTGAGCAGATCATCAGGTCTGACCCCCTGCCATGGGCAGGAAAGAATGCTGGGGTCAAATGACCCCAGCAAGGTGCCTATCTAGCCTTCTTTTAAAGACTCCCAGGGTAGAAGCAAGCACCACTTCCTAGCTGCCCTGACTGTGAAGTAGTGCCTCGTAATATCTAGCCTGAATCTACTCTCCATCAACTTATGGCTGTTATTTCTTGTTACTCCCAGTAGTGCTCGGGGGAATAGGGACTCTCCCATTGCCTGCTGGTCCTCCTTGGCCAGTTTATAGATGGCCACCAGATCCCCTCTCAGCCTTCTCTTGTGGAGGCTGAACCGGTTCAGGTCCCGTAGCCTCTCTTTGTAGGGCCTGCCCTGCTGCCCCCGATCATGCGAGTGGCCCTCCTCTGAACCCTCTTGATGTTGTCCACATCCCTCCTGAAGTACGGCCTCCAGAACTGGACACAGTACTCCAACTGTGGTCTGACCAACGTCACATAGAGGGGGAGGAACATATCCTTGGACCTACTTCTGAAGCATCTGTGGATGCATGACAAGGTGTGGTTTCTGACTGCAAGGTAGCCTTTCTGACTGCATCCCCACATAGGTGGCACATGTT
This sequence comes from Crocodylus porosus, assembly GCF_001723895.1. Taxonomy (NCBI): domain Eukaryota; kingdom Metazoa; phylum Chordata; order Crocodylia; family Crocodylidae; genus Crocodylus; species Crocodylus porosus. Next base: position 46,624,355 of record NW_017728949.1, read on the forward strand.
CATCTTGAAGTCTATAATGACTCCCAAGATCCTTTTCTGCCTCTGTGCTGATGAGAAGGGAGTTCCCCAGCCTGTAGGTATGCTGCTGGTTCTTTTTCCCTAAGTGCAGTGCCCTGCACTTGCCAGTATTGAATCCCCTCTTATTCTCATCCACCCATCCCTGTAACCTGTCCAGATCCAATTGCAGCCTGTCCCTCCCTTTTATCGTGCCCACTTCTCCCCACATCTTAGTGTCATCTGCGAATTTGAGCAAGGTGCTTTTCTCTCCCTCGTCCAAGTCGCTGATGAAGATGTTGAACAGTGCGGGCCCAAGGATAGAGTTCTGGGGGACCCCACTGCCCACATCACTCCAGGTCAAAAATGACCCATCCACCACCACTCTCTGGGTGCAGCCCTCCAGCCAATTGGTGACCTGGGTGACTGTGAAGGCATTGACACCACAATCTCCTAATTTTTTCAATGAGAATGGGGTAAGAGACAGTGTTGAGGGCCTTCCTAAAGTCCAAAAAGACTGTCTACCGTGACACCTGCGTCCAAGGATTTTGTGACCTGGTCATAGAAGTCCACCAGGTTGATCTGACAGGACCTGCTTCTCATGAACCCATGTTGGTTGCCCCTAAGCATACACTCCTCTGCTTGCCCCTCGCAGATGTGCACCTGGATAATTTTCACAAAGAGCTTCCCCAGGACTGAGGTAAGACTAACAAGGTTATCATTTCCTGAGTCCTCCTTCCTCCGTTTTTTGAAAACGGGAATCACATTGGCCCTTTTACAGTCCTCTGGCACATGGCCAGAGTACCACAAGTGCTCGTAAAGCTGTGCCAGGTTTCCCGCAATGACTTTTGCTAATTCCTTCAGCACCCTGGGGTGGAGATTGTCTGGATTGGCTGATTTGAATACATCCAGTCCCACGAGAAGTTTCCTGACTAGGTCCTTTCTGATCCTGGGCCTGGCTGTGCCTCCCCTGGGACCATCGGGGATCCTGGTGACGGGGATGACCTGGTCCTTGCTCAGATAAATGGAGGCAAAGAAATTGTTAAATAGGTTAGCTTTGTCATCTGGTGAGACCACCAGATTTCCTAGCATGTCCTGAAGAGGCCGCACATTACCCTGAACCTTCCTTTACTCCCTATGTATTTAAAAAAAAAAATTCTTGTTATCCTTGATTTGGGTTGCTAGTCCCAGTTCCATCTCCACCTAACAGCCCCCCTACAATCCTGAGAAAATGGAGGTACAATCCTCCTTGGTGATGGCTCTTCCCTTCCATTGGGTGTACACCTTTTTAGCTTTGAGATGTTCCTGGATGCTTTTGGTGAGCCATGGGGGCTTTTGAGCACTCTTGCCCCCTTTTGATCCTTGTTGGGATTGCCATCCTTTAGGCTTGGAGGGTTGTCTCCTTCAGGAACAACCACTCTTCTTTGACTGCCAACTCCCCACCCCTCCGGGACCTCAGTGCCTCCCTGGCTAGTCTTCTTAGCTCAGTGAATCTGCCTACTTGAAGTCCAGGGCTGCTGTCTTGCTGCAGGCCTTTGCCACCCTGCGCTGGATGGTGAATTCCAATAGGTGATGATTGCTATCACCCAGATGATCAAGCACCTGCAGTCCCCTGGCTTGTGGCCAGGACCAGGTCTAACAAGGCATTTCCCTTGGTGGGACTGTGCACCTTCTGGGTTAGAAGGAGGTCCTGTAACACGCCTAGGAACCTACTTGAGTGGTCAGACCTGGCTGACCGCTCTTCCCAGCAGATGTCTGGATATTTTAGGTCACCCATGATGACCACATCCTTTGACTGAACTGCTTCTGCAAGCTGACCTGAGAATTCCCTGTCTAGCTCTTCTCCCTGGTTGGGTGGTCTGTAGTAGACCCCCACCGTTAAGTTCTTTTCTCTCCCGACCCCTAGTATTCTGACCCAGAGCACTTCAGTCTGTCCCTCCTCTGACCCAGTGCTGCTCGTTGAGGATGTGAATTGTTCCTTGACATAGAGCACCACACCCCTGCCTTTCCTCCCTGTTCTATCCCTCGTGTGTAGCTTATAGCTCTTGATGTTCACCGCCCAGTTGTGCGTTGGATCCCACCATGTTTCAGTGAGCCCCACTATGTCTGGGTTTGTGTTAGCTAGCAGGAGGGCAAGTTCCTCCTGCTTGATGCCCAGCCCCCACTACAGGGTCTTCATGGCTCTGCAGGCACAGCTACCCAGTGGCATGCAGCTCTGGCCAGTTTTGGGAACTGCATGTGGCAGCAAGGAGTCGAGCCAGGCTGGCTTGCCTCTACCACATGGTTCTCACATGCAGCTCCTGAGACTTGTGGAACACTGGGGGAAAGCCCCATGTGATGGAGCTGGCTGCCTTCCCCACTCCCTGCCACCACATGCACCTCCTGGGACTCAGGGTTCCCTACTACTTCCAGCAGAGTCCCAGGAGCTGCATGTGGCTGTAGGGAGTGGGAAAGGCAACTGTTAGTACCACTGTCCACCAGATAGTGCTTAGGGATTGTTAAAGCATAATTAACCCTTAAATAGAATGTGAAATATGAATGCGGACAACTCCGTGTCCTAAAATTTAAAGTCTAATTTTACTAATACAACGAATGTTATCTTAGCAGTTTCTATATACAGAGAGAGCAAAACAGTACAATGATCTCACACAATTCCAGATGTTACTTTGCTCAGCAGAAAAGGCTGGCCACACGGTTTCTGAAGCAAAGGGTGTGTTGTTGGCTAGGACGGTTCAAACAGGTGTTTGAAGGCTGGATTGATGATGATGATGACAATGAAAAACACAACTTTCTTGCTTCCCCCTCTTATGCTTTTCTTCAACTTCACTTCTTTGATGACTCTTTGCTTGCAGATTGGTCTTTGTATGGTCAACATACTGTCCATATTTTATCCTGTCAGCATTTTGTATGCCATAGTTGCTATATAACACATCAAGCTGAAGTTATGCTTCTTAGTGTTTTCTCTAGGGACAGGATGAAGGAGTTGGTAGTGAAGAGAAAAGATACTCTTGCAAATGCAATTTTTAAAAAAGTAGAACTGTATATGTATGTGAAATGAATATCCACAACCTCTAACCTAACATAACATCTTTATGCTGCTTCAAGCAATATATTTGGAAGTCTCTATCCCTAACATAAAAAGCACCAAATATAAGATCATAGGAAAATAAAGCTAGAATGGGAGTATGCAATTATTTTGGCTGGAAGGCTGCTTGATGAGTTTTGTTGAGCTGAGGGCTCCAACACTAGCCCCACCCCTTGACAGGTGCCCTGCCCCCTAGATGCCAGCTTGGGACCAGAAGTCACATCCCCTAAACCCTGACCTTTGCCAACAGAAGTATTCCAGGGGGAGAGAGGGGTTGCCATCTTGGAACCAGAAATAAACCAAATCATATACTAAAAGTCAAACATTCACTATAACGTATTTTAATTTTTTTCACAAAATATTTGGTCATAATTTGTAAGTGTTTGCATAGTATATAGAGAGACGATTGCAAGATTGCAAGACGATTGCAAGAGCTTTTGAGATAATAGCTCAAAAGTAAAGTCTTACTCTTGTATATTGTGTGTGGGGGGTGTATGTGTGATGTTTGTGAGGGGTGTGGCTGTGTGTGGGAGTGTGCGTATATGTCAAGGTAGGCAGGGCATGGGGCTTGTGGGGTGTGGGTTGGTGGGGATGGGGACCCCACTATACACCCCCTTCCATGGCACCCAGTCCCTGCTGACAGCAGCAGGCCCTAGGGGTGTTCATAGTCCACACAAATGCAACTGCCCAGTGGTGCACAGCTCTGGCCAGTTCCAGTAGCTGTGAATGTTGGCAAGGAGTGGAGCCAGTCCAGCCCACCTCTGTCATGTGGGGCTCATGTGCAGCCCCCAGCTCCTGCACACCACCAGGCAGAAGTCCCATACAATGGAGCCAGCTGTGTTAAGGTAGTTTGTCATATTTTATGCTTTAAAGTTGCACATGTCTACAAAGTGATGAATTACAGTAGTTTAAGGTTTTCTTTTGCATTTATTTAATCATTCCTTAAGTTATGTATAGCCTCATTATTATCTCAACTTTTCATTTTGCTGGTGTCTGCAATATCAGCTGGCCTTGCCTCTTGTAAGCAGCCTTGGGTTTGCTTGCATGCTGTTTCGTTCCCCCTCTATCACTGTGAGAAGTTTTTTTTTTAATGCAACAAAGTAATAGTTTTGTTACCCACTCAAATTAACTGAACTAGGCAGTAATTGGCTGAATCAGAGGGATGAAATGATTGGATATGTTATGTTAAAGAAATGTGATAAGGAAAACCAATGGACGATACCTAAAGTAAGAAACCGGAAAAAGGAGAAATTAAGACCTGTGCTCGTTATGGGTCTGTTGAACAAAGAAATATGCTGACAGATAAAATATGGACAGTATGTTGACCATACAAAGACCAATAGTTTCATAGTTCAGATGTTTCCAAATATTGCCATGCTGCCTTTTGTAAAAAAATAAAATAAAAGGAAGTTTGCTCATTGTCCTGTTGGGTGCTCTTCCCTTCTCTTAAGGGTAGAGGTACATCTCAAATATTTCTTAGAAATATTTTGATTGCTTGATGCATATAACAGTGTAGTGTATTAAGGAGAATAAGTGGTTTAAAATGTTATTGAGTTGGCTTTTTTCTTCTATTATATGTTGGTGGATAATTTAATTAGCTGGTGCAAAACTTATTTGTAAATGTCTTAAAGCTGTATAATGATAATTCAGTTTGTATAAATTCTTATATGACATTTATCGTCACTGTATTCAAGTGCCTTCCAGTACTCCATTAAGCAACAATGAGCTGAGTCATCAATTTCAGTTGTTGGAACTGGGAACTACAGCTCATAACATATTTAAAATCAAATAAGAATTGGCTGTGGGCCAAATTCTTTCTTCCATTAGCTCCACCTTTTGTGTTCATCAGAAAACAGTTGCAAGTGGAACTACATACAGATGCTAAGTAGCATAATTTCAGGACAAGCAGTCAGGTCCAGCTGGTAAGTCTGTTTTGAGGGAAGAGGATTGGGGGAGTGGGGGCAGAGGCAGATAGTGCACAGCTGGGGCAGAGCACAGGATGAAGCCATAAGTGGCTCGTCCAGCGGGTACAGAGAGAGGGGTGCGGTTCTAACTGCTGCACACACCCCAGGATGGCATGGGAGGTCATTTGCCCCCAGATCTGCACATGGGGCAAGCGCGGGCTGCCGCTGCAGGCTGAGGCCAGGGCACTGAGCTCTTTCTCGTGTGTGTGTTGGGGGAGGGGGGTTGGGCCAGGGCTGCACTTGGGACTGGGGGCAGCAGCTCTGGGAGCTGGGCTATGGCAAATTTGGAGGTGGGTGCAGCGGCACGCAGATCCATGGGCACACACTCCCCATGCGCTTCCAGGGTGCATGCAGCAGTAGGAGCTGCTGCTCTTCCCCCCACCACGTGCCCCAGATAAGCTGCTTTCAGTTTTGTCCTGCACCCCGCCCTGGCTGTGCAGCACCTGTCCCAGCCCCACCCTCACTCCCTCGATCACCATGGAGTCCTCAATCTGCTCCCCCCATGCCTCTTCCCTTCCCTTCCCTGCCCCTTCCTTCACAACAGATTTACCAGCCAGATGCTGCTCTCCAAGCTTCTGGGTTGCATATCGGCAATTGGATTTGTATTGACTGATATGGCTTGTTAAAAATCTGCCATTGATATTGACCCAAAAAAACTATTGGTGCACCCCTATTAACAACATTACGTCATGTTGGGGGGGAAAAAATCTCCTGGAATAGCTTCAGTCAGAGTTGGCAACCCTAGATCTGCCTCTGCATAGAGTCCCTGTGCTAAAAAGCAAAACACATAGATAAAGTACAATTTAAAACAAGCGTTTAGGTATTTCCATAGGCTATAAAACTTTAGCATCAAGGGTATATGAAGGGACAGCATGAGACGACATTGAGAAAGAAACAAAAAGAATATACTTTATTGCAGGCTAAACTATTGTCTAACAAATCTCCCTCCTCCTCTTGACACGGTGACAGTTACTACATCCCTTCCTGTAAAAAAAAGTTCTCTTTACTTTTTGCTCATCTTCTTCATTTTCTCAGACTCCTATGGAATATATGTTGACAATGCAAGCTAAATAATTGAATGTTTTTCATGCAGGCATTACATTGGAAGGTTTTTCCTTTTATAGGGACTTGTGGGTGGGCAAGGCAAGCCCCATGACTTCGGCCATCAATGCTTTTAAGTTTTCTAGCCTCAGTGTACAAAATCGTTAGGCAATATGCTCCTTCAGCCATTATTTTGCTAGGCTGACTTTATTTTATATTATCGTGTGTAGTAGTATTGAAAGATTAGTCAAGTATGCTCACAAAATAACTTGAAATAAGGTTTTGAGTGAAAAAAGGACAAGACACAGGAGTGTGGGAATTTGGAAAGGGTTTAAATAATTAAAATAGTATTATGTAACTAACTGAATTTTTTTGTCCAGTCAGCAGGTCAGCGTTACGTTTCATTCAGGTCAGTTTGATACTGGCATTATATGTGGGCCTGGAGAGGGGACGGATTATGTGACTACAGTATTGAACAGACAACAGTTCTGATGGTGACATCACCCATCAGTATGAGACAGAGCTGGAGGCAGTACTGTGGATACACGGTTTTAATATATGCTCTCTGAATGTGTTTGGCAAGTATGTAATGCTATCCATGAAGTTTAAGAAATTGTGATACTTGTTTTGTGTGGGAATGACAGTCAGTTTTAAAAAGGCAACATAAACATGTAGTATTCCTAAGAATTTCAGGGGGGTTTTTCAGCTTGCATTCATTAAATGAAAGTAACAATCTGAGGTAAGATGTTTTAAAAATGTAATTAAAATATAATAGTTTCTCATTCTTTTATATAAGTGATTTGTACAAATAGTCTTCCTTCCCATCTTGTTGAGGCATGTTTTTATTTCTTCTCTCCAAATGATTCACCTTCTGTCTTCCAAAACTTGATTTTCTTTTATATGGCACAACATGAAATGCATACCTGACTATTTGTCAGTAGCCAGTAATAGTATGACAACTGTTTTTCTTTAAGGCTACCAGAGGATCAGTTTCATACATTAATGAAACACTTAAAAAAACTGATATAATTTTAGGCTACTTTAATGTCCTGTGGAGTTCCAGTATCTAAAGTGGGTGTAGCCAGGTATATTTTCTTCTGAAATCAAATAATCATTTTTCACTTATTCTTCTCAAAGAAAAAGAAAATGCCGTTATGTTCTATGTGACACGCTTGTCCTTCAAGCTGTCAAAAAGCTAATGAATGCAAGGAAATAAAGTACCATATTTACCTGAATTGAAAACGACCCTGAATCCAAGATTACTTCCCAGTAATTAGGTTCTATACATGGAAAACTTATAAATTTGTTATAGTTTTCTATGTATGTAATCTAATTATTGGAGGATCATCTTAAATTTGTTCGCTGTCCCCCATTGCAGGCAGTGAGGGGATGAACTATGAGGGAAATTGTAAAGGGGCAGGCAGTAGGGGGTTATGGTAGGGGAGGTGATAGTGTTGTAGGTGGTGCTGTGGTAGACAGTGGAAGGAATAGGAGGGACAGGCAGTAGGCATGCAAGTGGTAGGGGGCAGGCAGTGGGAGAGGAAGTAGAGCTCAGTGGGTGGGGGAGCAGGGAGCTTGTCCCCCCCACCAGATTTAACTGCCTGTGTTGGCAGGCTCTATCTACACTGTAGCCTCGGGCATGGAATATAGCCTCAGCCTGGCCCTAGTGGCGTGGAACTGGCACTAGTACTACAAATTGGGCTGGCTCCATGTTCCACACTCCAAGCTGTAGTGGGGATGGAGCCTACTGATACAGAGTAAAGGTAAATGGGAGTGAGGTGGGAGGGGGAAAAACGGTGCAGGAAGAGATGAGGGAGGGCAGGAGTCTGAAGCTGTGAGGAGATAGAAGGCAGGGGTGCAGAGGTGGTGGGGGTGCAGGCAGAAGCTGCAGCTCCCACTCCAGCCCAGAACCAGAGCTGGAATTGGAACAGCTGCCTGCCCTCCCACCACTTGGTGCTTGATTTCATAGACATTAGGGCTGGAAGGAACCTAGCAAGATCATTGGGTCCAAAGGGCAGGAAGTCAGCTAGGGTCAGATCAGGCATTTCTTAAAAGTTTCTGGAGTTGGTGCTTGTACCACTTCTGCGGGGAATATTCCAGACTCTGGAGACTTAGTAAAGAATGTTTTCCTTATGTCCAGTCTAAAATGGTCTTCCAGCAGTTTGTGACCATTTGACCTTGTCTTCCCATGGGGTGCCCTGGTGAACAGATGTTCTAGCAGTTCCTGATGCACGCCCTTGATATACGCCTGTCACCAAGTCACCCCTGAGCCTTTACTTCTCCAGGTTGAAGAGTCCCATGCCTCTCAACCTCTCCTCATAAGGCCTGCTCTCCTGACCTCTAATTCATGCACGTGGCTCTCTGGATTCGCTCAAGCTTCTCCACATCCTTTCTAAAGTTCAGAGCTCAGACTCCAGATGTGGCCTCACCAAGTCTGAGTAAAGTGGGAGGATGACTTTTTGGGTCTTCCTTGAGATGCAAAGTAGATGCCAGCTAGAGTTTTATTTGTCTTGCCAGATGCAGCATCACTTTGGTGGCACATGTTTGTCTTGTGATCAGTCACGGCTCCCAAGTCTCTTTCAGTCATGCTTATGAGTGTAGCACTGCTGAGCCTATACGTATGATGTGGGTTCTTTCTCCTGAGATGGAACACCTTGCATTTCTCTGTGTTGGATGTCATCAGGTTTTGATTTGCCCATCTTGCGAGCCTGTGCAGGTTGGCCTGAATCCCCAGCCTACCCTCTAGTGTAACAGCACTTCCCCATATTTTGGTATAGTCTGCTAACTTAGCCAGTCCACTTCTAACACCTAAATCCAGATAATTTATGAACATATTAAAGAGTACCGGTTCAAGTACTGAACCCTGAGGGATGCCACTGGTCACCAGGTGCCATGCTGACTGGGTTCCATCGACCACTGCTCTCTGGGTCTGGCCATGGCCCCAGCCATCAGACCGTAAGGTTGTCAAGGTCACAGTTCCCCAGTTTTACCATAAGGACCTCATGGGAGATCAAGTCAAATGCTTTTTTGAAATCCAAATATATGACTTTTTGACCTTTTCTCCCTTGTCCAGATGGTGCATCACCTGGTCATAGAAGGTACTGAGTTTGGTCAGGCAAGACCTACCTGAAACAAAGCCAAGTTGGCAACATTCTGAGAGAGAGCCATCAGCCTGTTGTTGATGGATTCTTTGGTGATTTTTTCCAAGGGATTGAAGTCAAACTGATTGGCCTGTAGTTTCCTGGATCTTCGTTACTTTCTTAAAGATGGGCACCACATTGGCCTTCTTCCAATCTTCTAGAACCTTTTCCAGGCACCACAAGTTCTCAAATATCCTTGCCATTGGTCATGCTATGATGTCAGCAAAATCTTTTAGCACTCTTGGATGCATTCAGCTGGGCGAGCTGACTTGTGGATATCCAGCCTCTTAAGCTGTTACCTCACAAGATCTTTGCCAATTATAGGCATATGTTTGCGCTTACCATGGTAATCCTGCATCCTGTCAGGAAGGGTGATCCCCTTGGCTGGCGGAAAACCAACGCAAAGTAATTGTTGAAGATTCTAAGACAAGGGACAAGGGGCTTCTTCCACCCTATGTTTAAATGGGGAAAAAGAAAAACCTTCATCTTGCAATTGAGGAAATAACATAGCTGTCTACTATGGAAAGAATACATGCTTTTGGGGTTGAGAAGTACAAGGCAATGAACTAGCCAGTAATTGCACAGCATGAAAGTATTCTAAATCACCTATAAAACAGATTCATCCACAGATAAATCTTGAAACAGATGCAGCATTGCTTACTAGATATTACTTAGAAATATTTAACTAAAGTAGGTAGAAGCATTTGTGATTGGACCTATGTCTGTAAGGGTAAGGCCAAGATCTGGTACTAAGATCTGAGCTCAGGACCATAAGCCAAAGACCATAGTGGGAATAAAAGCTAAAGGTCAGCAGGAACAAAGTTACCAGCTGAAGGCTAGGATTGAAGACCGAACCTGGATACAACCTAGATGTCTGAAAAAGGAGTTGCATCAGCAGGCGAAGGCTTGCTTCTTTCACAGTTGTTCAAAGTCCTCAACTGGTGTTGGGAGAGCGGAGGAGAGCTCTGGCTGATACCAACTGCTAACCAGTAATGTTTACAATGTTTAAAACAGTGGTTCTCAGTGTTTTTTAGACTAAAGGCACTGCTTGGAAAATGTAGTTCTTTTTTAAGAGTAAAAAAGAGTGAAAACTATAATACAACAATTCTTCTGTTGCAAAGAACTCAAAAGCTAGGGACAGACATTACGCATAAACCAATTTAAGTGATCAGAAACTGGTTTAAACCTGGAACAGAACACATTCAGTGCACATAAACCAGTTTAAAAATGGACGAAACCAGTTTGAGATAAAACTGGTTGAATGTAGTATCAGACAAATGATTTAGCAATAATTGATTTATGCAATGTCTGTCCCAGACCCTTTCCTGGTTTAACTTAAACCAGACTCCTCCAGCATCCTGGAATGCTCTCCGCTTTAGCCCAGCGGGCCTGGCCATGCCCCTCTGCTCCCAAGCCCAAGCAAAGACAGGCAGGAGTGGGGGTCTCGTCAGAGAAGGCCATCCCCCCTCTCTGTGCCACTGGCAAAGACATGAGCTGGGTGTGCCGGATGCTTCCTCCTCACTCTGGCAGTGGGGCACCATGGCCCCTGAGACAGAGGCAGGCAGGGAGGAAGGTCTCCCCTCTACCCATCATCACCCCTGTGCTTTGTCCCTGTGGGGGAATAGGCCCCCTCTGTCCCCTCCACTGGATGCTGGGGGGGAGGGTGAATAACACTGTTCCTGCCCCCCTTCCTCCAAGGGGCTCTGCTGGCTGGTGTCTGGCCATATCCCCACTTGGTTACTGCAGGTGGAGGAGGCAGAGCCTTTGATGGGGGCAGCAGCCCCAGTCATAATGTCCTGGAGTGCAAGCCTGTTCCTGGCTGGGGGCTCCGCTGTGGAGTAAGCGGAGCAGCCGCAGGCTGCACGCAACAGCACCAGTGTCTGGAGCAGGCCAGAGCCCTTCAAGCCCCGCACAGAGCCACCATGTTCCACAGTAGCTCTGGTGGCCCACAGCATGGCCCCCACCAGGAAGATACTCATGATTGGGGAAACCGTGACTCTGGCAGCCATGGTGACTCACTGCTCCAGTGGCTGGGTGGGGGTGAGCCACACATTGGTGGCAGAGCCCCAGGCGGTGGGGGAGGGAGGGGGACAGTGAGTGGGGTTATTCCCTGTTTTGCTCCTGGGGCACAGTGGGCACTGTAGCTGGGTCTGCCTGGCCCAGCCACAGCTTCTCGGTCTGTGCTCAGGGCCAACCCCCTGCTTTCCACCTGCTCACCCAGGCCTCCTCTGCAGGCAGAGCGGGCAGAAAGCAGCTGGAGTTGGAGCAGAGCTCCAGGCGCTGGGCTGAAGTTCCCCCTGCCCTGAGTGCAGCAGCAGGGAAGGAGCAGGAGCTGCAGTTAGAAGTTAGGGTACGAAAAGAGCCCTGTTGAGACCAGTTAGCAGCTACTCCCCCTCCCCTTCCTGCTCCTACTGAGCTGCTGTGAGGGAGGATGGGGGAGGGGGATGTTGCTTCAGCCCAGAGCATGGATTTCTGGCTCCAGCTGCCATTGCCTTTCTCAGCCCGCTGGGCAGAATGAGCAGCCCCTGTGGGGGGAGTGGGTAGAAAGCAGCTGGAGCCAGAGATCCATGCTCTGAGCAGAAGCTGCCAGGCTAAAGCTGCTCCCCCTCCCTGCTCAGTGTCCTGGTAGGAGCAGGAGGGGGAGGGGGAGTAGCTGCCAGAGGGGAGGGGAAGCTTAGTGCTGGCTGGGCTCCGCAGAGCTGTTCTCTGTCCACCTCCAGCTGCCGCATAGCACCGCTTCGGGCAGGGGAGCTTCAGTCCTGTGGCTTCTGCCAAGTGCTGGAGCTCTGGCTCCAGCTCCAGCTGCTTTCCACCCACTCAACCTGCCTGGCGTGATAAGCAGCCCCTGCAGGGGGGGGGAGGGGTAGAAAGCACCCCGAGCTGAAGCCAGAGCTCTGTGCACTGGGCAGGGAGTGGGGTTATTACCCACTTCCTCCAGCATCTGACGAAGGGGGCAGGGAAGGAGTTCGTCCCTCACTCACCCCGTGCAGGAAGCAATTGGCAGCAGCCTGGGTGGGCACACCTTGGCTACAGTCCTCTGGGTGTAGAGCGGGGCCAGTTGATATGTTGCCAGGTCCCTGGCCTTGCTGCTTGCCACAGTGAGGAGGGAATGCCCAGTGGGCCCTGGCTCCCGTCTTTTGGACAGGGAGGAGAAATTAAATCTCTCCCTGGCCAAATCGGTCCAGGCTAGAGGGTGGACTGGCCACACCCCACCAGCACAGCTTCCCTGCAGCCAAGGGCTGCTTTAGCACCCCCCCCCCGGCTTCTGGCCTGAGCCACTGCAGACGTGCTTGCGTTTCCTGAATGTCTATCCACTTGTGAATTGGTTCAATGTAGGCAGGTTAGATTAACCTGCAAAGATTGAATCAATTCAGGCTCCAGCTTTTTGAATGTCTGTTCCTAGCCAAAAAAATCAAAAGAGGTTAGAATATTTTTAACACTATGTGTTCCTGTTTGAAATCTCTAGGTTTTTCTGGTGAACTATGTGTAGGTGTTTGTACACCTAACAGTGCTAATGTTGCATGGCATCCTGCAGCATCCTTGAAATGATCTCAAGGTACCCCAGGGTGCCACAGCACGCTGGCTGAGAATCACAGGCCTGTTTACCATATATGCTTCCTATATATTTAGTTAAGTTAATAGGCAGAGAAATGGTGCTGCTTATAAAAGAATGTTTTCACAGAATGGCTATCAGTATTTTAAAATAACTTCTTTATTGTGAAATCGCACCAAAAATAATAAGTAGCAAAAAGTCAAAGGCATAATTATGTTGATGTCCTCATCTTTGGTTTCATAAAAAAACAAATGTTTTGTTGGGTAACCTATGGCCTGGAACATTCACTGGATTAAGCTGAAAACTGTCTTGATTCCTTTCTTTATATAAATCACTTTAATGGCCTTTTGTAATTATAGAAGCAGGCTAAAGGATAATTATGGAGAGTTGAGGTAAAAAAAACATTAATATGAAGCTTTGCAATGGGCACAGTATTAGAACCAAGGAGAACATTTTTGAGGGCCCCCTGCAAGAAATAGTTTTGGGGCCCCAGTCCTGAAGAAGCTGGCAGCAGCAGGTGGGGTGGGGGTGGGCGGCAAGTGGCCAAAGAAGGTGGCAGCAGTTGTGGGGGAGGGTGATCGGCCAGATGCAGGGGACCCCTTAACAGCGGGGCTGCCTGCGACCACTGATTTTGCAGTATAGGACAGGCCAGCCCTGAAGGAGGAGCAGCTTTGCAAAAGGGAATGCATGTTGATGGTAAGTGTGCCCCCCCACCTTAAAAACAAGTGCACAAACTTGAATCTAACTTCCCTACATTTTAAATGGGTGAATTGGGTGCTTAGGACTAGGATTTACAACGCTCCACCTGCTGAATGGATGGATACCTGACACAGTCCCAAGGAAATATGGACTATGTGAGTTGGGGTTAAACCTTCACCTAGGTGTAGGCATCTAAGTCATCTATGTGCAGGTAAGTGGCTCATGCTTATGATGGTCAAGTTGCCCACCTGGGTTCCAGTCATTGCTGCTTATCATCGCACAGACATTGGGTGAATAGCATATACAGCACTGGAAATACCACCACTTTCTGTGCTTTTGAACATGATATTGTCAGTGTTAGGTGTGCTTTAAGCATGCCAAATAGCTTGAGCTCCACAGGAAGCGGAGGTGTAAGGATACATGAAGGATACAAGTATATGAATTCTGAATGCACTTAGGCATGATTTAAGTACCTATATGCTTAACACAGGCAAGGTAGTGGCAGTAGCTGAACTAGTTGTCTAAGTTGTTTTTTGCCAGAAAACCTGAGCACTTAATTGGCATTGGGCACATAAGTAGTTCAGCAGGTTTCTGAAAGTCACTGTCTTGGACTTAGGTGCCCATGTTCTGCTTAATTTTTTCTTTAAATCTGACTCCAGATGACTGTGTTAGTGCCTCTGATCCATCATAATCTCATGGTCCTGAGACTTTTATGCACAAACTACACATGCAAGTTTGACTCTGAAGATGTGACTGTACATATCATTGTCTAAATCTGAATGCACAGAATAAACATGGGCAATAGGTGCATAACAGGCATTCCTTCCTTCTCTCTGTTTTATATTGGCCAATACAAGAAGAGGCCAAGTGGATAAATGCCCTTGAAAGCTGCTTCTCAACCTGAATAAAGTAGAATAGGAATTAGCAACATTTGGGGGCCAAATGCCAAAAACACTTGCAATCTCAATTTGTAAGATTTTGGCATGCCTTTTTCTCCCATCTTGAGAACAACAGTGGTACCAATTCCCTTCCCTTTAACTGAAATAAAAAGAAATAGACATTCAACAAATGATAAAGGGTAATTTCTTTCTACGATTAGGTAAAATGCTTTGTGGATGGGCAGGAAGAGCAGTAGACACGGTACAGTGTGCCTTCATTAAAGCTTTTGATGCTGCCTTCTGAGACATTCTCATTAACAAACTAAGGAAATATAGACTAGATGGAAACACTGTAAGGTGGATACAGAACAGGCTGGTTCACTGCTTAACAAGTAGTCATCAATTGTTCAATGTCTAGTTGGAAGGAGATATCAAGTGGGGTTCCTCATAGGTCTCTCCTGGGTCTAATATTGTTCAGCATCTTCATTAATGATTTGGATGATGGGATAGAGTGCACACTTATCAAATTTCCGGATGACACCAAGTTGGGTGGATTTGCTAACACTGGGGAGTAAGGCTAGGACCTGAATGACATGCACTTGGCATGGAATAGATGGAATGCACAAATACAGACTGGGAAGCGACTGGTTAAGCTCAGGATTACAATACACCGTAAGATAAGCATGAGCCAATTTTGTCCTCATCTTGTAACTGCCCCCTCCCCCCCCCCCCCAACAAAACAAAACAGCAGCCAAGAGCCTATTGGGTTGTACTAACAGGAGCATCTTTTGCAAATTAAGGGAAGTGGTTCTTTCAGCACTGGTGAGACTTCACCTGGAGTGTTCAGTTTTGGGCCTCACACTTCAAGAGGGATGTGGACAGATTGGAAAGAGTCCAGTAGAGAGTTACAAAAATGATTATGGAGAGCCATGGACAGGCACTGCCAGGCCTAGGGTTGGAGAAGACCTAGTTAGGGAACTTCTAGTGGGGCTGGATGTGTTTAAATCATCAGGTCCAGATGATCTTCACCCAGTGGTGCTGAGGGAATTGGCAGGGGTCATTGCAGGACCCCTGGCATGGTTTTACAAGCATTCATGGTGCTCTGGCCATGTGCCAGAGGACTGGAAAAGGGCCAGTGTGGTCCCCATTTTCAAAAAAAGGGAGGAAGGAGGACCCAGGTAACTATAGGCCTGTTAGTCTTACCTCGGTCCTGGGGAAGCTCTTTGAGAAAATTATCCAGGAGCACATCTGCGAGGGACCAACAGGTGAGATTATGCTTAGGGGCAACCAACATGGGTTCATTAGGGGCAGGTCCTATCAGATCAACCTGGTTGCCTTTTACGACGAGGTCTCAAAATCCTTGGATGCAGGTGTCGCAGTGGACGTAGTCTTTCTAGATTTTAGTAAGGCCTTCAACACTGTCTCTCACTCCATTCTCATTTAAAAAATTAGGCAACTGTGGCATTGATGCCTACACAGTCAGATGGGTCACCAATTGGCTAGAGGGCCACACCCAGAGCATGGTGGTGGACGGGTCATTTTCGACCTGGAGGGATGTGGGCAGTGGGGTCCCTCAGGGTTCGGTCCTTGGGCCCACACTGTTCAACATCTTCATCACCAACTTGGACGAGGGGGTGAAAAGCACCTTGTTCAAATTCATGGATGCCACTAAGATGGGAGAGGTAGGCACGCTAGAAGGGAGGGACAGGCTACAACTAGATCTGCACAGGTTACAGAGGTTGGTGGATGAGAATAGGATGGGATTCAATACTGACAAGTGCAGAGTACTGCACCTAGGGAGAAAACCAGCAGCATAGCTATAGGCTGGGGAACTCCCTTCTCATCAGCACAGAGGCAGAAAAGGATCTTGGAGTCATTGTTGATTCCAAGATGAACATGAGCCACCAACGTGAGGACATGGTCAATACAGCTAACTGCACCTTGTCATTCATCCACAGATGCATCACAAGCAGATCCAAGGAGGTGATCCTCCCCCTCTATGCAACATTTGTCAGGCTGCAGTTGGAGTACTGTGTCCAGTTCTGGGTGCTGCACTTCAGGAGGGATGT
>NW_017728949.1:46641123-46648745 GCF_001723895.1 Crocodylus porosus
AATTGGATGCTTATCTTGCTGGGATCCTATGACCCCAGCTGACTTCCTGCCCTTTGGGCAGGGGGCTGGACTCGATGATCTCCCGGGGTCCCTTCCAGCCCTAATGTCTATGAAATCTATGAAATGATATCCATCTTCGTGCTTCATGCCCTAAGCTTTTCACTGCCTAGGGGAGGAACAAACTGCAGTATAACAGCTGAATGGATGAGGGCAGAGTTGTCTGTCATGGTAGCTTTATGTCGTCCAAGGGGTCATACCAGACAAGTTACATACTAAAATCAGACTAATGTTCATTTCCTACTTTTCTATAAATATAAACTGGTAGCAACTCAATTACTTGCAATCCAATAACTTACAGTAAAAGAAAAAATACTTGTAAGTGAATTATTGTTCTATGGAAGGAGATATTAGGAGTTGAAAATTATTTTACAATAGCTTGCTTTGAGTCATAAATAGGGTGGTATGTGTTCTTTTTTGGTGGTGGAGGGAGATTTAAGATTGTATTCAGAATTGAATCTGTGCTGTGTTTTAACTGGGATCAATGTCAAACATTCTCTTTAGACATAATTTATGTGTGTTTGCACCTTAGAGACTAACTAAATCAGTGATGCATAGGATAAGCTTTCATATGCAGAAGACTTATTTAATCAGAAGCTTGTGGGGACTGCAGGAAGTGGAGATGCTAAATAGAAAGCTGTGATTAGATTACAAAAGGTAAAGAAGGGAGGAAGAAAAAGGAGAGGGTACTGATGAAAGAGGCAAGGTAGGTAGGAGAGAGAAAAACAAAGCAGTTAACCCATTGAGGGACATAGGGCTTATAACAGTTGATTCAAGTAATGAGATAAGAATCCATAGTTTTGGTTTAGACTATACTTAACACAATATGGTTGATGGATGATTTTTTGTTACACAATTTCCCATTCAAGTTTGTTTTTAAAGTCTTGTCTAAATGATGGACAGTCTAAGGAGTTAATGTGCTTTGCCACAGTCTTGTTTTTCTTTCTGGTATCAATGTCAGAATGGATTCAGTGGCAATGTTAGTAAGCTTATCTTCATTGTGTGCATGTGTAGCATCTCTCTTGCATATTTTTTATACATCAATAACAATAATTTAAACTATAAAGAAAAGAACCACTTATAATAAATAAATAAAGGAGCAAGCAAAATCTTTCATTTCAAGACCACTGACCCAATTAATCCCCTGTGCCTTTCCATTGGCTCTTGTAGAAATGAATCAGGATGAGCTGTGGTCATAGTATCTAACTGATTTATGTTCAAGTCAGTTAATAATTCAGAGATGTTTAAGACCTTATTGATTGGCACTGTTATAGTTGGGCAAATACCCTTTGTAGTCTACCCTTTGTAAAGGAAATAGAGAAGATTACTATATTGATCACTAACAAGTTTTTAACCTACCTTATTTTATTAAACTGTTTCTTAATATGATCTCTTCTCCAGCCTAGAGGTGTGCAATAGGGGGAGTTAGGCAGATATAGCACTCTTCTGACCTAATAAAAATACTGGCACTACAGTATATTCTCAGTTATCTGGACCCCTTGGGAAGGCAAGCATTGAAATGCTATTAGGATACCTAAAATCATTCAGGTAATTGAAAACAGCAGCATTTTGTAAGGAATTATACATGTTAGCACATGATATGTATAATATTACACACAAGTAAAATGTAGAACTTGAGAGAACAGTTGTTTATACAGCATGAACAGTTGCAAGTAATTCTATCAAACGTATGAGAGATACAGTACTGCATTAAATAAAGCTTAAGAAAGGGTTTCATAGTAGCTAGGGTCAGGAGGGACCCGAACAGATCATCTAGCCTGACCCCCTGCCACAGGCAGGAATGAATGCTGGGTTCACAAGACCCCACACAGGTGATCACCCAACCTCCTCTTGAATTTGCCCAATTTCCTGGGAAGTTGGTTCCAGCTTTTGGCCACCCTAACTGTAAAATATTGCCTTCTGATCTTTAACCTAAACCTGTTCTCCATCAGCTTATTACCATTGTTCCTGGTGACCCCAGGTGGTGCTGGGGAGAAAAGCAACCTATTTGCTGTTGATCTCCCCTGCTGAGTTCGTAGGCAGCCACCAGGTTCCCCCTCAGCCTCCTTTTGCTGAGGCTGAACAGGTTCAGGTCCCTCAGTCTCTCCTCATAGAGCCTGTCCTGCTGCCCTCTCACCAAGCAGGTGGCCCTCCTCTGAACCCTCTCCAGGCTGGCCACATCCTTTTTAAAGTGTGGCGTCCAGTACTGGATGCAATACTTCAACTGTGGCCTGACCATAGAGGGGGAGGATCACCTCTCTGGACCGGCTTGAGATGCATCTTTGGATGCACGACAAGGTATGGCTGGCCTTGCTGGCTGCGGTCTGGTATTGGCGGCTTGTGTTCATCTTGGAGTCAGTAATGACTCCCAAGATCCCATTCTGCCTCTGTGGTGCCTTACCATAGTTATGGTATGTACTGTACTATAGTTATGCAGTGGTATGTACCATAATGCATACGGTATGTACTGCACTATAGTTATGGTACATACTATAGCTATGGTATGGTAACATAGCTATGGTTCTTACCTAACCATGAACACAAGCAGGCCTGACAGATTTTATTATCCCTTTTCTCATTTTCCAGAGTACAAAATTGCAGTTGTTTTTTTCTGGGGCTGTCTCTCCCCATCTTATCAGAGGCTCGGGTTTTCATCTGCTTTCAAACTATTTTGGATTTCACCACCTGCCTCTCCTTAAACTTATTGCTGGGACCACATCCCCCCATGAGTTCATCTAGTCCCTGTATCCTATGGCATCCTCCAAAGGAATTAAGACCTTATTAATTTGAGTGCTGGCATTTGGGCTCTGCTGAAGCCATTGTTTTGGATGCTCTCTAGCTATCAATAAAGTAACTTGCAAACTCAGATCTCTCTCTCTGTCTCTCTCTCTCTCACATGCACACACCACCCCCATAACATTTAATATAAATATATCTTGGTATATTATACCACTCACAATATTAATATAAATATATCTTGGGATAGAATTCCTATTTTTTGGGTACACCGTCTTGGTTACATAATGAAGTTAATGCCATCAGACATGTTATGAAATGCTAAAGAAATTAATAATGGAAACCAACTTTCGTAGTGTATTATTTTGCTGTCTTATTTTAATAGACTACAAATGCATACTTACACTCTAACTTAAGGTTTATTAAACCATGTTTTCCTTTGCTAAACTGTGACTGTTGTTAACCTGTTGAAGCCATTAACCAAACTGATTTCTTGGTACATTTTGCAAAATAATATCCAATTCAGTTACTAGCTCTGAAGGATATGATGTGTTTGTTGCATCTCTGGAGTAAAAAAAAAAAAAAAAAAAAAAGTTCTTTTTAGCCCAGAAGATATCATTTAAGCAGTGTTAAATAAAGCAGTAGAGTAGCAACAACTAACTACATCTAAAGTTGCTTAGCAGGACTCCTCTAATGCCACAGTAATATTTGCTAAAATGAGTCATTTTGAAGTTTATTTGTAAAATTGAGTAGGTCTAGCCTGAATAAGCTAACATCACAACCTGGTGACATTTTTCAAGTATGTGCCTAGTAGAAAACAGTTTCTACAGGTAGCCTGTTCACTGACTGACAAAGCTGCATTCATTTCTAAGAGCTTAAGAATAAATTATTTTTAGATTTTAACTTAGTGTTTCTCAAAGTGGCCATCCCAATGGAGGTCAGAGGGGATAAAAGACCTGGCACAGCTGTTCCCTGCCACACCGGGTTGTGCCCGCTGGGCTGTGGAGGCCCTGGGGGAAGAAAGCAGGGCATGAACCTGCTCCCATATACAGCTCTGGGAGGTGAAGGTCTGCCCTGCCCTCCAGGAGTGTGCACAGTGGTGAGGAGCTGCCCCCCACCCGAACCCACAGCAGGGAGGAGCAGGGGCAGGAGGGTGCAGACCTGGGTCTGTAGCTCTGGCAGTTGGGCTGGGGGAGCAGGGTCTGTGGATGGAGGGGTGTGGGGCACCAGCAATCAAAGAATTTGCAATTTTTTTAATCAGGGAAAACCAGGATCCCTGGTAATTTGCAAAGAAATGCTAACTACAATCAAGGATTGGTAGTCTGAGTTCCTGCACTGCACTGGAATCTCAAACTGGCACCAGTACAGTACTGTGATTGTGGCTGGGACTGGCAATGAACTGATTATTGGGCCATGTCCAGGCAAGCAGGGGAGTGTGCTTGCAGTGGCACAAATAGTAGCAGCATACATTTTTGCCATTACTTCGTGCCTCGGTGCATGCCTCTGTATATTTGCTTTGTTGCACAACACATTGTCCCATTGTGCACAAAATGCCCAGCTCCTTCTGGCTCCTGGCATGTTGCTCCATGTGCTGGCTCGGGCACAGGGTGCCTTAGCGCAGAGCTAGCCAGCGGGCAGCCCCTGTGCTGTGGCACCCTGCTCCCCAGCCAGCCAGGGAGTGGGATGTGGAGATAGAGACTCCAGTGCAGTCTCAGGGCTAGGGCTGACAATCAGCTGATTTTCATTCTCAGCCCTGAGATGATATCAGAGTCAGTTTTAGACTCCCATGCAGTCCTGTGGCTGAGACAGCATCAGTGGGTTGTGTGTCCAAGCCCTGGTTCCCTGCTTCCCTGCCTCTGTGCACTGTGGAGCCCCTGCAGTGGGGCACATTGTGCTCCAGCCAGGGGCCTCAACACAGGGTGCCCCTGCTCCACAGTGTGCAGAGATGGGGGAGCAGGCAGCCTTAGGTACATGGAGGCATGGGAGCAGCCAGCCTGGGGCTGCCTGTTCCCCTGTCTCAAGGCACACAGCACCCCAGCCGCAGTATGCCTGAGTATGGGGGCTCCATATCTCTCTGTTTGTCCCAGCACATGCTATTTTGGTGTTCTCTACACTGGTTTTTTTCCAGGGTTTTTTTTCTTTTTTGCTATTAAGAAATCACTGTAGCAATGTTTCCCCACACTGCAAATTAGCAGCGCTAAACAGTGGTTTAATGTGCAAGGCGTGCAGTTTGTGGCACCAAAAAGAAGTTCACAGTGTCGCAAAATGAACATACCTGAATGGGTGGATGTGGCCTTGGTCTCATCCCCTGCACTGTGATTCAGGACTTCAGTGCAGTGCAGCAGCTGAGACTAACAGCCAGCTGATTTATTCAGCCCCAGGATCACACCACAGTCTCCAAATGGCTCCAGTGCAATCCCAGGGCTGAGACAGAAAATCAGCTGATTGTTGGTCTCACCCCTGAAGTCTGCACTGGAACAGTTTGAGACTCCAGAGCAGTTCCAGGGCTAGGGCCAACAGTCATCTGATTTTCAGTCTCAGCCCTGAGACTGCCTCAGAGTCAGTTCAAGACTCCTGGGCAGTCCTGGGGTGGAACACAAAATCAGAGGATAGTAGGTCCCAGCCCTGGGATAGCTATTGATCATATTATCTCCCAGAACAGTCCCAGATTAGCCCAACACATGTTCCTTAATATAGTCTGGAAATACTCTTTGCTCAAAAAAGCAGATTTTGCTAGGATACAATACAACAGCACTTGGTACATGTTATCATGCTTGAATGCTGAGTTTTAAGTACATTTAACACATGCTAAGTGTTGTATGTGACATGGCCCTAAGACTGGTTTGATCTGTTCAGCTTAATCTGCCTTTTAAATAAGAATATTCACACAGCAATTCAGGATGGCTGCTGAACAGTGAATATAATATGTATTATAATCTGTATTAATTTTAATGTGCAGATGGGCCATTATATTTTTTCACATTAAAGAGAATTGAAATTAATCATTTTATTGTTAGAGAGAGGGTAGTGCAATGAGCTGTTGACATGACTTTGTTTTACCTTGTATACATACTATTTTAACTTTAGGTAACACATCTGGATTATTCTTTTGTACTGTACTGTTGGACAGAAAAAAGATACACATGCCTTTTTATTAGATCATTTATAAAGTCTTAGAAAAACAGTTTTGTCCTTAGAATACGCGTTGTAACTTTGAGGATGGTACAATACACTGTGCTTTTCGTACATATCAAGAAGATTGAATTTCTGCTTTAAGCACAACCTAATTTATAGTTGTGACTGGTGCCTTACCACAGTTATGATTTGAAAATCAAGTGGTCAAAAGTCAGAATATTCTAAAAGCTGAGGCTGAATCTTAGTTTTATCTGTTTAACTTGTATAATGGCTTTAAATACGGCATGTGTTTGTTTATATCAGTGGTTCTCAACCATTTTAAATTCAGGGCACTACTATAACTTTTTAAAATTTGGCAGCTCCCTAGCTAAGAACTGCCGTGCTACCTCAGCTTACTTCAGTGATTCTCAACCTGGTGAGGCCACCACCCCAGCCAAATTAAACTATCCTGTGTGACTTATGCACAGCCAGATAGGGAAGAGCTGGGGCAAGGGCACACCCAATAGGTCTGATAAAAGGAAAGCAGATAGCAGCACCTAGAAACAGAAGCACGCCAGACAGTTCTGCCTGCCCTGCATGCCTCTGCTTCCAGGAGATGCCATCTGGGGTCTGATGAGGAAGAGCTATGGCAGGACCTGACTCTCCCTGCCTGCCTTGTCAGACAAATGCAGGAAGGAGCTCCCTTTCCAATCCAGCTCTGCACAAGGTGCACAGAGCAGTTCCACCTGGCCAGTGTCGTTGTGGTGCCTGCTCTGCAGCACTCCCTGAAAGAATTCACAACACCCTGGGGTGCTGTAGCAACCTAGTTTAGAACCATTGGTTTATATAGTATTGGTTAAATAATGAGATGTAAAAATATTATGTTACGCATATATGGTGTAAACTGCCAACCAGGCTTTTTTGTTGCCTTCAGTAACAATGAGAAGTAGAAGGAAAGGATTTTTTTCATGCTATTTTTTTTTAAATTGGAAGAATTTTTGTAAAAGTGGCAGAGACTAACAGCAAATTTTGGAGCAGCTAAGCAAATTCTCTAGACTAATTTTCTTATGTGTATGGACAGCAGTGTTACTTTTGTTTGCAGTAGACAGCTGCTGTAGCACCCGTTGTTGAATTTGAACTTCTATATAAATAATGTGCTGACAGTAACGACATTGTTGCATGGTAATTTTGTGTGGCTTCTGGAGCTCTTAACACCTGGATTGTCTGCAAAACACCTGAAATTAGTTTTAAGCACTTATGTGTCTCAAAGTTATGCCACTCCAGGGCAGGATTATCTCTGATCCCTGCTACCCAGCTCATGTTACACTAAGGTGTAACCACTCTAGGCTACACCTTAGTATAAACACACCACCTGTGCCTCTCCACCTCCTTGCATCCCTGCTGACCCAGATCTGGTCCACTGCCCCACCCACTCACCCCAGCACCCAGATCCCCCCTCACTGCCACCCCCACCCCTTGCTGACTTCTGGCTGCCAGTGCTGCCTGTCCTTGTGGAGCCTGTTCTGGGCCAGGCTCAACCCAGAGAAGAGAAGCAGTTCAGCAATGGCAGGGGTTGGGGCTGGGCAGGCAGGGTAACTCTTCCCTGCCTGTTCCCCTGGGACAAACAGCTGGGTAATTACAGTTAAGCCAGGGGGCAGAGGGCCTTTAGGGACAGGAGGGTCCCCTAGGGTATGGGGAATGGGGAGAACCTGTGG
>NW_017728949.1:46648845-46675567 GCF_001723895.1 Crocodylus porosus
TTCTTACCCTTCAGTCCTCCAGGCCCCTCCTGGCCTGAACATGTGACTGCTCCATGCTTGAGCTAGTACTAACACTGATCAATGTTTGGGTGGTTCATAGTGCAAGGTGTAACAAGGCCCTAAGTTTAGATTTTCATCAGAGGATTTGTGTGCATGATGGCCCACTAGTGGCTGGTTCACATACCCTCATGGGAGATTGACCTCTGTTTCAAATGGCATCGGTTTATGAAATTGAAGGACCAGGTTTCTTATCAATGAGATATATTTACAGTGTCTTCCTTCTGTAGCACCAGAGCTTAGTTTTCCCTTGTCTTTTACCTGTTGCAGTGCTTCTGTAATTCTCTAGAGTGCCACGGTACCAAATCTAGTCCTGACAATGCAGGCAGTTCGGTTACTAGGGCTTCATTTATATTACTTGATAAAACTCATCCCTGGCCACAGATCTCTTGCCTTGGTACCAATTGCTCCCAACTGCCAGAAAATCTTTTGTAGAGGACAGAGCAGAAGAATCATCAGAAGGTGACTGATCGCAGTGCCATCTGTTGGCTCATCGCTGCTCAGCTGATTCATTGCATTATTAATTTCTTCACAAAAAGGAGAACATGCTGTCTCTACCTTGCACTGAAAGATATTGTACTTTCAAGTAGCTATTCTCCTGATGTGGGATTTTCCACAGAAGGACTTCATGGCCCCATAACTCCTGTGGACTCCTTACAGTCTATAGTGATTTTTCCAAGGCTACCTATGTACACTGATGCTCGGGTATGGGGAAATTTTCTTCTTTGAAAGGGTTTTGGTACCTTTAAGAAAAATGAAAGCTATGTCTTTGTTCTGCTTACCTGTTGCTTAGCAACAGATTTCAAAGGTTGCAACAGAGCTTGTGCTGGGAGAAAAGATTACAAGGGAAGGCAGAAAGTGAAGAGAAGATGCTGAATGGAGAGAGGGAGAGGTGAGCCAGGTATGGTATGTTCGGATGGTACGGTTAGGATGTTACTGTGGAGAGTGAAAGTAAAATTAAGGATGTTTCCAGATGATGAAAGGAGAGTTAGATCTGGAATTTTTGCAACAAGTCTGAAATATTAGGCAAACTGTGAGTAGGAGAATGCATTTGCTTTTTTGTGGAGATCTGGGATTGGGAGAAAGTACAGGGGAGGGAAATTTACTTAATTCAGTTGGCATATTATCAAATACCTCAGAAAGCCTTGGAATATTGGTGAAATTGATTTGTTTTTTAAGTGGAATGAGATTTTAATGTCAGATTTATGAATGAGAGCTGTAAACATGTTTGCATGTATCTCCCACTATGTTTGAACTAGGGATAGTAAGTTTTAAATTATTATGGAAGAAAACAAGGGAATTTTTTTTTTTTTTTTTTTTTTTTTAACCTCTGGATGCTCTAGCCTACTGTTATCCTAGCTCTGCTCTTTGTTAATTTTTAAATGTGACAGCTGTTTTTTGCTATCATCATCCTGCCCTGCCTTAGGTCACTGCCCACTCTTGTAGCTCTTATTTTACATTTCTGAATATGCGATAGTACTTTAAAAAGTTGGATTTGTCTCCTGCACCTATACTTTTTATAAGTTGTAGCAAGGGAATCAAATCCATCTCTCCTGCAGTGGATGCACATTATCATTTCTGTTATATTGTAGAGCACTTGGTTGGATCTGCTTTAGGAATGAAAGAGGACCAAAAATATGCAAAAAGCAACTGGTAGTCAAGGAAATGTCTGTTTAGATTTACCTGATAAAGCTGTGGCTTTTGGACTTGCAGGGTCTTTGATCAGCTGTCTCCAGATTTAATGTGCTGGGCACACCCAGAACACATTCAGCCACTGGAGGATATATTGTGCCAAGTGCTTGAGTCTGCTCTTGTGTTTATCCACCAGCTGGCAGACACAAGCAGCTGCATTTGCAGCACTTTATCTTCCCATTAAAGGTCCAGTTTTGAGGTATTGAATGCTTTGAACTACTATTGAAGTAGAAGCTGAAGGCTTTCAGTGCCTTTTGGAAGTTGTTCAATGTCTCATAGAATTGGACCGAAAGCAGCGGGTCTCTGGCTTATGGTTTTTGTCACAACAGAAAGAAGAATTAGATTTGTAGTGACTCTAAACACTGCATAGTGAGCATTTTTTCACTGTACAACTTAAAGTTAACTAGAGTGGACATTCTTCTGTATATTTATATGATGTGAGGGTTACGTGAATCGTGCCTACACTTTAACTGAACTCTAAAAACATTTTTTTGTTTTTGTTTTTGTGGGCTTTTTGTTTGTTTTTTGAAGGAGGCTGGATTTGAAATGTAACATTTTATGTTCTATCTGGGACTTGCAATGTGTATTATCACTTTCGCTGCTGCAATAGCGTGGTTTGTTGGATCTTAAGACCATTCAGAATATGAGGAAGTTGTAGACTGAATTTTTGCCACTTAGAACAGCTGTGACCAGTGGAGACCCTGAGAAGGATAGGTCCTCTGATTTTAAGAAAGCTGATACTGGCAGGACACTTTCTATAAAGTACTTAACTTCTGGAATTTACCTGTTGCCTACATAACTGGTCTAACTGCATAAATTTGTTGACGTTTTGGAGTATGCTGGAAGATCTGTTTTTGTGGGTTACTATCAAGAACTGTTAAGTGGAAGGAGAGCAGGGGTTTTCAAGGAAGGTGAGATGTAGGTATGCCTATTTTGTCTAGTTAACTTTTTTGTTGTGGGTTATTTGAATGGGCTTTAATCTCATTTAGCCTTCAACAGACTTAGTCTTTTACATTTTTGAGTTTTATATTTATTTTAATTCTGGAAGAGCATTGAAAGGTGTAATATTTGTGGCACTTGAAAGTACTATAAAATTGAGCAGACAGATGACACAGTGCTATTAATTCCTATGAGTTGTCCAGAACTGTATTAAAAAAAAGGATGGATGAAATAGGAATAACTCAGTGTTTCACAGACACCTTTTAGCTAGAAGACGGTTGTATGTTTGTGTTCTACTGAAGCACTACAGATGAAAAACACTCAAAAAAAAGATGGAATTTGGGGCACTCATATATGCGTTGTTCTATATCCTAAAAGCATGTATGATTTAGGGGTTGTATTATATGTTGAAACCAGTAATAATTCTGTCTTTTGTTATGTCGTGGTTACTTGTGTGAAAATAATGGCATCAGTAGATAAGATACGCCATAATTTATTAGTGCCAATGATGTCAGTAATATTTGGAATGCACCTATATTAGCTTTAAACTTGATTAAAAGATCCAACTCTGGTGAACAAGTTTGTGGCACCTAAATGTTAGATTATTTATTAATTTCAAAAGGTGCAAATGGTGATTCACTGACAAATTTAAAAATAAGTGATATTTATTAAACACAGCACCCAGATTTTAAATAAGAATCTATACATTTCAGTTGTATTGTTTTAAGAAATAAATGTATATTTATGATTTAAAATTGACAATAGCATTTAATCAATTGGAAAATTTCCATTTAAAGTAAAAACAAAACAAATCTGATTGCAAAATCTTCATTTTCTAACCAATAGGTAGTAATGACAAAAACTGATGCCTCTCTTTTTGGTAGTTACTTGTTGTTCTGTGTTGGCTAGAATTGGGGCAGCCCACACCTTTGAAGCTGCTGTAGTTTATTTCTAGGCTGCATGTAGCCAGTAAGCAGGCTAATATGCTCTGGCTTCCGCCCAGCTGCTGCTGCCCTTTGCTCTGGCTGCAGCAACAGCTGGGGGCTTCCTCTCTTTCTTTTGGCTTCTGCTGCCTGACTCAGCCCTAGTACAGTCCATGATGCCCAGGTGAGCTGACAGCCCTGAGTACCCATGCAGTGTGGTGTCATAGGGCCTGTAGGGAGTTGCAGGTGAGGTGGGGTGCTGTGCCACAGGTGCCTGCCCACTCAGGCATGGTACAGCAGGGTTGTAAAGTGGCTGTCTGCCGACGTGCATTGCATGAAGAATGGGGGAGGGGGGGGCAAGTGGCCCCTATGATGTACAGCCTTTGTCAATGCAGCCCCCAGCCACTTAGAAGCTGGATAGCCCTGGCTTATCAGGATTTGGAGTAAAAATAGTAAATGGGTTGTGGATATGCCCATTTCAGAAAGGGTTGATGAATGGTAGAGAAAATATTTGTGGCTCGTAATTTTTTACAGATACAAATATCATCTTTCTGATTTGTAGACTTGTTATAAAGGCACATGTTATTCAGATCTTTATCTTCTTCACGCTTAATGTGTGATTATTTTTGAGTGTTTAAAAAAGCAAATTTAGAGAGATTTTTTCTCACCTGTTAGTGTGCTTTTTTAAAAAGTAACACAGTCTCCACTTTCTCCTATTTTCTGATCTTTCATTAAGATCCCATTTCTTGTCAGACAGTACTTCAACTTTCAGTTACTTGATTAGGTTACAACTTTAGCCTCACTGCTGTTTTATATTTATAGATCTTTTTATATTTAAGAGACCTGTAGATTACAAATTATAAACATTTATCTTAATATTTTTATACAGAACTGGTGATATTAGTGGAATGGAGTTTCACTGAGGACGTGAGAGAGTTTCTGTGGCAAACAAAAGCAAATTCAAACAACTTCTGATTTAAACTCCTCTGTCTATCAAACACTTGCATAAAATGGAAAAGAGTAGGTTTTTTAAATTATAAAAATTCAACATCATAACACCATATAGAATGCTACAGTAAAGTGTCCAAAAAGGCATTAAAATAATTAATCATGATATACATCTTTGCTACTCAAATTATATTTAAACCAGTACAAATTATGATTGTTTGGTAAAACACACAAAATATAAACTATGGACCTGTGGATTATTGCCTCTCAATGAATTTCTGAATATCAGTAGGGTTTTTTTTAGACTTTTTAGTTTAGGCAGAGTGTAGTGGTTATAATACAATACATCTTTCTACAGTACAATAGTCTTAATTGGCACACCCTGATGGAGGAGGAAAACATGCTTATTAAGCTATTATCTTGATTAACGGAGACTTGCAGGAGTGCATTGTACTGAAAAATAATTACATTTGTTGCTTCTGGTTTTGTAACCCATTTTTTAAATACTCGAAAGGCTTAAAAAAATAAAACTGTCATAACATGAGACAAATTTACTGGGCAAGTGAAGTGGAGAAGTAACATCCCTGCCCCACAGCGGCCTTGGAAGGGAAGCTTTGCCAGGAGACCTACAGCTCCTTTAAATTTCACATCTCCTAGCCCCTCTTGTGTTTTGAGGAGAGGCGTTATGTAGCTGACTGTTGGACAAAAGCCAGTGAATACATATATTGATTCCTGTCCACTCGGAGACGAGACTCATTCCACTTGTTTTGTTTCTGGAGATACCACTCTTCAGCAGAGACAGCCTGATGTTCCCCTTCTGTCCCCTCTCCCTGCCTCCTACCTCCCCCACCAAAGTATCATGAGTTTTCTTTAATTATCTGGGAAGGATTTGTCCCTCATGGCCAAATTAGCTGAGGGTTGGTTTTTCCTCTTCTCCACAGCAAACCAGGGACATCTTGCATAGAATTAGGTCTAAAATTAATTTTGTTGGAACTTTCCAGATGCCCAGTGTAGAGGGTCAGTTTCCACATAACTACTTTGAAAGCAGATGTAGAAGAAGGCATCTCCAAAGAAAGGTGGTGGAAGCTTTCAGAGCACTTTGTCTGATGCAATCGAGTAACGCACGCTCTTTCCCAAGACATTGTCCATTTTAAGAGGGGAGTGGCATAACATTGCAGCAGTAGTTTTTGTGCCATGCTACCAGTGTGAAAGACTGAAGGCACCCCTCCACAGATTATTAAATAACGTCGACCTGCACTGGATGAGTTCTTGTCAGAATAGCTCACAGATGTATACGTTTTTTAAAGGTGTTGCTTGGTTTTATCATATTTCTGGTGTTTATCTTTCTGTCTGTGAAATCCAGGGTAATGGGAAATTTATACAAGTGAGCACAGTTTCCATCAGCATCTTACTGTTAAAATATTAAGTGTGCCACTTAAGATGGACCAGGTATGTCTTAGCTGATGAAATACACTGAGCTTGGACCTGGGCTCCATCTCTTACTCAAAATCAACATTAGTATCTTTCAGTGTGTACTGGGATGAGAAACAAAATGAAAACAGGGTTGTGGTGAATAAATAGTTTTAAATGATTTGAATATTAATAGTACTTCATCTGTGTGTGTTTTAATTGTTAATTCACTTTTAAAAAAGAGTGGGTAGTAGTCTGCTATCTGAAATGCTTAACATTTTTTTTAAAGACTTTAGTGCCTCAAAATAACTGCTATTTTTGAGCCTACTTGCAATGACTAAGTTTTATTTTTTCAATTATAATAGGAAATTAAGTCTGAAAATTAATATGTAGTTATATTTTACATTTGATTTGCTATAAAGAACGCTTTCCGTCTTTCAGGTTAGGGAAGGTGAGAATAATTTTAAGCTGATTACTATACTGTCATTAAACTACACCACACTCCAAAAGATGTTTGTTTGTTTTTTAAATTCCTGTTGTCCTCTCATTTGTTTTCTCTTGATTTTTGGATTTAAACAGTGTTGCTGTTGTTGATTAGCTGTCTAATTACGTTATGGCTTTCTGCTTTAGACCGATATCCTTTAAGACTGAAATTGAAACCACTGGATTTACTAACCACCTTTGTGCTGACTTTAGATAATTTGCAAGGTTAAATTGTTTCTGTAGGTTGTCCATAATGGAATTTGAAATTGCCTTATGCTTCTTTGTGTTATGATCTATGGTATGTTGAATAATGTCAAGGTTTTTAATGGAGTCCTTGCCATATGTTTATAACTTTCTGAAATACTCAGCTTTTGAACTAAAATTTTCAGGACATAGTTGATTTTGAAATCCAAACATATTCCTATTGTTGAACATGTTCAAAAATATGTTTTTAATAAATTATATCTTGTCTTTTTATTCTTTCTCACTTTTCCTTTTACTGAATCTTTAAGCCTCTGCCATTTGCTATAACCCTGCTTAACAGATAAGGTCACAATTTTATGGCAAATCTGTATTTTCACTGTTACAATTCAGAAAGAATGGAAGCTAATATGTTTGAGCATTCAGAATCAGTTTTGAATTGAGATCAAATCATGAAAATTTCAGGCCAGGAAAAGTGTTTGGAGACACCCTAGTACAGGGGTCAGCAACCCCCGGCACACATGCCAGAATGTGGTACATGAAGCCATTTTGCTCAGCATGCCACAGCTGGCCCAGGCTTTGGGCATGTCCTTGCTGCCCGCCATGGAGGCTGGAGTAATCCCAGGGATGTCAGTGGAATGAGCTCACAGTTGTATAGCTAAATATTATTTATAAATATTGTGGCATTTGGGCCTCAGTAATGGCAACTGTAGTAAATATTTTTTTTCCTTTACAGGGCTGCAGAATTATTGGGTTGCTTCACAAAAAAAAAGCGAGTTTTTTAATATTATTTGGAGCAGTCAAAGGTGCAGAACAACTAGACTTTTTATGCAGCTGGGCTGATATTTACAGGAGTTGAGCACCCAAAAATCCCATTCAAGCCTATAAGAAGTTCCAATATTTTAGCACCTTTGTAAGCTCACTGGGAACTCTTCAGGATATATAAGGAACACATCAAAGTTCTGTGAAGACTGAAATGACTGCTGGATGTATTGTCTGATTCAATGTTCCTGGCTTTTTATTGTACAGTACTTATATTGGGCTTGCCTCATCCATGAAAAATAATTGTGTATGAATTTTGTAAATTATTTATCAAGCTGCATCACCAGTAAATCTGTTTTTTCCCTCACTTTTTACGTACCATTTAAACATTTCTTTGTGATTCTTTTGGGCAAATCTGAAGTGTTTACTGCATTTACCCAAATCCAAGATGCCTCTGAATTTAAGATGGTCCTTGAATAATTAGATTCTAGACATGGAAAATTTTTAATTTTTTTTAATGTCATATGTCTAGATTCTAATTTTTGGAGGGTTGTCTTAAATTCATCCTCCTGCATAACTACACTGGGGCAGACACGGGAAGGGAGATGGCAGAGGAGTCAAGTAACCTGACCCTTGCCCTTTGCTGCTAGCCCACCAACCATCTGCTCCCTCTAGCTGCCTGAACCCCCCAGTGACTGCATGCCCCACACCTATCCCCCCTTCCATCTGTCCTAATTTCAGTTCCTGCACCTCCTACTGCAAGGGCAGTCAATTATTTCGGGTGGAGGGCCATTTACTGAGTTTTGGTGAGCTGCTGAGGGCTGAACGGGGGGCCCTGCCCCCTTGACAGTTGCCCCACCCCAGCTCTGCACACCACATGCAGTCCATGCCAGACTGGCTTTGTGTGCTACACGAAGCGTGCAGGGCTAGATCTAGTGCATGCTGCATGTTGTGTTTAGTGCTCATCCAAAACCCATAGGCAGCACCATGGGCCACATCCGACCCACAGGCTGTGTCTGATACTTCTGAATTAAGTGCACAGTGGGTACATCTGCATGACTACTGTGCAGTGGTTACTGTGAACTTTAGTGCTTGTATAAGAAAGTATTAAATGCTCAGAGTTACTACGCAGTAGTGCCAGCGAATGTCTTTTAAGTGATGCTAGTGTGCAGTAGTCTAACAGGTACTGCACAGTAGTGTATTAGCATTGTTCATGCTGTGATGAGTTACTGTGTAGTATTATTAGATTTGCACGGTCAGTATCTCTTGTAGATGTGCCCCTGTCTTTCAACCCCACAGTCTATTTATAACTTGATGGAATGCCTCCTACAATACAAAAAGAAAGCCTCTTGCAACTGCATACCTCTGGTGGTCACTTACCATCCCACAATTGAACTGAGTGGAGCAAAGATTTCAATCTCACCTAAACTTGCAGGCCAGATGAGTGCCACAGGGATGGATTGGACCCATGGACACCCTGCCCACGCTTCTGCCTTTCCCAAGTATCTTGGATACAGTTCTCACTCCAGCCAGTCTGGGACCTGTGTTGTGTTCAGCACAGATCCCAGAGTGGCTGGAGCGGGTGTTGTGTACAGTGCAATCCAGCTGGGGGCATGTAGCACTGGCTGGAGCTGGTGTGGCACTGGACATAGTGCCTGCCCTGACCAGATTGCACTACATGTGGCAGCTGCTATGGGAACCTTTCTGTATATGGTCCCTGCCTGTGGGTTCCACGCTGCATGCAGTTCTCGGTGATGCCATGTGCAACATGGAGCCAGGACTGGCTGGAGATGGTGCCATCCTCCCCATTGTGGCTGGTTTGGTGCATGCCACACACTGTGCGTCTGCTAAGACCTAGGGACATCACCAGGAGCCAGATGGTGGGGCTCAGCATGGATTTGACACCCCTGGATTACAAATTAAATTTACAGCCTGTGCCACAGGCTGTAATTAATTTAATTTTACATCAAATTAATTTATAGCCTGCTCTCAGTAAAATCAGACTTTGAGAGAAATATTCCTACCCTCCCTACTCCTGGCTTTCAAACAACCTCCCTCAGCTTCCCAACTCATCATCAGAAGCAAACTCTTTGTTAATCAACAGATGCCAAATGGGACAAAACCTTGCCTTTAACAATTGAAACAAAACCTGTCAACACGTTTCCACTGCTATAACAGTCCTGTCAGCCCCTTCTGTCAACACACATACTCACCACTAGCAATGGACCCATAAGAATCTGTTGATCTTACACATCTTTCTCAAAATGTGGTACATCTGATTCAGTGCAACAAATGTCTTTATGGTAACTTGGTGGGTGAAACTTGACAGAAACCACATATATAAAGGACAGAGGCACAGACACCAGTAGGAACACATTTTTCACAGAACAACCACTCTGTTTCTGATCCCACTATCCTTGTGCTCAAAGTAAATTTACAAAACACTTTCAAAAGGTGAGTCTAGAAACCAAAAACCATAAGTTGTCTGGACACTAGGAACCAAAGACTGAATACTGATACAGACTCTGTGTCATGCTATAATCTACCTGATTCCTGAAAATCTTACTTCATGCTACAGGTGATAATAACCTTCTTCACTTTTGAAAAGTCTTGATCTTCCACAAATCATGCTATTTTCCTTCTGTTAATTGTTTATCTCTTACCTCTAGAATTCCTCTTCTCCAGTTTCACAGTTATCCACACAGTTCTTAATCTTTCTGTGCCAGCTTCTTTCATCTGCCCTGATGAAGAATGCTTTCCATTTAAGTGCTTGAGTGGATACCAGCCATGCAGCTAGTCCAATAAAATATATCATCCACAAAAATCCTTGCCTCTTGCATAATTCCTGGACTATCACAGCTACAACATCACCTCACATTATTGAAACATTATTTTTCAGAAAAGTGCATGCTCCTGGCTAAATGTGCTGAAGCTATGCTTTTAAATGGGAGTACACTGTAGGTAACTAATATGCTGGAATAGATGTGATGTGTACCACAAGTGGCACAGGTAGCTTTAAGGTGTGGCATGTGGCAGATGGGGAAGGGAAACAAGCAGCACACTAACTGCTGGGGCATGAAGCAGAAAGCAGAGCAGCAGATGGGATAGGAAGCATAAGGAAAGAAGCAGAAATCAGAGTAACATACTGGGCAGGGGAAGGGGAGTGGAATGGTACTCAGGGAGAGTGTCAGATTAATTTGTGGCACAGCTGCCATAAAGGTTGGCCCCAACTGTGATAGACCAAAGGCTAGGGACTGACATTCAAAAAGCCTGAGCCTGAATTGATTCAACTTTTGCAGGTTAGTCTAACCTGGCTAGGCTGAACCAGTTGGAAACTGAGCAGACATTTTCTCTGACTGAGGAAATTCAGGCACATGCCTCCAGTGGCTCACACTAGAAGCTGGGGGGTGCTACAGCAGCCCTTCCCTCCCTTGAGCAGTGCTGAGCTGAGTGGGTGCATGGT
This sequence comes from Crocodylus porosus, assembly GCF_001723895.1. Lineage (NCBI taxonomy): Eukaryota > Metazoa > Chordata > Crocodylia > Crocodylidae > Crocodylus > Crocodylus porosus. Next base: position 46,659,724 of record NW_017728949.1, read on the forward strand.
CAGGCCCGGGCAGGATGCTTTGATTAGGGAGTACTGCCTGCACCATCCTAGGCTTTTCCCTGCTCAAGGGGTGGCAGTGTTGCCAGTCCCCAGCCTTCTGCTAGCACTCTGAAACAAGGGCAGGGCAGGGCAGGGGTGCATCTGTTGATGACATGGACCTTTTTAATCCCTCTCCCTGCTTCTGTATACTGTCTGAAGCAAACTGACAGGCAAGCAAGCCAGCAGAGGGCTGATAACAGTGTTTATCACCCCACCAGCAAAACAATAGCCTCTCTGATTAGTTCAAACTCTTTGTAAACAGCTTACCAACTGACCTGTTGATTAGCTCCAAAAAGCTCTAAGTCACTGTTCTTCCTGGCTGTTCCATTGAAACTAGAGAGAGACACACACACACACCTCTTGGCAGTAGCTAGCATACCACGTGCCTAGGGTCTGTGGGGCTAAGTTTCATGTTGTGGGAGAAGGGATGGGGGATTCCTGCTTGAGCAGTGAGGGGGTGGGGGTAGGGCAGGGGGAAGCCAGGCAGGCACTACTGTACTTGCAGTCTCTGCTAGAGCTCCAGCCATGGAGCAGAGGGAAGAGCCTTGCCCTGCACGGCCCAGAAAGCATGCCAGGATGCTGGGGGAATCTGGTTTATCTTAAACTAGCAAGGGGTCTGGGACAGACACTGGGGGTGGGGGGGAGAGAAGGGTTGGGAGGCTGCAGCAGGGGGTGAAGCCACTGGTGCTGGCCTTGGCCCACCCCTCTCCCCTTCCATCATTGCTGCCTGCAGGGCCAACACAGGCCAATGTGGCAGCGGAGGGGGGAAGAGTGGACCTGAGCCAGTGCAGTGCTGGTAGTAGTGGTAGAGGGAGGGAAGGCGTGGGCCCAGGCCTGATGTGGGAGGGGGAAGAGGAGGAGCAAGCCTGAGGGGGGGAGAGAGGCTGGCCTGTCATGGCGGTGGGGGGTGGAACAGCAGGACCAGCCTGGCCCGGCCTGGCCTGATGCAGCAGTGGTGGGGGGAGGGGAGGAGCAGACTTGGGCCTCTCCTCCCCCACCTCACCCTCCCCTGTGTCAGCACAGAGCCCGCTCCTCTCATCCCCCTGCTGCTGCCAGGTTGGCCCAGGCCCACTACTCCCTCCCCTTTACCCCCTGCCATGGTGGGGCAGCTTCTCTTCACCCTCAGGCCTAGTCCTGCCCCGCATCGTGCCTGCTTCTCCCCTCCCCTCACTGCTGCAACGGGGAGCGGGGGAGATATAAACTTCATGCTTCAAGAGTCTAACTTTGACATAATTTATAGGTAACCTGGTGTATAGCCTACTGATAAAAGTACAGCCAAACCTTTTATTTGCTTGCACCTTACAACATGTAAATAAATATTTATTCCAAATTTTATCTGGCTACCCGCAACAGCACAACATAGATTCTCACCTGTACTGGCTGGGAAGATTTGAGAAGTGGGAGGACGGTGTCATGCAGCAGGTTGTTTTCACAGCAGAGACTGGCAGCAGGTCTTTTTGAATTTGTTGAGTTATCCAAATTTTCCTCCAGCCTATGCCCAATATTTATAGATGGCTGGTTTTAATATTCTAATAAAGCAGTGGTCACCAACAGTAGATCTCAATTCACTGGTAGATCTTGGAGCCTCCCAGAGTTGATCTGAGGCTGGAGTGGGAGGCAGAGTGTCTGTGTATGTGCACAAGTGTGCCCCAGCCCAGCAGGTCATTCCAGCGGGGGAGGAAAGGGGCAGGGGCTAGATGGAGGCCTCTGCGGTGAGGGACACAGCTGCAGAAGCAGGAGCAGGGGTAAGTTGAGTGGGGCTCTGGCTGGGTAGGTCTTACCTGCTGGGGAGGTGCGTCCCCATATAATTTTTTCTCTCTGCCTTGATCTGCTCCCCCCCACCACCTTACCCTCCTACAGACTTACCTGCTAGGCGGGAAGGTGTGGTAGTGGCAGTGCATGTGACATTTTGGGTTGCTTTTAAATGCTAAAGGTGATTTTCTACTTAAAAAGGTTGGAGACCACTGTAATAAGGGATTTCTAATTGGTTTTATTTAAATTGCTTTGTTTCATTGAAACTTTTGGAACTGGACTGAACCAGAACTTTTGTAGACTTCAGAAGTGTAAATTAGTCGGGATTTATATCCATGGGAGAGAGGGAGGGTTTCTTATTACCTTTCCTTACCCATTGTGGAATGCTGTTCCTGTTTCTTCACCACCGTAGTTTATGGACTTTTCTGACATGGCTGTTTTGTTTTTACAAATTATCTAAGAATTTTAACAAAAACATATCTATTATAGCAAAATAACATTGAATACATTTGATTATATCAGTCACTACTACTACTGCTTTAAGATACAGCAATGATAGAGGGTATATGGGTTATTTAATATATGGCCTTCCTTTATCTCCTTTTAGGCCTTGTTTTTTTTAATTGTGTGTGATGGTTTCCTTTACTTGCTGACCAAGTTAATTGTCATCTGCAAAGGTTTACACTGCAGTTATTCAGAAACAGGCTTTGGGCCTTTTGCTTGGCATTACTTCTGCAGCTTAGGCTAGGCCCTTTGAAAATGGCCAAGGCTGGCAACAGGTTCCATACTTTGTCTGAGCCGGCAGCCCCCGTTCCTCAGGAGAGAAGTCCCACTGCTATTGTGACTGTTTTTGGCAGCAATTCTTCAGAGAAACCTATAGTAATTAAGCTTTCCATTCTCTTGCACCTCTTTGAAAATTTCAGTCTTAATGTTTTAGATAGTTTACTTTGAAGTTGCTGATAAAATATAATAAACCATTAAACTACACTGTTTGTTTGTTTTGTTGCTTTTGTATTTCCCTGTTCTCCTGACTTTCTGTTTTCTTATATTCTTCTAGGACCTTCTTACAATTTAGGCTAATGAGGACTTAACATTTGCAGAATGAAAAGATGGCACAGGCAATGCTGGTACCACCAGGACCTGACAGCTTCTTCTACTTCACTAGAGAATCTCTTGCAGCTATTGAAAAACGTATTGCTGAAGAAAAGACTAAAGGAGACTCCAAAGATGAAGGTGGTGATGAAGGAAATGGCTCCAAGCCCAACAAGGACTTGGAGGCAGGAAAAACACTGCCATTTATTTATGGTGACATACCTCCAGGAATGGTGTCTACACCACTGGAAGACATTGACCCATACTATATCAATAAAAAAGTGAGTGTTTGCACATCCCTGTTGGATTTAATGTAATGTAAGTTTTTTGAACACTGTGACATGGGTTGAGAGGAGGAGAGCATATATTAATGATGCAGTCCTAGGGATAATTGTATAGCTGTACTTTGCAATATCCCAGTATAAACTGTTACTACCTCTTATCTGGGAAATTTTATTAGGATTTATCCCAGGACAATGGATATGGACGTCTGTACAACTGCACCTTGTCCTGGGATAAAATGGTTTGGCCTGGGATAAATGCAATGTCTATTTGCAGGATTAGCCAACTCAACCATTTCCTTTACCTGCTAGAGCCATGAACCAGCAGGAAAATGGTAGTTGGTTAAGCTTAGTAAAATAACTGCTTGTGTTCTTTTTGGGCAGGGAACTAGGTCATTATAAAATTAGGGACCTACCAAATTCACAGCCGAAGAGGGGTATGCGGCAGCTCCTTTTATCTTTCAGGTTCCCTCTGTGGGCCCCTCTGCCCCCTTCCCCCTGCCGTTGATTGGCAGAGGGGCCCACTGCTCCTTCCTAATTAGCAGGGAAGCAAAAACCACGGTTTTAAATATGGCATGGTTTTTGCCTCCAGCAGCAAGTACTGGGGCCACCGGGCCCCTCAGCTAATCAGTGGCAGGAGGCAAAAATGGCGTCATATTTAAAACCACAGTTTTCACTTCACTACTGATTAGGAACAAGCTGCAAGCATGGTGCCTTCAATCAGTTGTGGAGGGCATGTGGGCAAACCTGCAAAATTAAAGGAGCCACAGCACATCCCACTTCTGTTGTGAATTCGGTAGGTCCCTAATCATAATGGATTGCGTTGTATGTTAGAATATTTGCATTACTGACAAATGGAACGGGTTGCTATTTACTATCTTTGCTTTAGCTTAAGCTTTGGAAGCATTTCTTCTTGTATTATTCCCATTCAGCTATAAGTTCAGAATGTACCTGAACTTCTTATATTTAAGTATTTATTTGGGGAGGGAAAGGGGGCACAAGAGAATGAGAATTATGAGACTATCTGAGAGTTACCACAATAGGAACCAAAAGCATCTCTTCTCATCGGCTGTCCACATAAACCCTCGTGCCAGATGAAAATAAATTTTAAAATCGAGATTATACCATAGATTTGGCATGTTTGCTTTTTTTTTCTAAAAAAGTGATAACATCATTGCTAACTGATAATTAAATCTGAGATTTAACAAATTAATTTTAATTCTCAGTTTTCTGTGGGAGAACTTGTACTGTACCTAAATAGGGCATGTTATATGTCATGTACATCAACGGGCTCAAGTTAATGTGGCAAACAGATGCCATATTGTTTGAGTGAGGAGCTTGCACAAATTCTTCTGTCCTACTGAAGCAATTCAGTGTGGCTGGGTATACATGGGCACTGGCAGATGTAGAACCCTCCCCACTGAGCTTTACCGGAAGAGGAAGTGTGTTAGTTTGGGCGTGCTTTTATCTAAAGTTGATTGAATCAGCTGTTAGATAAAAGTGCCAAAAAGCCCTACCGAAGCATGTAATTTATGCAGAAGTTGGGCGAACCTTGTCAAACTAATGTGATGCTTCTTTTGGGCATGCGCTATGGGGCAGTTTGAATTGAATTCTTAAATATGGAGAACAGCTATAAAGAGTGGAGTGTTGGTGTGATGCTTTACATGGCCTGCATTAGTAAACAACTAGTCTGATACTTTTTGAACCAAATAGAGCTTTTTCCAGGATGGAAGGCAATGCTTATTTTAGATAAGAATTTCAGAAGGTGTGATTTCTGACATGAATTTGTTATGAAGGTTATACCTGTAGAGAGCCTACTGGGACTGGGACTGAGTCTGATGACTCAGGGACACAGGCTTCGAGTCCTTCCGGAAGTGGGTGGTTCTTGTAATCATTCAGTTATTTAGTAACTTGGACTTCAGCGATGTGAAGGCTGCAGGTTGATGAAAGAATCTAAGTCAGATGTCCTGAACGATGGGTATGTTACCGAGAAAGGACTTTTTTTGAAGCTCTTCACTCTTCCTACTAGAAATACGTTATTTTTGTTAGGAATCTGCCTGTTATCTTTTGACCAGTTTTTTTTTCACCTTCATGCATGTATGGTATAGTAAGCTGTCACATATGTATGGTATATGAGATACTGTAACCAACTTTCATTGATGAGCAAGTTACTGTGGACTCCCTAAGGGACTGTAAATTCGCACTATAGTTTACATAAAGATACCTTCCTTATGAACCCTACTTGAAGGGCTTGCTGTATTGCCTGTTGAGAGGAAAGTTAAAAAATTTAAAAATGTATTTTCTCAGAAATGGAGTTTCTTATATTATAAATAATATTAGCAAGAGAAGAATGGATGAAGAAGAACTAGTCATGAGAGAATGCAAAATAAAGTTTATGCTGGTTAGGAAAGAAAGCTGAGAAATTGAGAAAGGAGAAAAGAGAAATACAGCTAAAGCATATTATCACTGTCCACAAAATGAAAACTAAATAAATAATAAACTAAAACTAAACGGCAAATTAAATGAAAACTAAATAAAAAAGTGCTTATTTAAATAAGTAACGGTAGAAAATCCAGTATAGTTAAGTATTGCTCAATAAAGGAATAAGTAGTGAAGGGACTTTAAGGACATGTTATTTTTAGAGGCAGATTTATTTTTTCCTATCAAGATAGAAATTGAAGCAAAATTTCTAATACAGGATATTGAAAGACAAAGGCAGTATTAACCATAATAAGTGGTCTTTGAATTTAGAAGGGCTGGAGACATGAGTTATGATGTCAAGATTTTTTATGCATCAGTTGCTCCAGAATTATTTAATGCCATTACCAAATAGAAAGTATATCTAAATGGGGGTAAATTATCCCTCTTTCTTTGCAGGGTTGGCAACTTTGGTTTAGCTTTTTATCATTGCAGGGTAAAAAGGCTGTTATTGTAGAGCAATTGACAAGTACCATATTCATCCAAATCCAAGATGACTTAGAATTTAAGATGACCCCAAAATAGTAGATTTATACTTGGAAAATCTACAAATTTATTATAATTTTCCATGTCTAGAATCTTATTTTTGGAGGGTCATTTTAAATTCAGCCTTCCCACTGCTGTAGCAGGAAAAGCATCAGCAGGGGTCAGGCCCTCCCACTTCCCCACTACTTGTCCCTCCTGCAGCCTACTCCACCCAGCAGTGTCTGCAGCTTCTAGCCCACCCTACAGCCCTCCCCACTTGTCCCTGGCAGCCTCTGTCTCCCCACAAAGCCTATGCTCCCTGCAGCCTCTCCCCTTCCCTGCTGCTTGCTGTCAGGCACTGCTCTGGCTCCAGCTTTGGCTTGGGGCCAAAGTCAGAGCTGTAGCAGCCATCTGTGTTCCCCTCTACCTTCCCCCCCGTCCGCCTGCACCCCTTCCCTGCCACCTTGCACTTAAATCCAAGACAAAGAACTTTTCCCCCTTTGTAGAATGAGGAGAAAAACCTCATCTTAGTAAACCCCTTTACCTCACAGTATGTGGTTCTTATATCTGTACCATAAGGTTTAAATGGACTGCTGGCTGTAATTATTCAGAAAATAGCAGGAGCCAGAAATAAGTAATTTCTAAATTGAACAGTAGTAACCAAATTATAGAACTCTTAACAAGGAGAATAATTACAATACAGCAAGTGACATGCTACAATTTAATTATGATTGACACTTTTTTGAAAGTGTTTACGTGTTCAAAAAGGTTTGTATTACTAGTGCTAATGATTGATAGATTGTGTTGTGGGTGGGACAACATGTCCTTTAAAATCTTCTCCTATCTACTTCTGTCATTTGAAATGATTAATAGGAACCTAATTTCAGATACTGTTTGTGTTTATGCAAGTGACCTCTGTCTAGAACTCTAAATTAGATGTAAAATCAGTTCATTTGCATATTCAAATTGACCCCCACTAAAGTTTTCAGAATAATGGGATATTTGTCCTGTAATCTTCTTGTATTTTATTCTTCTGTGTGTGTACATGCATTCTTGTGATATACTTGGCTTTAATTTGGATAGTTCTGCTATATATCTGAAAAGCATTGAAGTAAATATATCTTGAGGGCTGTGAATGAAAGTATTCTTCATTGTTCCTGTAGAAATTTAGGACCTAATGCTTGTTTGTGTACTTCCATGATTAAAGCTACTGGAAATAAGTGTAACCACTAACATGAATAACAGCTACAGGCTTACTCTCTTTATTTACAACAGTGCATGATTACTGGCATGTAGTTATAATATCTAAATTCTGAATCTCTTGTGTTCTTTTTGTTTTTTTTCCCCCAGACTTTTATAGTATTGAATAAAGGGAAGACAATCTTCCGATTTAGTGCCACACCTGCCTTGTACATTTTATCACCTTTCAGTTCTCTTAGAAAACTATCTATAAAGATTTTGGTTCATTCATATCCTTTTCAGTTGGTCTGGCTAAAAATATTACTGTTCTGTTTGTAATGTTTAACAACAATTGGTTGCTTGTTTTAATATTTAAATGTTTTTCCTGTTAATTTTTTCTCTCAAAATCTGACCTAAATTGCTCATCTTAATTATCACTGGTTAAATAAGGTAGAAGAAATAGATCCATGTTGTATATTTCTAATATACAGAATTTGCATAGCATCAGTAGCCACTGTTCTAATATTTTAAAATTTACTTTGACAGTTGCAAATTAAATAATTTCATAATAGCATCATATGCATCATTAAAATGCCATAGTCCAGGAAACCACCTAATTGCCTGTGATATAAATCCAGTGTAAGAAGTTATCACTGTATATTCCTTGACTAGTGTCTACATTATTCAGCATGCTTATTATGTGTACTATTTTAACCAACTGTGGATTCATGACAATGAATAAAACTCCAGACTGGGCAAAGAATGTAGAGTAAGTAAATTATATATATACACACGTATATATATATCATAGAGTTTTGAGAATTAATATTAAATATTTGTACAGTGCTTCTGAGATGTAATATGCCATACCAGTATCTTTTATTCTTTTCAAGGTTATAGCTAATGCTAAATGTTTTATTCTTTTTTATGTTATTTCAAAGGCTAAGTTAAGTCTTTGGTTTTCTCAACCTCTAGTTTCTTGCCCTTGCCTGAATTAAAATCACTGCACGTTATGCTTGTCAAATGCTGCAGTAATTTTATCTACACAAAATTCTCTTCAGTGGCTGTTACTATCTTGGCATATAGCATTTACTCTCTCATGAAATGTATCTCTCTTTGATTTTCATATTTTTTAAATATTTTCTGAAAGGGAAGACAGTTATTCTGAGAAAAAGTGTTGCTCTTTTAGCAACAATTTCAGAATTTTCAGAAACAATACAATAGCAAGGGAGGGTCGAATGGGGCGAATGCCCCAAGTGTGAACAGGCAAGTTGAGAGTCAATATTTTGTTATAAATATTTCAGAAAATTGTGGCAAGCATGGGGAAGTCATTAGACCCCCGGATCAATGTGCAGGGCGAGAGTGGGCTGCCGCTGTGCACTTGCCCCGAGCGCCAAACTTCCTTGCTACAATACTGGTCACAAACCATTTTCTTTTAAAATATAAAAGTAGGTCCCTGACTTGAATTCAAGCAAAAATGCTGAGTGTGTGTCTTACAACTTTTTCTTTGGCTGGGGCTTGACTGTGCATCTGGTTCTTGACCCTGAAGAGTGTGCAACGAAGTAAAAAGGAAATATTTTATCAAAGACACTTCTTTGAAAGTCTGGCTCCTTTGAGGATTGTTCTTCTCTCAGAAAGCCTATACCAGCCTGTCTGCAGCCCACAGCGTAGGAGAAAACAAACAAACACAATTGGCTTGTGAACCAATATTGAACAATCTAAGAATAGAATTTGTTCCATATGACTTAAAGGCTAGGGACAGATATACAGAAAGCCTGAGCCTGAATTGATTCAATCTTTGCAGGTTAGTCTCACTTGGCTAGGCTAAACTGAACAGACTGATCCAAACTGATGGATTGTAACTGAACAGACATTTTCTCTGTACTGAGAAAATTTAGGCACATGCCTGCAGTGGCTCTGGCTAGAAGCTGGGGGGTACTAGAGTAGCCCTTCCTTCCCTTAGACAGTGCTGAGCTGAGGGGGACACAGCCAGGTCCTGGCAGGAAGTCCTGATTAGTGAGGTCTGTCTACACCATCCCAGGCTTTTTCCTGCTTGCTGCTTGAGGGGCAGCAGTGTTGCCAGACCCCAGCCGCCTGCTAGCACTCTGAGGCAAGGGGGTGTGTGTGTGTGTGTGTGTGTGGGTGCAGTGCATGCATCTGTTGATGATACAGAGTTTTTCAATCTTCCTCCCTGCTTCCTTATACTGTCTGCAGCAAACTGACAGTCAAGCAAACCAGCAGGGGGCTGATAACAGTGTTTATCACCCCATCAGCAAAACTCAGCTCAAACTCTTCTTAAACAGTTTGCCAGCTGACCTGTTGATTAGTTCCAAAAAGCCCTAAGTGGTCAATGTTCTTTCTGACTGTCCCAGTGAAACTGGAGAGACACACACACAGACACTTCTTGGCAGTAGCTAGCAATGCACATGCCTAGGATCCTTGGGGCTGGTTTCCATGCTGTGGGAGATGGGAGAGAGGGGAGATTCCTGCTTGAGCATTGAGCAGCAAGGTGAGGGTAGAGCAGGGGGAAGCCAAGCTTCCCTGGGACAGACATTGTATACACTGGTTTGGGTATATCTCAAAGTGGTTTCATACGTTTTCAAACTGGTTTATGTGCATTGAATATCTTATCTGTTACAGGTTTAAAACAGTTTCTGATTACTTAAACCAGTTTGTGTGTAATGTATGTCCCTAGCCTAAGTCTGTCAGCTGCCTTTGGGATCATGGATCATGAGGCCTTCTTGACTTGCCTTTTAGATTGTAGTAGGAGTGAATATATCGTATGAATCCATGCCTCTTTTTCGACTATCACTTCTGGGGGTTGGAGGTCTCAAACAAGAGTTCTGTGAATCCCATTCTCCTTTTGTTCAGTGTGCATAGAAAGCTACTGAGAAGGACAGTGAGGGATATCATGGTCCCACAGTGATAACTGAGAGCTTAATAGACTTCACCATTCTTTGGATTGGGTCCCATGTTTTCATCCCATTCAGCCCACCAGTGCTGTCAAATACCTTACCCAATGTACAAGTTAAATTGGGACAGAGATGACTGAAATGAAATTGATAAACTGAGAGAAGCAACTCAAAAATTATGGCTGAGGACTTTATTTTCCACATACTGGGTGTGGATGTGTGCCATTTGTTGTAAAGCAGAAAAAGGAGGTGTCATAGGATGTCCAGGCTGCCATTAGACAGCCATATAGCAGTACTTTTTTAGAAGGCTTTTTTATCTTTGCTCAGAGAGGAGGTCATGATCACTTTTCACAGATATGGCTCTTCACTCCATAAAAAAGTGAGTGAGAGAGACACAGATGTGTCAGTTAGAAGGCACTGAAATCCTGCAGAGGGTTTTTTGTTACCTGTGATCCAGTAACATGAAAAGCAGTCCATTTAACCATTATTCTGAGTGCTTCTCCATGTCTCTCCAGTGATGTATATTACTGAATGATAACTTTAAAAATATTTTCTTTAGGTACACTTTCACTGGGATTTATACTTTTGAATCTCTTGTAAAAATTTTTGCAAGAGGCTTCTGTATAGATCATTTTACTTTCCTTCGAGACCCCTGGAACTGGCTTGATTTCACTGTCATTACTTTTGCGTAAGTATTTTAACAACTGTTTTAAGAATGACTGTGTACTCTCAGAACAGCTTTTCAGTGGTGAATTTCATTTATTTATACATATATTTTGATACCTAAGAGATTATTTGTAGTCACGTTTAAAGCTTGTAGTCTCATGTTAAAGCTTTTACATGTTTTTTAATAATTCACACTTATAAAATGTTATAAAGAAACAGTGTGCCATCCACTAGCATAAAAAAGAAGCTGCTCTTCTGTCTTCGCTGTACAATTTAGCCAAACTAGTTAGGATTTATAGAGAGAGGATAAGTTAATTAGGACGATAAGTTAATTAGGACAAGAGAGAGATAGTTAGCCCTATTTACTCTAAAGTAGTGTTTCTCAGCCTTTTTAGATTTGAGGCACTCTTTGTTAGACTTGAGGCACTCCTTGAAAAATGCTAACTCTTAGTTTTAGCTTGTTATTTGACTAATAAAAATAATAGATCAATTTTTCTTTTGCAAAGATCACAATAGGTCAGAAGTTTTTAATGCTATGGAGATGCTACTGAAATCTCTGGGTTTATCTTGTGAATCTAACAATGCATGGCCACCCCATGGCACCCTTGAAAGGATCTCCAAGAACCCCAGGGTGTCATGGCATCCTGGCTGAGAATCACTTGTCTAAATTCAGGCATAAGGCAGGATAGTGTGACACCTTAGGCTTGATTGTGGGATCAAGCATCAGATCCCATCACACCTTATTGCTGGTGCAGGGGGAGCCCAGGATCATAATTCCTGCATGCCAAATAGCAAGCTCCTGTGGCTGGGAGCCCTGTCAGCTGCTCCAGGTTCCCAGTCATGGGGGTATACTGTGCCTCCCCCTAGGCTGGTAGACACCAGTTGATCTGGGCTTCCAGCCCTAGAGATACACCATGTGCCTCTGAGACTGGAACCCCCTTCAGCTGATCCAGACTCCCAGCAGTGGGGCATGTGGTACATCCCTGTGGCTGGGAACTCAGATCAACTGACAGAGGTCCCAACCCACAGGGGCACATCCCACAGCTGGGAGTACTAGCCTGGTGTAACAAGTGGGTGTCCCAGAGTTGGTCTAAACATAAGCCCACCTGCCTGCCTACTTTGCCCATCATGCCTTAGATGATACAATAGAATGATGTTAACAAGGTGGGAGGCTGCCCATTTACTTGCCCTAGTGACAAGGGCCTATGTACGCAGCTCTGGCCACCCCTGTATTGTCCCACTCCTTGCAGATGTCATCCATGTTCCTCCAATGTTGTACATTGGGACCTGAGCTCTGGAATCTAACACGGGACTTCCAGTCCCCACTGGAGCTTGCGGTCCCAGTGCCTTCTCACTGGGCTCTCAGGTGTCCTTCACTCAGGGCTCCAAGCCCCATCCCAATTGTGGGTTCCAACCCTATCCTAATTCTGGGCTCCAAGCCCCACTTCTATTCAGGGTTCCCAGCCCCATGCTGGGCTCCAGGCCTCACGCTGGGCTCCAAGCCCCATATGCCCCACACTGGGCTTCATAGTAGCTCCTGCCCTACACTGGGCCTCAACAAACCCTTTATCTCTTTGCCTAGGAGCTTCTCATATAGCTACCCAAAGGCTCAGGGCCTCTTCCCCCTGGAGCCTCACTCCTAGCTCCTATGTGCAGCCTCAGAGTTCACGGTGAGTCTTGGCGCTGCCCCAGGTCCCTTCCTGACCTGGGGCCCTGCCTCAGAACTTGCCATGAGTCTGGGCTCATGCTTTATCCTTTAGGGTGTACTCCCCTAGCCTTTCCTTTCCATGGGGTCACCTGCAGGGCAGCGGGGGCTGAGGCTTTCTGGCGCCCCATACTCTCCCTTCAAAGGGGGAGCCCTGGGCATGACATTTCCTGGAAGCTGCCCTGTCACAAGCAGCCCCACCACACTATCCATCTGCAGCAGGGTGTAGTTTTAGGTCATGCCCATGACCAGGAGCCTCTAGCCATCCCCATAGCTCCTGCTCATACATCCAAGGTGTCTGAGCAGCAGGTCAGCTAGTGGTGTCTCTACAGCTGCTGGCAGGAAACTGTTGCCGACTTGCTGTTCAGAGCCCTGCTCTTATAAGGGCCAGTTGGGCCCTGTTCCCAGTTAGGCCATTGTGTCTAACCAGTGATTGTCACCAGCTGCAGGCTACCTGGCTGCTGCCTGTGCACCTGCAAGAAACAGAGTACCCAGTTTTCTGTTACACCTGGCAACACATTCAGTTAATGGCATGAAAGGAACCAGACACAAAGCTTTTACACATTTAGTCCTTGTTTTATCACACAATGAATTGCATGAATGTGTGGCCAGGTAACAATAGAAGACATGATTAACTGGTTAATCTTGTCTTATGTATAATGTATATCAGTTGCCAGGATTCTTAACCATCCTGGTTGAGAATCACTGGCTTAAGGCCAGGCAAAAGGCAGGGCAAGGTTACATCCTAGGGCATTTATACATGTGCTCTGGGGGAGAAAGGGAGGTGCTTTAATTAGAGTAGCTCTTGGAGCTGCTCTAATTAAAGAGCCCAGAATGTCTCTTGTATCAATGTTCCTGTGCTTCAAAATAGCAGCCAGGGCGCTTTATCTAAAGCTTGTCGAATTAGCATTAATTTCCACACTCCAGCAAATTCGATTAATCGACCCTGCTCCGACATGCTGGAATTCTAGCATGTCAGAACAGCCTCTCTGCTCATATATAGGCACCCATAGACACTAACTTGTTCAGGGAGGCATGGACTTTTGTAGGCAACAGCCTACTTCATCAGATGCTATGATTGGACTTGCAGAAAGCACGGGTTCTAAATAGAAAGGAATTTAAATATAAGGCTAGAAAAAAGGGGAGGAACGGATAGGGAGATACAGCACTTCTGAGAAAATTGTGGTTTACTTGGATCATTAGGGATAAACAGGCAGTTAATGCATTGAGGGATATAGGGTTAATACAAACTAGTCCAGATAATGAGATAAGAATCTGTAGTCTCTGCTGAGACCATACATGAACAATTCAGTCTGTGGATGATTTCTTGTTCCATAATTTCATTTCAAGTTGTTTTTTAAAGCTTTTATTGATTAAGAACAGCTCCTCTGAGGTCAGTGATGAAATGTCTAGGGCAGTTAAAGTATTCGGTCATAGGCTTTTGTGTATTTTTGGAATTAATATCAAATTGGTGTCCATTCATTGTCTCACAGTGATGGCTTTGTCTGTCCAATGCAGACTGCAGAAGAGCACAATAAGCAGGTGATGACATATGTGACAGTGGCAAAGGAGATGGTGAATGAACGCTGGATTTATAATCAGTGTTGTTTGGTCCCATGATTATGTGGTCTGTGTTTATGAAGGGGCACAGGTAGCATTTGGGTCTGTTGCAAGGCCCATGGCTTGGTGAGAACTGGAGTTAAGTTTGTGGTCAGGGGACTGTCTGTAAGCCAGGACAGGCTTGTCCCCCAAGGCTATATTGAAATGTTCATCGTTTTCCAAAAGGATTTGGAAGTCATTAATAAAGTGTCCAAAATGTTGAAGCTGAGGAATTACCAAAAAGGGAATAGTAGATAAAACAGAAAATATCATATTTGAACAGAACACAGCAGTCCACTCTCACTGCCCCCTGAATGAGTTGAGAGAACCCGTGGTGCCAACCAATGAAACTGTCTGGAGACGTGAGTGGAGGAGTGACAGGAAGGCAGCCCAGATTCCTCCTGGCCAGAGCCTCCTTCTTGCTCTTATAAATTGCCAGTTTGGCCAGAGCAAGGAAATGGTTGACCAGGAGGTCCCAGAGCTTGGTGTGGTCATGGATTGGGAGTACATAAGAGAAAAGTTATGAGAAGAGGTGCAGCCAGAACCCCAGCAGGAGGTTCTCTAGGAGGCAGAAGGGGTGGCAACCTGGTGCACTCAAGGTAGCCATGTGCTAGGGTCTCCCTCTGTTGGCAAAATGGGGAAGTGTCAGGGGTGTCTGTAAAGCATTCCAGATACACACCTATGTTAATTGTTCCATGGAGGAGCCATTGGCTGAGGTCCCTGGTGGCTCATGGGATCAGGGTGGCATACAGACTTGTTCATTGGGGACTCTTGCCTTCACCCTCACTTAGTGTGTCTCACCACTTTTTGGGGTAGGATGTGAGGATGGTATGATATAATGTGTGAAACCTGAGTGTGTTTAACTAGGGGCAATGGCTGTTCAGAGGCAGACCAGCTAGGTTTCTCCAGCTTACCAAGATGGTTGGTCAGGGAGTGTTGTGGAGTCTGCTGAGATCGTGGGCACACAACTAGCCCTGGAGGGCTGGGGGTGTACCAGTGTGTGTGGACTTCCCTCACATAGGAACTGGTTGACATAGGTGAGGGCCATGGTAAACAGGGTAGCCTTTACCTCCTGGAATAAGCGTGAAGCATAGGCAGCTCCATACTCTGGGTCCACCCCTGCATGGCATAATCCAGGAGGTCCCTGATACAAGTGATGTTGGCCAGGATCATCCTCTGACACACTCAGGTCACCTCCATCATTGACAGCTGCCGGTTTTTCAGCAGGAACTCAGCAAGGAGATGAGCACCCTGGTGACCCTCTCTGGGTACTTGGAGGCAGAGACGGCCGAGTGCTGCAGGAATTAGTAGAGATCATTGCAGGACCCCTGGCACATCTTTATGGGCACTCGTGGTGCTCTGGTGAGGCACCAGAGGACTGGAAAAGGGCCAGTGTGGTCCCCATTTTCAGAAAAGGGAGGAAGGAGGACCCAGGAAATTATATACCTGTTAGTCTTACCTCGGTCCTGGGGAAGCTCTTTGAGAAAATTATCCAGGTGCTCATCTTCAAGGGGCAAGCAGGGGAGTATATGCTTAGGGTCAACCAAGTGGGTTCATTAGAGGCAGGTCCTGTCAGACCAACCTGGTAGATGACCTCTACCTGACTCAAGAAGTCTATGGGCCAACGAGAGGCAAAGCGCTGCTTGACCTGGTACTGGCTACGGGGGACAACCCAA
>NW_017728949.1:46676656-46692513 GCF_001723895.1 Crocodylus porosus
TGACTTCCTGCCCTTTGGGCAGGGGGCTGGACTCGATGATCTCCCGAGGTCCCTTCCAGCCCTAATGTCTATGAAATCTATGAAATTCTTTGACTAGGTCAGAAAATCCTTGGATGCAGGTATCGCAGTAGACATAGTCTTTCTGAACTTTAGGAAGGCCTTCAACACTGTCTCTCACCCCATTCTCGTTAAAAAATTAGGAGATTGTGGTGTCGATGCCTACACAGTCAGATGGGTGGCCAATTGGCTGGAGGGCTGCACCCAGAGAGTGGTGGTGGATGGGCTATTTTCAACCTGGAGGGATGTGGGCAGTGGGGTCCCCCAGGGCACAGTCCTTGGGCCTGCCCTATTCCACATCTTCATTAGCAACTTGGACGAGGGGGTGAAAAGCATCTTGTTCAAATTTGCGGATGACACTAAGATGTGGGGAGAAGTGGGCACGCTAGAAGGGAGGGACAGGTTGCAATTGGATCTGCACAGGTTACAGGGGTGGGTGAATGAGAATAGGATGGGATTCAATACTGACAAGTGCCGGGTACTGCAATTAGGGAGAAAGAACCAGCAGCATACCTACAGGCTAGGGAACTCCCTTCTCATCAGCACAGAGGCAGAAAAGGATCTTGCAGTCATAGACTCTAAGATGAACATGGGCCACCAATGTGGGGACACAGGAAGGCTAACCACACTGTCATGGGGTGGGGCCTAGGAGTGGCCCTGATCTCTCCTGTGCCCCTACTGTGCCAAGTTGCCCTTCTAGCACCCTCGTCTCTCCTGCCACGTCTTTGCTGTTTATGTAATATTAATGGGAGGCTGCCTTTCTTGGGCTTCTTGGACCCGGTGCTCTTGCCCTCTACGGATATCTCTTGGTGCACCCCCCACAGGGTGTCGCGTGGCTCCTTCTGCCCCGATACCACGCCCAAGGCTCGCCGGTGTTCTGGACGTTTTTATGTCTGTATGCTCGCCCCTTCCTGGGGTCTCTCAATACACGCACCCCCTCTCTCCTGGGGCCCCTCAGCATGTCAATATGTACGTGCCCTCTCCGGGCTTCCTGCCCGTGCGCTCAGCCCTCTGGCTTCTAATCGCACGCTCAGCCTCGTCGGCCTTGTATTCTGTACGTGCCTCATCTCCATCGGGTCCCTATCCGCACGTCCGCCCCTCTCCAGGCTTGTTCTCATGCGCCTGCCCTTCTCCGGGACTTTTACTGCGCGCTCGCCCTTCTCCGGGACTCTGTGCTGGTAGGAGGCCAATCGCTCACCCTGGAGCCTCCTATTCTAATCTGCCCTCCCTGGGGCTTCCTCTTCCCATGTGCCTGCCCACTCTGGGGCCTACGCCGCGCTCCTCGCCCTCTCTGGGGCCTATGCTGCACTTCTCGCGCTCCTCGCCCTCTCTGGGGCCTACGCTGCACTTCTCGCGCTCCTCGCCCTCTCTGGGGCTTACGCTGCGCTTCTCACGCTCCTCGCCCTCTCTGGGGCCTACGCCCCACTGGGCAGAATACTGCCCCCCCACAGGGCCGGGGTCACAACACCCCACAACGTCACGCCTCTCTCCGGCGGTCACCCGCAATGCCAGCTCTGGCACCAATCGCTGTGCCCTCCCAGTGCACCCAGGAACCCTCCCCCACTCCACTGTGGAGCTGCTAATGAGGCCTCCTCCGTCCCCTACAGCCTCTCCCAGTCCTCCGGTATTACACAATCACTACAACAACGAACATAAAGCCATGAGCCCACCGGCTGTAACACAAAATCAGCCTACCGGCTATAACGTAAATTCCTTGCCACCTTGGCTCTCCTCGAAAAGCTCCCTGTCAGGGTCCTCTCCACCCTGTATCATGATGCCGACGCTCAGGCGGTCAGGCTGGTCTGCTCATCTCCACTTTGTTCTGCTCTGCAGCAAGACTCTCACTCCTCATGCCATCACGCAAGCAATCAGGCTGCTCTACCCCGCTGTGCTCTGCAGCGGAGCTCCTGCTGCTCGGCTGCCAGAGGGGAACTGCTGCTAGGCTTTGGCCTGGGCTGTTTATAAAGGCCTGGACCTGCCCCCTTCTGGTCATGTGACCAGCCTGGCTGCTTGGGCAGCCAACACCTGTGCTGTCTCAGGGAGCTTCAGCAGCCCTTATTCCTAATGTCAGTAGCAGGCACCCTAGTGCCCTGCTATACTTCTCCCCCTCCTGGGGTTGAGCCTCCTTAGGAGCGGGGCGCGAGAGTGCCCCGCGACACACCTTGTCATGCATCCACAGGTGCATCACGAGCAGGTCCAAGGAGGTGATCCTCCCCCTCTATATGACATTTGTCAGGCCACAGTTGGAGTACTGTGTCCAGTTCTGGGCGCTGCACTTCAGGAGGGATGTGGACAAAATGGAGAGGGTCCAGAGGAGGGCCACTCACATGACCATGGGGCAGCAGGGCAGGCCGTACGAGGAGAGGCTACAAGACCTGAACCTGTTCAGCCTCCACAAGAGAAGGCTAAGAGGGGATCTGGTGGCCATCTATAAACTGTCCAAGGGAGACCAGCAGGCAATGGGAGAGTCCCTGTTCCCCCGAGCACTATCAAGAGTAACAAGGAATAATGGCCATAAGTTGATGGAGAGTAGATTCAAACTAGATATCAGGAGGCACTACTTCATAGTCAAGGCAGATAGGATCTGGAATCACTTCCAAGGGAAGTGGTGCTCACTCCTAACCTGGGTCTTCAAAAGGAGGCTAGATAGACACTTTGCCAGGGTCGTTTGACCCCAGCCTTCTTTCCTGCCCTTGGCAGGGGGTTGTACTCGATGATCTGCTCAGGTCCCTTCTGACCCTACCAACTATGAAACTAGCCCTTAGGCTTTGAGGAGGTCCTGGTAGAAATCTGATAGCTTCTCCAGGTTCTGGTTGGTAAAAATGCTGCTGGTCCTGTCAGAGGCCTTGAGGCAGCAGAGGAAAGTGTGACCTACTAGGCACCACATCGCCTGGCTGTTGGCATTGTACATGAAAGAAGGATTTGGCTGTGGAGGCAAACCAGGCCCTGCTTTCCTTCCACAAGGGGAGGCTCAGGGAACCTGCAGAGACTCAATGCCACCCCCATCAGAAGAAACCCTCTGCCAATCTCTGGAGAGTGGTCAGGAGCTCCAGGGACATAGACAGGGGGTTGAAATGGTGCCAGAGCATGGACAGGGTCAGCTGGTTGATAACCAGCACCCTTCCATGAAGGGAGATGCACTGCAGCAGACCCACCCATGCCTACAACCGCTCAGACACCCTGACCTGTAGCTGGTATCAGTTCTCTGGTGGAGAGGGGTGACTGGGGGACAAGTAGACCCTCAGATAGATCAGTGAGCCTGCTTGCATGTTTTGTGGCATGGGCAGGAGCAAGCCCATCTGTCACCTGTCACCCAGCAGCAGGCTAGAGCTCTTGACCGAGCTGACCCAGGCCGCTGAGTAGATAGATTGGCAGGCTGCCATAGGTGCTAGGTTCATGGGTCCTGGATGGAGGAACACATTGTCAGTGTACACTGACAGGACCACACTCATGACCGGCTCCTTGAGAACCAGCCCTGCCACCCACTTGTATAGGAGGCAAAGGGACAACTCAAGGGCAGTGGTAGAGAGCTGGCCTGACAGTAGGTAGCCATGACACACTCCCTACTGAAACAGGATGGTTTCCGTCAGTGTTCAGTTGAGCTTGACTCTGCAGTCTGCAGAGGCATACAGCACCTGGAGAAACCAAGTGAAGTGGGGACCAAAACTGAATGCCTTTGAAGTACCCGTGATCTGTGACCTGTGGAGTACCCTATCAATCAGTGGTAGAGCTTCGAACTCTTCCTGCCTTTCCTGACACTCTCTGAAGAGGGATGGGTTGTCTGGGTTGGCAGCCGTGTGCTTCTCTAGCTCTTACCTCTCAATTTACCACTCAGTTTACCCCTGCTTCTGCCTCTGTGGCACTGTCCCTCACCACGGGGGCCACAATCTAGCCCCTGCTCCCACGGACTGACCTGCTGGGCTGAGGCACGTGTGCACATGCATACAGGCACTTGGCTCCCCGCCCCATCCTTGGATTGATTCCAAGAGGCTCTGAGATCTACCGGTGGATTGAGATCCATTAGCTGGTGGTCACAGCTCTAGGCAATGGATCTAATGGTATGCTTAGGAAAGTTACTGTTGTGAAGTTAGCTGTGGAAGTCTGTTGGTTTCTGATACAATGTGGTGGTAATATGGCCATTGCAAACTTTCACAGTGTTCTCCAATAAGTGAATTTGCTGGGTAGAGTATTCAAGCATCATTTTTACGGAGGGGTGAAAATTGTTCACATCCTGGTGGAATTTCTCTAGCAGTTTCCTCCCATGTGCCAATGTAATGGTGATGTAATCAATGTACCTTAGGTATAACAGTAGGATTTCAAAAGAAAAATTATAATAGATTTACTTCATTTGACATTTTTATTTAACCGATAGTCACTAAAATATATTAGTGGACAAACTGCAGTTAGAGAAGAACATGTGAATGTAAATAATCTGTTTAAAGTCATCAAAGACATCTGGATAAAAGGTCCAGGTAAGTATTTTTCTCCCTGTCTGAATTTTGAATAACTGTGATTTAATCCTACAGGTATGTAACAGAATTTATAAACCTAGGCAATGTTTCAGCTCTTCGAACTTTCAGAGTATTGAGAGCTTTGAAAACTATTTCTGTAATTCCAGGTAAGAAGTAACTGGTGTAAAGTGTTAGGTCCCTTGTATCTTTTAACTATTTAATATGGTGTGTGCTGTCATTGTGTTTGTGTGTGAACTCCCCTATTGCAGATATCTAACAGAGTTTGTGGACCTGGGCAATGTCTCAGCGTTGAGAACATTCAGAGTTCTCCGAGCTTTGAAAACAATATCAGTCATTCCAGGTGAGAGCTAGGTGAAACTGAGGCTGACTTTAATTCCAAGGAAGCTCAATTCACATTTTTCAATCCAAGTCTTGTTGCTTTCTATGCCTTTTTAATGGTACTTATATAAAAGGCATCTAGAACATAGTTTTGACTTAAATTTGATTATTTGTCTAATTTTTCTTTTAAAACTACCAAACTTTTAGTTTAATATTTTTGTCAAAAAATTGCAAGATGCAACCTGTATAATTTGCATCTCTTAATGTCAAATTTTCTCTCCCTCCTTAGAAACAAAACTATTTTTTCATGTTAAAATATGTTTTACTATTTATTTCAAAAACTTGGGATTAAATCAATTTTAGAAGTTGAAACACTAGTAAAATAAGGATTAAGATGGTTTAGAACAGCATGGGCATTGCATGAAGTATTGTTTATTTTAAGATGCCTTTCTCCACCAAACCAGTTGGAATGGTTATGACTGTAAAACAGTCATTAACTTTTACACTATATCACAATTTTAATTGTATCAATACTCATAAATTGTGTAATTAAAAAGAGCAGGTTTGAAGCAGGAGGCATCAAAAATATTTATAGTTGAGAGAATTTTTCTGTTCATGAAATTCATGAACAGAAGAGCATGAATAACAAAGTCATTTGTTTATCTGTGAAAACAAATGCTTCAGAACAGAGATCAGCAACCTTTACAAATGGCAGGCTGTAGCTTGCAACATGGCTGGCACCATAGGCCACTGATCCCCTAATGCTTCCATAGTACTCTTTGCTCCCGCATGGTAACCCCTCTCCCTCCCTACGGTTCCTTCACTGTTATCACCAAGTGTCACAGATTCCTGTGGCCAACAAGCATACTGACAGACAAGTTCAATGGCAAGTATAGAGATCAGGTAGCGCCAGGGTGTCAACAGCTGTTGTGCAGATGGATGATGGGGCACAGGACAGGAATGCATCAAAACATACAGCATGATCAAGAAGAAGGACCCTGAGGGTGCCTACTCCACTGATGCTTTCCAGCTACCATGGGATGGATCCAAACTCTTCACTAGCTGGATCTTGTCCGTGGGCCATAGGTTGCTGACCCCTGTTTTATTATGTGTTCCATTCATGCAAAAACATTCAGTTATTCCTTTTTTTAATGTGAAGCTATGCATGAAATCTTGAATTGTGCTGGAGCAATTCATGTTATTTTATAGTTAATGTAAATGTTTACTATTGTATTGAAATTCCCTTTCTATTTGCAGGCTTGAAGACTATTGTGGGAGCTTTGATTCAGTCTGTGAAGAAGCTCTCGGATGTAATGATTCTGACTGTTTTTTGTCTGAGTGTATTTGCACTAATAGGGCTGCAGCTGTTCATGGGCCACTTGAAGTATAAATGTTTGCTGTGGCCAAAGGAAAATACTTCAACTTTTGACAAATATGTTGCCCCATACTTCAATGATACAGTTTTTATGTGGAAGGAATACCTTGAGAATGAAAGTAAGGATTTCTTCTATTATTTGTTGTAATGTCTTTTATTCTTCATGAGAAGTGTCAACAGGTGTTTGACCTTGAATGTGTTGTATTAATCACATTCATTAATTTTATTCATTAATTCATTAATTTCATTTTAATGAAATTGTTTTATGCACTTTTTTAAGAACACTGAGGTTTAATTTATGCAGATTCACATTTAAGCTTTCAAGTTAAAATTAATTCATCTCTTTTTAGAATCATAGAAAATTAGGGTTGGAAGGGACCTCAAGAGGTCATCTAGTCCACCCCCTGACTCAGAGCAGAGCCATTCCCAACCAGATCATTCCAGGCAAGGCTTTGTCTAGCAGGTCTTCAAAACCTCTCAGGATGGAGATTCTACAACCCCTCTGGGTAACCTGTTCCAGTGAGAATTTTTTTCCTACCATCTAACCTAAGCTTCCCTTGCTGCAACTTGAAACCATTACTCCTTGTTCAGTCATTTGCCACCACTAAGAACAGTATAGCTCCATCCTCTTTGGACTACTGTTCAGGTAACTAAAGGATACTGTTAAATCTGCCCCCAATCTTCTCTACTCCAGACCAAGAAAGTCCAGTTCCCTCAGCCTCTCCTCAGAAGTCATGTGCCTCAGCCCCTTAACCATTTTTGTTGCCCTCTGGACTCTCTCCAACTTGTCCACATCCTTTCTGTAGTGGGCGGCCCAACACAGGACACAATGCTCCCAATGTGGCCTCACCAGTACTTAACAGAGCGGAATAAAACTTCCTTTGATCTGCTGGCAGCACTCCTGCTAATGTAGCCCATTATGTTGTTAGCCTTCTTTGCAATAAGAGCACACAGTTGCAAACAGTACTCATATTCAACTTATTGTCCACTCTAACTCCCAGGTCCTTTTCCACAGAGCTGTTACTTAGCCATTTGGTCCCCAGCCTGTACTGGGGACCAAAGGATTTTTCCTTCCTAAGTTCAGGACTTTGCATTTGTCCTTATTGAACCTCATGAGATTTCTTTTGGTGCAGTCATCCAGTTTATCAAGGTCTCTGAGTCCTAAGTCCTACTGTCCAGTGTATCTACTATATCCCCCAGCTTGGAGTCATCTGCAAACTTGCTGAGGGTGCACACTTCATCCCATCTTACAGGTCATTGATAAAGATATTGAACAAAACCAGCCCCAGGACCAACCCACTGGGCACTCCATTTCATACCAGTTGTCAACTAAATATTGAATCATTGATTACTATCTTCTGAGCCTGATGATCCAGCTAGTTTTCTGTTCACCTTACAGTCCATTCATCCAACCCATACTTCCTTAGCTTGTTTGTGAAAATGTTGTGGGAGACCATATCAAAAGACTTGCTAAAGTCAAGGTATATCACATCAACTGGTCTTCCCATAGTTACAGAGTAAGTCACCTTATCATAGAGGGCAGTCAGAGATTGGTCAGTCATGACTTGCCCTTGGTGAATCCACATGGATTGTTTCTAATCACCTTGTCTTCCAAGTGCTTAGCAATGGATCCCTTGAAGATCTGCTCCATGTTTTTTCCAGGGACTGAGGTGAGGTTAACCAGTCTGTAGTTCCCTGGATCCTCCTTCTTCCTTTTCTTAAAGATGGGCAGTATATTTGCCCTTTTCCAGTCATCCAGGACCTCTCCCAATCACCACAAGTTTTCAAAGATAATGGCCAGCAGGACTGCAGTCACATCTGCCAATTCCCTCAGCACCCCTGGATGCATTGCATTTGGCTCCATGGACTTGTACATGTCCAACTTTTCTAAATAGTCTCTAACCTGTTCTTTTGCCACTATTGTCTGCTCACCTCATATGCTGCCAAGCACAATAGTCTGGGAGCTGACCTTGCCTGTGAAGACTTAGATGAAAAAGGCATTGAGCATTTTCAGCTTTTTCTGCATCATCTGTCACTAGGTTGCTTCCTGCATTTAGTAAGGGACCCACACTTTCCCTAATCTTCCTTTTGTTGTTGACATACTTGTAGAAGCCCTTCCTGTTACCCTATACATCCTTTACTAGTTGAATATCCAATTGTGCCTTTGGCCTTATGTCAAAGACCTAGGCCTAGGTCAGTGGTTCTCAAACTTCTAAAGCTCAAGTTACGCCTTGTTATACTCATGGCACCCCTAAACTGATTTAAGGCATCCCTCAGAAAATGACAACTCTTAGTTTTCACTTGTTTTTGATTACAGAAATAGAGCAAATCTTCTGTTGGAAAGAATTCCTGGTTTGACCATGAGGTTTGATTAGATGACCTCCTGAAGTCCCTTCCAACCCTAATTTTCTAGGATTGTGATTCTAATTCAGAAAGACTGCAACAGATCAGAATGTTTTTAACACCATGGATTCCTATTTGAAATCTCTAGGTTTACCTTGGGAATCATGTTTGTACACCTAACAGTGCTACTAATATTGTACTTGCACCCTGCAAAGGATATCAAGGCATCCCATGGTACTGTGGTTGAGAATCACATTAGGCCCTCAGAGGAGGATAGCAGTAACAGAAAAGGAAGAACATGTAATATTGTCAATTGACAGTTTAAAGCTGATAAATCTACTCTGGTAGGCCACAAATCCTTCTGAAACTCTGTGTGTACTTTAAGTATAATATATCAGCTTTCTGGAGATCCACATTAGTGGTAGAATATAGCAAGTCTACAGCTGCTTATTATTGAAAAGATCATTTACTGTTATTAAAGTTGCACCCAAACTAAACCCAGGTCCTGCTACCTCCAAAGTTTGTCAGAACTGGATTTTGAATCAAGTCTGATCTGTGCTTGCAGTTTTAGACATTCTCTGAATATTTTACAAAAGTGATTATCAGTAAGGGGAAGCAATAGCAGAAGTCTTAGCAGTGTTCTCATAGAGAAGATAGGGCAATCAGTGTTTATATAATAATGTCAGCAGGATGGAAAATAGGAAGAATGGGTGGGGCTCCAAGTACAGTCACAGGACTATAATGATGTAATTGAGGTAACTGAGATGTGACTTGGTAGTTAATATGACTGGAGAACTGTCATGGACAGGTATAACTTGTTCAGGTAAGACAGACTGGGGGGGAAGCAGGTGTTGCCGTATATATAAAGACAACATACATGTGTTCTGAAGTTCCAATTCAGTATCAAGTGGAGGCCTACTAAAAGCCTCTGGGTAAAAGTCAGAGGGAAGAACAGCAGGGGGAATGTCATGGTGGGCATATGGTATATAATACCAAACCAGGAAAAAGAGGTGGACTTCTTTAAACAGCTTCCAAATCATAGGACCTGGGTCTCATGAGAGACTTTAATTATTAGGACATGTGCTGGGAAGGAAGCACAGATGAGTACAAGCAATCCAGGGAATTCTTGGAGTGTGATGAGGATAACTTTTGATACAGATGGTAGAGAGGCCAATTAGGGGTGAAGTTCTTTTCAACTTGCTGAGTGATCACAGACAGAGAAATTGGTTGAGAATGTGAAAGTGGAGGATACCTTGGATGACACTGACCACATAATGATGGAGTTCAAGATGCTAAGGAGAGGAAGCAAGGAGAGCAGCAGAATAAAGACACCAGACTTCAAAAAGCTAATGTCAACAAACTCAGGGACCTGGAGGGTATGATCCTCTGAGGGGCAGTTCTGAGAGGAAAATAAGTCCAAAAGACCTGGCTGTATTTTAAGGCAACTGTATTAAGGATGCAGGAGCAAGCTACCCCAGTGTGATAGAAGAATGGGAAGTGCAACAGGAGACCAGCCTGGTGATCTCTTCAATAAGTGTAAACTCAAAAAGCAATTCTACAAATAATGGAATCTTGGTTGTAGTATTAGAGAAGAGCATAAGACCATTGCACAAGCATGCATGAGGAAAATTAGGCAGTCCAAGGCATGATTTGAGATGCAGCTGGCAATAAAGAGGGATTCTACAAATATATCAAAAGTAAATGGAAGACCAAAGAAAACATAGGTCCCTTCTGGACTTCAGAAAGCAACGTAGTTATGGATGATACAGAGAAATCTAAAATATTTAATGCCTTATTTTGGCAAATAAGGTCAGCTACCAGACAATGAAAACAGTTGGAAGCAAAGATAGGGAAGGTGTAGTGACAGGATAGGGATTAAAGCTAGATGCTTTTGAGTTGGCAGGGTCAGGTAGAATGCATCCTAAGATACTGAAGAAATTGTCTGAGGTATTTTGGAGTCATTGGTTATCATCTTTGTGAACTTATGGGTGTAGGTTGAGGCACTGTATGATTGGAAAAGGGAAAATATAGTGGTTGTCTTCAAGAAAGGGGGAAGAAAGATCCATGGAATTACAGACCAGCTAGTCTAACTTCAGTACCTGTAAAGCACATGAAGTAGGCTCTCAAGGAATTTATTGTGAAGCACCTAGAGGAGAACTGTAATGGGCAAACATACCACAAAGATAGGTTAGTGCAGCCCATCTGAATAAGTTATATATTATTTCACATTGTGCTCAGTCCCACTCCGCGCACTCTTTTTCAGGTCATAGTGAGCCCCTACATTGCATACATTTTTACTTCCTCTTCACTCCTATAGCTGAGCAGTACTTCCCCCCACCCCAATTTCCAGTAATTACTGATTCTTCATCAGCTTTAAATGTCTTGCAAACATCACTAAACAGGGCCCCAAACAGTTCACCTAGAATCCCTCTGTTGCCCCTTCTTTTAGCCTGGGGCATATGATTAGTATGGCCCAGCTCTCCATGAGGTGAACTCAGCCCTGGTTACCATGTACCTCAGCTGCATATAATTTTTTGGAGGATTCCAGGACTCATGACAAGAGCACCCAGTTCCAGTCATGAGTGAGGACTAATTAATCCTTTAGGGGCAATGTATCTGGACTACACACACATACTGAGCATAACTGATCTGTGGGGTCACCGTGACTTTAAATGCTGTTAACTCTTCTGGGGCCCAGCCTAAACAGCAGTATGGTAAATCATGAGTCTTTTGACTCCAGACTAATATTCTCTATAAGTATTAAAAGTATAAGTAGGCTGCTTAAAAGTATATTTATGGAGTACCTGAGCTAAAACTTATATCAATTTAAAAAAAAGCATCAACTTATCCATCATCATTTTAAAATTTGCGCCTCACTTCCATGTACTTAGGGAGAGCAGAGTCTGACAGTACGGGGGGAGAAGGAAGGGGCAGCAGGAGGAAGAAATTCAGAGGGTAGAGGCCACTTGACCACTCTAAAGGTTTATTTTCCTTTCTTTAATAGCGGGAGGAAGACAAATCAAGGCAAATTCCCGATAATTAGATTTTATACTTGGAAAATTATAACAAACGTATAACAAAATTATAACAAATGTATATATTTTCCATATATAGAATCTAATTGTTGGGGGGCTCATCGTATAATCAGGATCATTTTATATTTGAGTAAATATGGTGGTAAGAAGTAATAGAACACATTCCTATATTTCTTGCAGACCCAGTATTACCTCATACTAAAATTAAAAAAAATCTATACAAACTATTCTGTTTACCATGCAATAATCATAATGAAAATCTTAAAATTGGTGCTCCTAAGGGCTGAGCACTGCAACTCTTCCATCCTTTGTTATTTATAAACAGTTGTGGCCCAGTGGGCCAAATGTGGCGCAGGACCAGTGTAGGCTGGATCAGGCCTGTGTAGGCCTCCATCCACTGGGGATTGGGTTCTACCCACCAGGATCAGGACCCAGGGCCCTGTGCTGTTTCCTCCCGGCCAATCTAGCATGCAGGGTCGTGGCCTGGAGGGTTCCTCATATATGTGAAGGTGATGTGACATTGCCATGTTAGTTCCCTCCAAGTGCCGGACCATAGACACTTAGCTTCTCTGGAAGTTTGGTTCAAATACTTTATAGAAAGGCTTTTTTCTGTAGATGTTGATAGTGAATCTAAAGAGCAAGAGAGTGGGTTTTAAGCATTGTACTTTTCACCCATTGTGATTTTTAGAACTTGGTTTACACATTGTGCACCTGACATGCCTCTAAAACCTGCAAAACTCAGTTTGTTCTACAGTTTCTCCCAGAACAAAAGAAGGAAAGACAGCACCGATTGCAAGCTCTTCTATTTCAGCAAGCTGACTTTGTTTCCAAATAGACCATCCTCAGCTCATGGAACTTTTCCAGAAAAAGATAATTATAACTATAATATGCCTTTCTCAGTCTAGCCTCCAAGAAAATTAGAAGCCCTGTTTCTGTGTCATTCAGAAATGCACGTGGTATTTTGCATCCAATTCACTCACTAGCTTGTTTGCTAGTGGGTGAATCTGAGGCAGCCTCTCATATTTATTCAGTTCTGATCTTTCTGCCTTCTCCGGATATAGAACAAAAAAGGATAAGAGACAGGACCAAAAATAATTCACCATCTTGTGCAACTAATTTAGACATTTATAAGAAAAGCTTATGGTCCACATCTCCTTGATACCCATTAGAGTGGAATGCAGTTTCATGCTTTGGCTGCTGATACATTGTCTGAAGAGGTTTAGATGATAACCTCTTTAGATTTCTTTAATTCCTGTTTCTTTCCTAAACCTTTCAAGAACTGGTTGAATGAATGACATTCACACTTAATTTCTTAAGGTATGTCCAGATAAGTGCGCGTGTATGGTTTTCATCACCTTAAACCCATCTGCAGTGCCACAAATCATAGATACTACACATGCACACATTTGCTGCACTGCTAATTTGTAGTGTGACACGTTTTTTTTGACACTGGGAGATCCTGATGTCAAAAAAAACTGCGGCAGAAAAGGGCGGGGTGGCCCATGTGGCAGCTGCGTGTGCTGTCCAGAACCAGAGGTTGGCTGTCCAGAGCCATGTTCCGGCTGCTAACCAGGCTCTGTGTGCCCAGATTGCCACTGTTATGTCCCCATGAGGCCCCCAGGACTCCAAGTAAGTCTTCTGGGGCCAGACCAGGTACTGGCCCTAGCCTTCCCTACCCCATCTAGGGCAATTTTCTGTGCACCAGAGCATGCATGCAGGGGCATTCCCTGAGGACAAGTAGCAGCGGCACAAATATTTGTCCCTGGAGAAATGCATGTTCCTGCTCTTGGGGACACACCCTAAGCTTCCTTTGTAGAGGAGACTTCAGACCAAATCTTCAATATCCAGGCTTCTCACTCAACCATTAGTTTTCCATTTTGTATTTGTTCACTTACTCCACTTATGTTAAATATGCTCCTTAACAGTATATAAAAAAACAAATTGTATCTGCTTTTGAAGAGAATGTTTCTTACTTCCATATGTATCTTGTAGCCTATGCTTTGGTAGGAGAGGTAAAAGATCAATAGGAGGATCAAAGATAAAAACAGAAGTATATGGAAGTAAGAAAGGTTAAAATAGATCAAAAGTAAAGTAGTTGATCAAAGGGAAGATTGATTTATTCTATTCCTTCACATAAAGAAGGACAAGAAAGCTGATATTTTTAACAGTTTCTTTGCCTCTGTTTTCTTGAACAGGGACTGGGATATCCCACCTACCAGAGGTAAGGGCAGTCTTGGCAATAGCTCTGTCAGGCCTTCAGTCAGCACAGATGTAGTTAGGGATCTTCTGGAAGGGCTAGTCATTTTTAAATCTGCAGGTCCAGATGCCTTCCACCCAAGGGTGTTGAGGGAGCTGGCAGGGGTCACTGAGGAGCCCTTGGCCCAGTTGTATGAGCATTAGTGGTCAGCTGGCCAGGTACCGGGGGATTGGAAACTGGCTAAGGTGGTCCCAATTTTCAAGAAAGGAAGGAGGGAGGACCCAGGTAACTATAGGCCTGTAAGCCTCACCTTGGTGCTCAGGAAGATTTTGGAGAGAATCATCAAGGAGCACATCTGTGGGGGGCCAGCAAGAGAGAGCATGCTCAGGGGCAATCAGCATGGGTTCATCAAAGGCAGGTCCTGCCTGACGAACCTGGTTGCCTTTTATGACCGGGTGACTAAATCCTTGGATGATGGTGTTGCCATAGACATAGTTTTTCTAGACTTTAAGGAGCCTTTGACACTGTCTCTCACCCTATCCTCGTCAATGAATTAAGCGACTGTGGCATTGATGCCTACACAGTTGGATGGGTAAAAAATTGGCTGATGGGGTGCACCCAGAGAGTAGTGGTGGACAGGTTGTACTCAGCCAGGTGAGATGTGAGCAGTGGTGTTCCCCAGGGCTTGGTCTAACAGCTTCATCAGCGACTTGGATGAGGGGGTGGAAAGCAGTGTCCAAGTTTGCTGATGACACTAAGATGTGGGGCAAGGTGGACACACTTGAAGGGAGAGAGAGGCTGCAAATAGATTTAGGCAGACTACAAAAGTGGGCAGATGAGAATAGGATGGGGTTAATGTGGACAAATGCAGGGTGCTGCACCTTGGGAGAAGGAATCCACAGCATACATACAGGCTGGGGAGTTCCCCTCAAAAAAGCACAGAGGTGGAAAGGGATCTTGGAGTCATTACTGACTCCAAGATGAACATGAGCCGCCAATGCCAGACTGCAGCCAGCAAGGCCCGCCATACCTTGTCATGCAACCAGAGATGCATCTCAAGCCAGTCCAGAGAGGTGACTGCGGTCAGGCTGCAGTTGGAGTACTGCGTCCGGTACTGGGCACCGCACTTCAAAAGGGATGTTGCCAGCCTGGAGAGGGTTGAGAGGAGGGCCACCCACTTGGTGAGAGGGCAGCAGGACAGGCCCTATGAGGAGAGACTGAGGGATGTGAACCTGTTCAGCCTCAGCAAAAGGAGGCTGAGGGGGGACCTGGTGGCTGCCTACAAACTCATCAGGGGAGATCAGCAGTAAACAGGTAGAACCATTTTCTCCCCAGCACCACCTGGGGTGACAAGGAACAATGGTAATAAGCTGATGGAGAATAGGCTTAGGTTAGAGATCAGAAGGCAATATTTTATAGTTAGGGTGGCCAAAATCTAGAACCAACTTCCCGGGGAAGTAGTCCTTGCCCCAACTTGGGCAAATTCAAGAGGATGATCACCTGTGTGGGGTCTTGTGAACCCAGCATTCATTCCTGCCTGTGGCAGGGGGTCAGGCTAGATGGTCTGTTCAGGTCCCTCCTGACCCTAGCTGCTATATGAAACTATGAAAGATGTGGTAAATGGGCAGATATATTGAGAAAAAATGTGTTTTGTTCAAATTTTCAAGCATTTCATAGAATCATAGAAGTAGGGTGGGAAGGGACCTTGTAGATCTTCAAGTCTGACCCCCTGCCTGGTCAGGAGAAAAAACTGGGCTCAAATGATTTCAGCCAGGTAGGCATCAAGCCTCCTCTTAAAGAGCCCCAGGGTAGGAGCCAGCACCACTTCCCTTGGAAGTTGGTTCTAGATCCTAGCTGCCCTAACTGTGAAGTAATTCTTACAGATGTCTACTCTAAACCTCCTCTCCAACAACTTGTGGCTGTTATTCCTTGTTATGCCAGGGGGTGCTAGGGGAAACAAGATCTCTCCCAAACCCTTCTGGTCCCCCCTAGTGAGTTTATAGAAGGCCACTAGATTCCCCCCTCAGCCTTCTCTTCTGAAGGTTGAACAGGTTCAGGTC
>NW_017728949.1:46692524-46718430 GCF_001723895.1 Crocodylus porosus
TGTCTCTCACCCTATCCTCGTCAATGAATTAAGCGACTGTGGCATTGATGCCTACACAGTTGGATGGGTAAAAAATTGGCTGATGGGGTGCACCCAGAGAGTAGTGGTGGACAGGTTGTACTCAGCCAGGTGAGATGTGAGCAGTGGTGTTCCCCAGGGCTTGGTCTAACAGCTTCATCAGCGACTTGGATGAGGGGGTGGAAAGCAGTGTCCAAGTTTGCTGATGACACTAAGATGTGGGGCAAGGTGGACACACTTGAAGGGAGAGAGAGGCTGCAAATAGATTTAGGCAGACTACAAAAGTGGGCAGATGAGAATAGGATGGGGTTAATGTGGACAAATGCAGGGTGCTGCACCTTGGGAGAAGGAATCCACAGCATACATACAGGCTGGGGAGTTCCCCTCAAAAAAGCACAGAGGTGGAAAGGGATCTTGGAGTCATTACTGACTCCAAGATGAACATGAGCCGCCAATGCCAGACTGCAGCCAGCAAGGCCCGCCATACCTTGTCATGCAACCAGAGATGCATCTCAAGCCAGTCCAGAGAGGTGACTGCGGTCAGGCTGCAGTTGGAGTACTGCGTCCGGTACTGGGCACCGCACTTCAAAAGGGATGTTGCCAGCCTGGAGAGGGTTGAGAGGAGGGCCACCCACTTGGTGAGAGGGCAGCAGGACAGGCCCTATGAGGAGAGACTGAGGGATGTGAACCTGTTCAGCCTCAGCAAAAGGAGGCTGAGGGGGGACCTGGTGGCTGCCTACAAACTCATCAGGGGAGATCAGCAGTAAACAGGTAGAACCATTTTCTCCCCAGCACCACCTGGGGTGACAAGGAACAATGGTAATAAGCTGATGGAGAATAGGCTTAGGTTAGAGATCAGAAGGCAATATTTTATAGTTAGGGTGGCCAAAATCTAGAACCAACTTCCCGGGGAAGTAGTCCTTGCCCCAACTTGGGCAAATTCAAGAGGATGATCACCTGTGTGGGGTCTTGTGAACCCAGCATTCATTCCTGCCTGTGGCAGGGGGTCAGGCTAGATGGTCTGTTCAGGTCCCTCCTGACCCTAGCTGCTATATGAAACTATGAAAGATGTGGTAAATGGGCAGATATATTGAGAAAAAATGTGTTTTGTTCAAATTTTCAAGCATTTCATAGAATCATAGAAGTAGGGTGGGAAGGGACCTTGTAGATCTTCAAGTCTGACCCCCTGCCTGGTCAGGAGAAAAAACTGGGCTCAAATGATTTCAGCCAGGTAGGCATCAAGCCTCCTCTTAAAGAGCCCCAGGGTAGGAGCCAGCACCACTTCCCTTGGAAGTTGGTTCTAGATCCTAGCTGCCCTAACTGTGAAGTAATTCTTACAGATGTCTACTCTAAACCTCCTCTCCAACAACTTGTGGCTGTTATTCCTTGTTATGCCAGGGGGTGCTAGGGGAAACAAGATCTCTCCCAAACCCTTCTGGTCCCCCCTAGTGAGTTTATAGAAGGCCACTAGATTCCCCCCTCAGCCTTCTCTTCTGAAGGTTGAACAGGTTCAGGTCTCGCAGTCTCTCATTGTAGGGTCTGCCCTGTTGTCCCCGGATCATGTAGGTGGCCCTCCTCTGGACCCTCTCAATATTGTCCACATCCCTCCTGAAGTGGGGCGCACAGAACTGGACACAGTACTCCAGCTGTGGCCTGACCAGTGTCACGTAAAGGGGGAGGATCACCTCCTTGGCCCTGCTTGAGATGCACCTGTGGATGCACGACAAGGTGCAGTTAGCCCTGCCAACTGTGACCTCGCATTGTTGGCCCATGTTCATCTTGGAGTCAGTAATGACTCCAAGATCCCTTTCTGCCTCCGTGCTCTTACGAAGGGAGTTTCCCATCTTATAAGTGTGCTGCTGGTTACTACTGCACCCTGTACTTGTCAGTGTTGAAGCGCATTCTGTTTTTGCTAGCCCACCCCTGTAATCTATCCAAGTCTTGCTGCAGTCTTTCCCTCCCTACTAGCGTGCTCACCTCACCCCAAATTTTGGTATCAACAGGTTGCTTTTCACCCCGTTGTCCAAATTGCTGACAAAGAAATTGAACAGCATGGGCCCAAGGATCGAGCCCTGGGGGACTCCGCTGTCCACTTCTCCCCAGGTCGAATATGACCCATCCACCACCACCCTCTGAGTACAACACTTTAGCCAATCTGCAATCCATCTGACTGTGTAGGCATCAGTGCCACAGTTGCCCAATTTTTTAATGAGGATGGGGTGGGAGACAGTGTCAAAGGCCTTGCTGAAGTCCAGAAAGACTACATCCGCGGCAACACCTGCATCCAAAGCCTTTGTGATCGGATCATAAAAGACAATCAGGTTGATCTGACATGACCTGCCCCTAACGAAACCGTGCTGGTTGCCCTTGAGCATCAACCCTGAGGCTGGCCCATCGCAGATGTGCTCCATGATGATCTTCTCAAAGAGTTTCCCTAGGATTGAGGTAAGACTGATGGGCCTATAGTTGCCCAGGTCCTCTCTCCTCCCTTTTTTAAAGATAAGGAGTACATTGGCTATCTTCCATTTGCAGTGGCTTGTCTGTCCCTTGGGACAGATCATCTTTACTCATCATATCACTTCCTCAAGAGCAAATTGGATGCTTATCTTGCTGGGATCCTATGACCCCAGCTGACTTCCTGCCCTTTGGGCGGGGCCTGGACTCGATGATCTTCCGAGGTCCCTTCCAGCACTAATGTCTATGAAATCTATCTATGAAACAAACAGAAAGGACCAAAGAATGTAATCATAGTTAACAGTCAACAGGTGGTAAACATGCCCTGGGGTTTTATTTCAACTCTGCAGTGAAACTGTTACCTTGGCAGTTGTTTGGTTTAAATGATCTGCATTTGCATCAGAGACCATTTCTGGACAATAATCTTAGCCTCCCTATAATTCTCTTCCTTTTTTCTGAAGACTGGTTTTCAGGAATGGTGTTTATTAGTCCTGTGTGAAGCGGAAAGTATTCACTTTGGATTCAGTGAATTCGGTTTGGTGATTTGGATCACTGTCCCGATTTGATTTGGCCAAAACTGAAAATATATGGCACTGAATTATATTCAGCCATAGACTATACAGGCAGGCAGTGCCAGCAGGAGCAGCTGGGGAAGTAGCTGGACAAGCCCTGGCTTGAGCTGGCAGCTCTGGGAGAAGCCACAGCTTGTCCGGCTCCTTCCCTAGTTGCTCCTGCTGGGATGAGGTAGGTAGTGCTGGCAGCCCTGGGAGAAGCCATGGGAGCTGAGGGGAAATGATTGGGGAGTGGGGGGATCGAACTGGGAGCTGGGAGAAGCCCCTGTTTGTTCCCGCAGCTCTCGGTTTGATCCTCCAGCTCCCAGTTTGATTCCCCCAGCTCCCCGATTAGTCCCCCCAGCCCCTGCAGCTTCTCCCAAGGCGAAGCAGGCAGTGCTGGCAGCCCCAGCAGGGGGCAGCCCGGAGAGTAGCCAGACAAGCTGTGGCTTGAGCTGGCAGCCCCAGGAGAAGCCTTGGGGGCTAGGGGAAATGATTAGGAGCTGGGGAATCGAACCAGGAGCTGAGGAATTGAATCAGGAGCTGGGGGAAGCCCGTTATCATTCCCCCCCAGCTCCCAATAATTCCCCCCAGCTCCCTAATCATTCTCCTCAGCCCCCATAGCTTCTCCCAGAGTTGCCAGCACTGCCTGCCTTGCTCTAGCAGGGGGACAACTGGATGAGCAGCTGGACAAGCCGTGGTTGCTCCTGGGGCTGCTGGTTCAAGCAGGGGCTCATCCACCTGCTCCCTCAGCTGCTCCTGCTGGCACTGCCTAGTGCCTACCTGTACAGTCTATGGCCAAATCTCTCTGAATTGATTCAGAGGCTTCCGATTTGGTTCGGAAAGATTAATGGGTCTCCTGATTCAATTAGGATTTAGAGATTCGGCCACCGAATCAAGCCAGATCTTCTCTGAATCGAATTGGCTACTGAAGCGTTGCACATCCCTAGTGCTTATCTTCGTATCACAGATAACTTAATTTCACTATAACTGTTGCCGCTTATTCAAAGTCCTCTTGTTTGGCCTTTTTGCCCCCAGGGTTTTAGAAAATGTCTTTCTATAGTTGCAGTCCACTTAAGTGAATGTTTCCAATTTACTGTATTCAGGTGACAGTCTTGTGATACTACTTCCCATTTTGTGTACTTTCTTCCAGATTATTTTTTTATTATTTTAATAAATCAAAAGAAATCAATTTGACACCTAAAAAAATTCCAATTTCTTAGTGTCTATATTAAATTCTCAGGTAAGTAATGCTCTTCTTCCTAGTGATAAATTCGTAAGTATGAAGGCTGATAAAAATGCTTGGATATCTTGAATTTTAGCTCACAATAATGGGTTTAATGGTTTCAGTGACCTCTGTTACCTACATGCTCTTCTAAAAATGAGAATTCCACAACATTCCCTGGACCCCAGATAGAGACAGATCCTGGGCAGCAGGCATCAGAAGCTGAGCATCCAAGAAAAAGTACTGCTGTCTAATAAATAGTGGACTCTGCCTCAAAATCTGCCTAGTGGCATATTACCTAGCTTCCAGCTTGCTCTCTAACAGCTACTGCAGATGATGCACAGAGGACTGGGTGCACCTTCACAGCCAGAGGTCTTTGTTCCTTTCTAGAGGAATTCAAATATTATAAAGGCCTTATGTCTGTCCATAACACTTTATTCACACTCTGATTGGTTCTCTGAAGCACCAGTCAGAGTGCTTCAAGAGCATTCCAGATAGGGAACATGGCGGCAGCAGGTGGAGTGGGCCCAGAGCTCAAGTGGTGGCAGCAGGGAGTGGTCCTGTGCCCCAGGCCCAATGCAGTGCAGGGGGAAGGGAGAAGCAGGCCTGGGCCTGACGTGGTGGGGGGGAGGGGAGGAGCGGGCCCAGGCCTGATATGGTAGGGGAGGGGAGAAGCAGGACGGAACTCCCAAGTGGAGGGGGGGCAGACACAGGGCTCTGTCCCTGCCTGCCCCCCCCAACATCATTCTTGACGAGCAGTTTGCTGTTGTCTTCATATAAACCATATTAGAAATCATAGTGATTCTTTGTCTTGAAAGGCATTCCTACCTCGTGTACTGTCATACAGAACTAGCAGTCATAGACAATAGCAAAGCAGTGTTTTATATAAAATAACAGCCTTACCTTCTCTTCCCACATTGTGGATAACTTGCAACATATTTTTCACAGTAACAGGACAGAAAAGAACATATTTCTAGCAGATTAGCCAAGCAGGTTCTAAATAAGCACTTAACTTTGGAAAGAAATCAACTAGAATACATTATCTTTTGGAATGAAAGAAGTTTTACTTGTCATCAGAGGGGAATAATATACACCCTGGGCAGTCTGAAGCATTCCTACATGATTCCTATGTTCCAACTTAAGATTTTGAGGTGCTGATTATTTCTCAGTTAAAGTCAGTTTGTCAGCAGCATCAGTTTTTATATTCAGTTTGACAGTAAATCAGTATGTATTTGTGAATCAGTTAAGAGATTCTTAAAAAGCCTCAGTAATGTTCATAAAATCAATAAGAATTCCTCTTTACTACAAAATCTCAATGTTAATACATGAAATACCCTTTCAAACTAATAGGAGAAATTCTGTGTCATCTTTTAATAAAAATGTCTTGGTTGTTCTAATTTGCCTGTATTGTAATGTAATTTCTGAGCAAAAATCGATTGTACATGTTTTATTGAAGATGTTATGAAATATAGGGAACTAGAATCACTTAAGTCTTTGTACAAGTAAATACATGTGCCATTCTCTTTCTTATGTCTTTTGCTATTTAGAAATAAATGAAAAATTAACTAAAATGTTAACAGGTTGTATTTACAGCTGTAGTGACATTTATATCCTATTTTTCTAGATGATTGATTAAAAAGTACCAATTTAAATTATGTTAAAAATAATCCAAACCTGTTTTGTTCAAATAACTATGACTCATAACATTTACTTTACTTATTAGCAAATGGATTTTGAAGCTATTGATGTTTATCATTCATTACAGTAACTTGATAGAGCATTTCTTTAGTTTACTAATATGTTATATTTCAAACTTTTTTGTTCATAGGTCATTTTTATAATTTAGAAGGACAAAAAGATGCCCTACTTTGTGGTAACAGCACAGATGCAGGGTAAGAAATACCATGAAAATTATATACTATTGATTGTATAAACTAAATGTAGTATTTCTGACACAGCTAGCTAAAGAATGAATTGTACTGAACCAGTCCATAGTCTTTCCTCTTAAGTAGTCCTATATAAAAACATGCTGAAATATTTTCTCCCTAAGACCTTTGTTATTACCTTTTGCTGTGGTAGCTGGAGGCAGATCAAATATTTCTCAGCTCTGAACTGTGATGCCCATTATTTGGGCAAATCTGATTTGGAGATTTGGCTGCCATCGAATCAAAGAGACCCCATCCCCCACCCACTCTCCCAGCTCCTCCAGCCTCCATGAGTGCCCTCCAACACCTGCCTACTCTCCCAGCCCCATCAATGGCTGCCCTTCCTGGCACCAGCGTCCCAGCTCTTTAAAAAAAAAAAAAGCCTTGCACTCACCAGCTCCTGCCAGAAAGGGGGGCGATCCCCACTGCCTCATGGCACATGAAAAGGACTCTGCCATGAGCCCGCAGAAGCCCTGACAGCTGCAGCAGCAGCTGGTGAGTGTGGGGATTTTTCTTTTTTTTTTCTAAGAGCTGGGCGGGGCAGCCATTGATGGGGCTGGGAGAGAGGGGAAGGGATGGGAGCTCATGGCAGAGCCCCCCACGCAATGCAGCATAGTGTGGGGCAGTGGGGATGGCCCCTCTGCCTGGCAGGAGCCAGTGAGCCAGGAGTCGAGGCTTTTAAAAAAAAAAAATTTCGTTTAAGTGCTGGGCTGCTGGGGCTGGGCAGGGCAGTCATTGATGGGGCTGGGAGAGCGGCCAGGGTTTGGGAGGCACTCAGGGAGACTGGGGGAACAGGGAGGGGATAGGACCTAGCGGGGGTCCCCCATGGTACCCACCTCCTCTCTCCAGGCCTCCGTCCCCTCTCCTCCCCCGTCTCCTTACATACTGGCATGGAGCCCAGGTCCAGCTCCCTGTGGCAAGAAGCAGGGACTCGCCAAATTGCCAAATCTCCAAATCTTTCTCCAAGTCTTTTTCGAATTGATTTGGAGGCTTCAAATCAATTCGGACCTTTTTATTGGTCTCCCAATTTGATTTGGATTTGGAGATTTGGCCGCTGAATTGGGCCTTACCTCCTCCGAATTGAATCAACACCCAAAGCTTCACACAGTCTTATTAGGGAAGCTCAGTTTTGTTTGGTTTATATAAATCAGTTTCAGTTGTTATTGTGCACTGATGCAGATGAGCTTGTGGGGGGATGCAAGCGACTAGTTTTGACCTGGAACTGTGTCTATTCCAACTTGTAAAAGCTAACTAAAGGAGTCAGGGACCATTATTAGTAGGCTTCCCTTCAGAATTGCATTCTGGAGTCTGCAATTGTCCAGCCCTTACTCAAGAAGCCATCTCTTGATGCCAGTTTTCCAGTCAGTTATTGCCTTGTTTCCAAAACTTGTGGAAGTTCAGTGAATGGCTCCAGGCTTATCCACATGTTATCAAAATTCTAGATCCCTGTCTTCCTGGCTTTTGTCTTGTGTGACATGGACACGTGCTTTTGTAACCTTGCTTGATGTCCTGCACCTAGCAGTCAGCGAGGAGATTATGTCCTGTTGATCTTATTAGATCTTTCAGGACCTTTGATGCAGTTCACCATGAGGTGCTATGAGCATGTTTGTGACATGGTGAGTATCACAGGCTCTTAGGCTTTTCAAAAAGCAAAACAAAACAAACAGGTTGCTAGAAAAATTGTACTGGCAGAACTGTGTTGATTAGGTTTGTGATTTTTTTTCCAGTACAGTCATACCAGTATAGCCCTAGCACGAATACAAGTATATTGGTTAAATGTGCTTTAAAACACGTTTACGGTAAGTGAAAAGTGGGAAGAGAAGGAATCATCTCAGAGCAGATGAAATGGTAACTGTTCAGGTGACCTACAGTCAGTGAAAGCTAAACCAGTGTAATTTCATTGAGAAGTTCTTTTGAAAGATAAAGTGCCCTGCCTAAGCTGTTACCATCAGGTAAGAGAAGTGCACGAAGAATTACAGTATATCAGTTGTGCCAATGTAATTCCCCCCTCTCCTCCTTTCACTCACAATCATTTGTTGGTTTGCCCATATAATCGTACCAGTCTTATTTATTTTGAAAAGTTTAACATGGCAAAACTGTCTAGTGTAGACAAGCCAACACAATAATAATAACTAATATAGGCTGAATGCAATTTCAGGAAATTCTTGTTGTTCTTTATGGACTAAAAATGCAACCAGTTTGCCTAAGACTGAGGCTGCTACAGATATTTTAGTAAAGGGCAGTCATATACACAAGGAACATTTTGACTAAATCTATAGATAAGAAAATAAGATTATCACTTACATAAAACTTGGTTACAAAAAAGAACATAGGGAAGGGAATCTCTGGGAAACTGAGTCTAGCCTGTTACCCAGGCAGCTATATCTCATAATTTTATTCATAAATTTGTCAAGGTATATCTTTTAGATAGCCTTTATGCCTGCACCAGGGCATGGTCAGGGCACCCTGCATTCAGCCAGGGAAAGCAAAAGCAGCAATAATGATTGCTCCCTTACTTATAGTTGGCTCTAGACATGGGTATGTCTTATAATAACACTAACTAAATGGGTTGTTCAGCTCTGTTACAAATATAAAACTGTTAGCATAATGGCCTGGGGCTTTATCTCATACCTGTGTACTGGTCAACTGTTCAGAAGCAGGCAGGAACTGAAAGCAGTGAACAGAACAGAGGAAAAAAGTTCATGCCCTCTTCTTGGCCAGAGAATCTCAACATGCTTGTGTCTTCATTTGCTGCTGATTTTCCTTCAGGAGCCACCATAGAAATTAGGTATTGGAAAAAGTAAGTGCAGCCCATTCTGAAAATTAAAAGTCCTAGGCTGAGCTTCTCTAGAACTGGCAGCAGTCAAAAATGGGGTGAGCTGGCAGCAATAAGTGGTGAAGGCTGAATCCCCTCACCACTGAGTGTCACTGATTCCCAGGATGCAATTTAAGTAGAGTAGGGCATAAGAGTGGCCACCCTCCTATGGTGGGGCAAAATCTGCAAAGTTTAGGAAACAGTGGGATGCTTTAATCAGAGAAGAATGTTCCATAGAATTTGCTTCTTGTCCCAGAGAAAAGTATTATTCTTCCTCAAAGTTATAAAAAAAATGCAACATGAACAACAAAAATAATGTTTATGACATCAAAGTAGGGAAAATACAGTAGTCCTCCCCTGGTGCATCAGAGGAGTACAGCCGGTACCATAAAGAGACAAATACTTGAAAAAATGCATAAGAAATACTCATTCTTTGGTATTGAACTCAGGCTACTCTCTGTTCTGGTCTTTCAGTAAGTTCATAAACGGATCCAGAAAACCATTCCTCATTGTTTCCCCAAGACTTTAGAAAGTAAACTTCTTGGAGATTTACTCAATATGATAAAAGACTATTTTCCTTTTGTTTGGTTGTTAGAGAGAAACATGTTTCATCAAGTTCTCTTCATAGATAAATGCATCATTCTTTCAGGAAACAGGATTTTGAGCAAATAAGGACAACAACTGATTTTAGTCAGCATAAAACTCTAGGTTGTTGTAGTTATCGTCAAGGAAGAAATTTAGGGGAGAAGAATAGGTCTCTGATTTGTCAACTCTGATTATGCTTCTGTGGTAGTTAGTATCATGCAGGGATACCCTGACCAGTTCTTGCTTCACTTCCAGCCTGACATTCAAATAAATCAGTAAAGAATCAGTACACAACATATCTTGGCTAAGAGCCAATACTGTCATCTCTGCAAATTTATCCCTGATATTATCAGGACCCTCCTTGTCTAACCCTACTTCAAGGACTCAATTTTGTCCTGATTATTTCCCCTTAGCTCTTGCTCATTTGTTAAATACTTTGAATCTATTTATTTAAAAATTCTTAAATTCCATGCACAAGGCTGTGCTGCAAATGGATATTTAAACTTTTACATAGCCAGTATATTTTAGGTTTGGAAAGTCTTGTTTTAGAACAGGAGTGCTCAACCCCCAGCTTCTGGGCCAAATATGGCCCATGGAGCCATCTCATCTGGGCCACAGGGATTTTTGTGTCCAGAAATTTGGCAGCAGGGGAAGAGTGGCCATCCTCTCCTGCTCCCAGATTCCCCGGTAGAACTGGTTCATACTCCCTCTCCTCTGCTTCTGGACCAGGGCTGGGCCATGCCCCCTGATCCCCTGTGGAGCCACGTTGGGGCTCAGCTACAACCCCTCCACCCCCATGGAGCCAGGTTAGGGTCGGGCCATGCCCCCTTCCTCCTGTGGGGCTGGGTCAAGCTCCTTTCCCCTGTGGGGCTGCATTGGGGTTAGCCTGCCCCCCACATCTGCTTTTGAAGCTGGATGATGTCCACTGTGCCTACCCCTGGCACAGAATTGGGACCACCAACTGGACCTGACCTGCAGAGGGATCAAGCACACTGCCCATCTGGCCTACCAGGAAAAAAAGTTGGGCACCACTTCCCTAGAACATCCCTGCTACAGGTTCATATAGAGCTGGTCTGACTTCAAGAGCCAGGGACATGAGAAGAACCTGCTATGAGATTGATATACAGGTGTAGAAAGAAAATTCATGGCTAATTTGGATTTTTCCCCTTCATTTCTGATATAGCAGGAGTAGAATTTCAGTTTCACTAAGCCACAAGCTGTCAAGAAACTTGATCCATCTTTTCTGTGAGGAGGAGCGGGATTGTGAGGGAGTGTCTTTGATTTTTCTTTCCAATTCTCTTAATTTTCTTGCAAATTGAAAATTTAATAATCCACAGTGAGCTGCCTACATTGATTAATAAGAATTAGTGAATCTTTTAAAAAATCTGTTGATAACTCAAAGACATCATTTTATTTTCTATCTTTTTTTTAAAAAAAAAACAACCCTAATTTAAGATGTATTCCTTTCTTCTTTTTTTCCCCTTCCCTTAGTCAGTGCCCAGAAGATTATATTTGTGTGAAAGCTGGTAGAAACCCCAATTATGGCTACACAAGCTTTGATACGTTCAGCTGGGCATTCTTGTCACTGTTTCGTTTGATGACTCAAGACTACTGGGAAAACCTTTATCAGCTGGTGAGGATATAGTGAAAGGTCTAAAATCAACTGTGAACAATGTATTTTGCTAGTATATAACACAGACATGACATGTTTTTGAGAATTGTTTAAAGGAAGAAAAGATTCCTCAAAGAACTGAAGAATCATACAGAATCTTGAAGCAGGATCTGAAATGGCTTCTAAACCATTAAACAGAAGGTTTTTGGTGTCTGTTTCATTATTACAGAAATTTCATTTGAGGCAGTACTCCAGTCAGAACTGTAATAGTGCATTTATTTTTAAATATATAGTGAATCTTAGTCATGATTGCAAAAGGTATCATCCCAAAGTTAAATACCTTGAATCCTGTTTGGTATTTCTTCTTGCAATAAACTAAGATCTATTTTTTACGTGCTGCTGTTGGTAGAGCATCATTTTTAAATCTCCTGGCTGGTGAAAGAGAAAGACACAATTGATAAAAATTTGTTGCCAATAATTCCAACATGTAATATAAGCATGTTTTAAACTTTTTCTCCTCTTCAAGATTATTTTACACTGAAACAGTTTACTCCCAGAGTAAAACAATCTTGAGTAACACAGTCTCTCATCTCTCTCATGAACATGCACTCTCACATGTTCATGCTTGACATTCATTTTTATTTTGATTTACAACACAAATACAATCCTGTTCCAAACACAAAAATAATTCCATCTTTGATAGATGTATGCTTTTCTAATAAAGTTAGTTTTATTTGAAAATGATGCTGTGTCATTTTTAATCATGCACATTCTTTTCCC
This sequence comes from Crocodylus porosus, assembly GCF_001723895.1. Classification (NCBI taxonomy): domain Eukaryota; kingdom Metazoa; phylum Chordata; order Crocodylia; family Crocodylidae; genus Crocodylus; species Crocodylus porosus. The sequence goes on from NW_017728949.1 coordinate 46,704,490, forward strand.
CCAGACCCTACGAGCTGCTGGCAAAACATACATGATATTTTTTGTTCTGGTGATTTTCCTGGGATCTTTCTATCTAATTAACTTGATCCTTGCTGTTGTTGCCATGGCCTACGATGAACAGAATCAAGCAACCCAAGAAGAAGCAGAACAGAAAGAGGCTGAATTTCAGCAGATGCTTGAACAGCTGAAAAAGCAACAAGAAGCAGCTCAGGTAGCTTTGTGAAAGAAAGGCTCACATTTCTAATGTATTTTTGCCCACTTACTGTTTTATGGCCAGCATTGTATCATTATATATATGTATTAGTAATAGAAAACATGGCATTAGGAAAGAAATAAGTTATTATGCTTGAGAGAGACATTGAAGAATAAATCTCTCAAGAAATGTGTAACTTGAAGTTGGTAATGAAGTTTCAAAAGAAAAAAAGGTGAAAAAAATCAGTATCTATTATGCAGGCAAGACTGCATTTCCTATCATAAGTTGTTTAGCATTTTTCAAGGGCTGACTTCAGTTCTGCTTGTCTGTGTACCTTGTAATTATAAAAATGTTAGATAGTATTAAATAGAGAGTGAAAAGCCTAACTACCATATATACCCAAATCGAAGATAACTTTAAAGTTAAGATGATCCCCCAATTATTAAATTCTAGATAGTAGATTCTAGATATAGAAAATGATAATTTTGTTTTCATTTTCCACAGCTAGAAGCTAGTTATTGGAGGGTCCTCTTAAATTCCTCTCCCCACCACTGCTGCAGGGAAATTACCGTTAAGGAAAGTGGTGCCCCATGCCCCTTGTCCCTCCATTGTCATTCCCTCTCTGCTCTACTGTGCATGCCCCGCTATTACCTGTTCTCTCCAGTGCCTTCCTCCCCTGCCACTTGTCCTCCTTCGGTGCCTTCCCTGCCACCCACCCCTTATATTTTTATCCACTCTGGTTCTGTCTTGAACAGAGACAGAACCAGGCCAGGCCAAGCAATAGCTGCAGCTCTGGCTCCAGCCTTGATCAGGGTTGGGGCCAGAGCTGCAGCAGCTCCCCCCATGGGTCCTCACGTCCCTTCCCTGTGTTCCTTCCCCCATGACCACCTTGGTCCCCATGACCCTTTTCCCAAGCCCCTTCCCTGTGTTCCCCCCAACATGCTCTTTTCCCCCATGCTCCCACCAGCACTGCATGCCCTTTCCCCCACCATCCTGTGCACCCACTTTCCTGTGTTCTTTCCCCCACACTCTTCCTTGTACCACATGCTCTTTCCCCTGTTCTCCCTCGTATACCGCATACCCTTTCTCTGAGACTCTGCCCCACACCATGCACTGTTTTCTCCCCACTCTCCTCCCACACCATGTGACTACTTCCTTAATGCTCTCCCTATTGCATGCATCCCCTACCTGCTGCATGAACGACTCTAGCCCCATCCAACACTGCCATCAGCTGTTTGTCTGGCTCCTTAGTTGAATCTAAAATGAGGATTTTTTCCTTTGCTAAATGGGTAAAAAACCCTTATCTTAGATTCAAATCAATATGGTAAATTATAAGCAAATTTCTTATACTATAGCCTCTGCAGAAAATTTTAGTTCATTTTCACTATGTGGGAAGGAGGGAGTGCTCCTTTTCTCCGCTTTCCCTATCCTTTATTTAAATACCCTTGTTCCTTTCTATTTAGTACCCCTGCTCAATGGAAATCCATGCAGAGCATCTGATAAAGTAGTCTAGCACAGGAGTGAACAAAATATGAACCACGGCCCACATCCAGCCTTCCAGGTGATTTCATCTGGCACATAGTCAGGTGCCCACCAATTAGTTGTATCCATAATAGCCCACAGCTTGCCCTCCTGTGCCCTGCGTAGGGCTCAGCTTTGCCCACTTCTGCCAGGGCAGCGTGCTGTGCTCCCACCCTTGTGCATGTGAGGGCCCAGGCTTCAGCCCCGGCCCTAGTCAGCACATAGTTTCAGGGCAGGGCTGCTGCTCAGCTCCCCTGGCCTCCAGTGGCTCCTCCTCTTGTCCCTGCTGCAGCACTCCAGGCAGCAGGTAGGAAAGTGGAGGTGGGTGGGGAGAAGCTGCAGCTGAGTGGAAGTGTAGAGCGTGGGGTCAGGGCAGCAGGAGCATGGAGGCTGGGTTGGCCCAGCTCCATCATGTGGGGCTTCCTGGCACTGGAGTCCCAGAAGATGAATGTGGTGAAAGCAAATGGAGCCAAGGCATTGATTCCATTATGCCCCACCCAGCTATGATGTGTTGCTCTGGCTGGGTTCCGAAAGCTGCATGCAGGACACAGGTTGCCCTGTGAGATGGAGGCAAGATGGCTTGGCTCTGCTCCCTGCCATAGTGTGCCGATCCCAGAACTGGACAGAGTTGTGTGCTACCAGGGGACTCTGCCTGCATGAGCCATGAGCACCCCAAGAACCTGTTGCTGCTGCTACTGCTGCCAGGAACAGGGGATGTGCATCATGGGGGAGGGGTGTGGGGCCCCACATGCACACCCTGCCATACCCACAACCCCCACATCTCACAAGCAACCCACCATGGACTTGCCACATCCTCTCACACCCCACAAACACATACCCCACAGCCCACACATGTACACCTACCCCCAACCATACCCCACACGCTCCCCCATACAAGAATAAGACTTTATTTTGAGCTATTTTGCAATTGCCTCTATATACACTATACAAACACACATATATCAGGACAAAAATATTTTTTGAAATAAAATTAAAATATTTTATATTAGATGTTTGATTTTTAGTATATGATTTGGACTTTTTCCACTTCCAAGATGGCTGTTCAACATCTTCATTAGCGACCTGGACGAGGGTGTGGAGAGCACCCTGTTCAAGTTCGCTGATGACACCAAGCTGTGAAGTAAAGTGAATACACCAGCAGGCAGGGACCGCATCCAGGCAGACCTGGATAGGTTAGAGAAGTGGGCGGATCTGAACAGGATGCGGTTCAACAAGGACAAGTGCAGGGTGTTGCACCTGGCGAGAGGGAACCAGCATTATGGTTATAGGTTAGGGGCTGACCCTCTCAGCAGCACAGAGGCAGAGAGGGATCTTGGAGTCAGGATTGACTCCAGGATGAATATGAGTCACCAATGCAACAAAGCAATAGGCAGAGCCAGCCGCACCCTGTCCTGCATCAACAGGGGCATCACTAACAGGTCCAGAGAGGTCTTGCTCCCCCTCTATGCAGTGCTGTTCAGGCCGCAGCTGGAGTCCTGTGTCCAGTTCTGGACGTTACACTTCAAGAAGGATGTGGAGAACCTGGAGAGGGTCCAGAGGAGGGCCACTTGTATGGTTGAGGGCCTCCGTGGCCAGCCTTATAAGGAGAGGCTGAGGGACTTGAATCTCTTCAGTCTCCACAAGAGGAGACTGAGGGGGAATCTTGTTAACCTTATCAGGGGCCAGCAGCAGGGACTCAGGGAAAGTCTGTTCACCAGGGCCCCCCTTGGAGTCACCAGGAACAACGGCCACAAGCTGAGGGAGGATAGGTTTAGGTTAGACAGCAGGAAGAACTACTTCACTGTAAGGGTGGCCAGAGCCTGGAATAGGCTTCCCAGAGAGGTGGTGCTCTCACCTTTCCTAAAAATCTTCAAGAGAAGACTGGATAGGCACCTGGCTGGGGTCTTATGACCCCTGCGACCCCCAGTGCTCCTTCCTGCCCATGGCAGGGGGTTGGACTAGATGATCTGTCTAGGTCCCTTCCGATTCTATGATTCTATGAGTCTTTGAATCCCCTCCCCTCTCAAAAGGAGTACTTCCAGGGGTAAGGGGAGGGACTTCCAGTGGCAAAGTTCAGAGGTTAGGGACAGGACTTCCAGTCCCAAAGTGGCAACCTGGGGGTGGTACACCTGTCAAGGAATAGGGCTACCCTTGCGTCCCTTGACAGCTTACTAAAACTCATTAAGTGGCCCTCCAGCAAAAATAATTGCCCACCTCTGCTGTAAATTGTGCTTCTCTGAGTTAGTCTGTAAGGTGCCACAGTGGTTTTTGTTCTTCTGGATATCATTTAGAACAAGGGTGAGGAATTATTTTAACTGGCACGTTGCTTAATGAGTTGTGGTGAGCTGTCAAAGGCTGCAACGGTGGCCCTGACTCTTGACAGGTGCCTCGCCCCCTGGAAGTCAGCTGGCTCTATTGTGCAGGTCTTCCCCTGGTGGTGCATGAGTGCTGAGAGCTGTACACGTGCTGCAGGCAGCACTGCATGATAGAGGTGCAGTGCTGGCCAGAGCCACATGCTGCTAGGTGGCTGCACCTGCTCAGGCCATGAGCATCCCAAACATCTGCTGCCTTTTGCTGCTGCTGCCGCTGGCAACAAGGGCTATACGCCATTGAGGTATGCCCCACACCCTTCCTCACACCCACATCCTGCCCAGCTAAGGTCCATGCTCCTGATGCCTCCCTGGGCATGGGCTCTGTGCTCCCACCAGTTCCATGCTCCCATCCAGTTGCAGCTCCCTCTCCCCCTGCCTCCACCCTTGTCACTTCACACCTGCTGCCCAAAGTGAGTGCTACATCAGAGAGATGAGGAGCCACTGGATGCCAGGGAAGCTGAGCATGTCCCCTGGCAGCTGCAACAGTGGCAGCAGCAGCTCTGCTCAGAACCTATGTGCTGGCTGGGCTGGGCCTTTGTATGCACGAGGGTGGGAGTAAGGCATGTGGGCTGGGCAGGGTATAATTAGTTGGTGAGCACCCGCAAGCTGTATGAAATTGCTTGGCCAGCCCATGGGCCATATTTTCTTGCCCCAATTCAGAACATAAGAAAGGTTAACAGAGGCAAAGTTGGTTTAAGAATAAAGCCTTGAAGTAATGTAAGTTCATAATTAATGCACAATTAATTTGATTTTAAAACTAATTAATATATTTATTTAATTTTCTCATTACTTTTTGCTGAACTTTCAGGTAAAGATGCTTTTATTTATCTCACAAAACAAAGATTGATTCTATGATTTAAATGTAAATCAGAACTCACCCTCAGCTATAGAATTACAGCCAGCACATCCATGGCATCTTATGTTCCATGTCCTGCTATCCTTGAGGTTTTGAAGTCTTACATAAAAAGAGTAGGAGTTGGCCTTATACATAAAAGTCATTTGGAGTTCATTTATGGTCTCTAGAAATAATATTTTTTACTACTTAAGTAAAACCTTATTGTTTTATAGCATTTGGTAATTAAATATATTTGATAATTGTTTTTAACAAATGTTCAACCCCTTGCTACAACAGGCAATAGCAGCAGCTGCAATTGAAATAACAGATTTCAGTGGTGAAGGTAGGATTGGTAGACTTTCTGAGAGTTCTTCAGAAGCATCAAAGTTGAGCTCAAAAAGTGCTAAAGAAAGGAGAAATCGAAGGAAGAAAAGAAGACAGAGAGAGCTGTCTGCAGGAGAGGACCAAGTCAAGGATGGAAAGCTTCCAAAATCTGAATCAGATGGCAGTATCAGAAGAAAAGGTTTCCATTTCTCATTAGATGGGAACAAGCTCACATATGAAAAGCATTTGACTTCACCCCATCAGGTAGTGTTCTGCGTAGTGAAAACGATATTTTTAACATCATGGTTTGACATAGAAATTATGGTAATATTCACCTATTGTTTTGTGGTTTTGCTTAATATTGCAAAAGAAGACAACTGAAGGCTTTTGTTACTTAAGTAAATTGCAGCATTCACTAAAATCTGAATTAAACCGTAATTTAGTATCTATATTATAAATACGGGTAATCATTGCCACTGAAGTTAGCATTACCACAGATAAAAATCTTTCTGCCTCTGGCTTCAGCTATCTGAAGAAGATAGTTCAGGAATCATTCTTTCTTGCACTTCTCAGGTCTGTCTGGTACGTAAAAGTTGCAAGTTATGATACATGCCAATAATAGTATGTTCCAGTTATCAATGCTTTCTTGTATATTCAACCAAAAAAGTCCTTATGTAAGCTAAACACATTATAATATGTGTAGAATGTGCAGGAATCTTACATTACTAAATAGAAAAAGTAACATTAAAAGTATTGCCATAGAAAACTTAGTCACCCCAAAAATAATGATTTCTGATGATCATGAATATGTTCTATGTGTGTATTTCCCAAGCTTAAATTCTTTGTCTATGAAAACATTTTGTGTGAGAAACATTTCTAAGTCATGGTTTTATTGAGAGACATGCTATGTACTTAAAGATAATGTATATTTTCAGCTAATAATTTTATTTATATCTTTCTGCAGTCTTTGCTGAGCATTCGTGGTTCCATTTTTTCTCCAAGGCGCAACAGCAGAACAAGTCTGTTCAGTTTCAGAGGTCAGGGAAAGGATATAGGATCAGAAAATGACTTTGCTGATGATGAGCATAGCACTTTTGAAGATAATGGAAGTAGAAGAGGTTCTCTCTTTGTGCCATGCAGGCATGGTGAACGGCGCAACAGTAACATTAGTCAGGCCAGTAGATCGTCAAGGAGGTTACCGATGCTTTCAGTGAATGGGAAGATGAACTGCACTGTGGATTGCAATGGTGTGGTTTCCTTGGCTGATAGACAACCTTCTCTTTTGTCACCTACTGGACAACTTCTGCCAGAGGTGATAATAGATAAACCAACTACTGATGACAATGTAAGGAATTTTTAAATAGTACAGGCATAATGGCCTTTGTTCCTGCACCTGCCTGTGTTTCTATGGAATGGAGCCCCTTGAGAATGGTTGACCAGGCTGTGAATGTTTCTGCATCTTGCAGTACCTTTTAATATAATCAAATAGATTTTCTAGAAAAATATGATAATGTATAATGTTATTATATGTAGTTGCAAGCACACTGAACTAACAGGCTGAAATACAAAAAATACTGAACATGCAGTATATGACCATTTGCTACTTATCTGTGCAGTAGGGATATGCACAGACCTGTATACTTAGTTTTATGAATCGTGTACTCTTCTTAAATGTGCTTCTCATTTGGCTTCCTAAGTAGTCTATATACCTTTTCCTTCTCCTTTTTATATTATTTCAATTTACTGCTTTCATCCAGAAGCCTCCACTGTCTCCATTTGCTGACTGTCTTCTACCAGCCTATTGCTTTGTTTTCCCCTTCCTCATGTCTATACACAGATTTATTTGTGTGTATATGTGGAGGCTACCCTGCAAGTCTTTAGGCATCTCTTAAGAGTTCCTGAAGTTTTAGCAAACCTATCTTGTTCTTGGACATAGTCAGAGGTTTCACTGCCTAGAAGCATTTCAGAATATGTTAATATACACTTCATGCTCACCCCCAATGTTGATGTCTACTTTTTGTAAAGTAGAAAGGCAGTGAACAAAGGGACATGTTATACATGTTCAAAAGAACCAAGAGAAAACTCTGTGGGCATGGCCAGTGGTAGGTACATGTGCAGCCCCTGAGAGGACTGGTGCACCTCCTCACAGGCAGTGCTCCTCACTTAGGCAATGGGCAGGGGGGGCAGGCAGGAATGACAGTGCCCTCCCTGTCAGCTTTGGTTGGGGAGTGGGGGCACCAAGTGAAATGCCGCTGGCACTTCTGGGAGCACCACTCATGCTTCCTGGTCGGTGTGATCAGCCACAGGGGGGCATGTGCAGTTGGCGTGATGGGCCACAGGGGGGCATGTGCCCCCCTGACTCAGGTAGCACCAGTCGTCCATCAGCATGGCTATACAAGCATTTATTTTACTGTGCAGTAAGCAGGAAGAGTCCAGCATCTACACATGCAAGTGTTAAAGCTCAGTAATGCTGTGTGTGGTCTAACTTGGGAGTAAAGTTAGCCCCAAGTCAGTCCACACAGACAGTGTTACTGCTCGGTATGGTGTCTATACATGCGTTACTATGCAGTAAGTAATCAGGTGTTAATTTGATACCTGCATGATGCCGGTATCGAATTTACGTTCATGGCATTGTAAGTCACCATATTTACCGAGCAGTATGGGCATGAACAGGTAGACATGTGACCGTACTGCAGAGTAATTTTGGTTACTGCACAGTAAATGTGCATATATAGCTGCACCCAGTATGTAGCAGCAGCACCAGCATGTTACTCATTTTCCTGTAGCACTATCACCATCTTGTAAAAGCCAGGTAGGAAAAGTTAATAAGGCAGTAAAAGCCCCCCCGCAAAAGAAGAAGGTTGTGAGCTATGCATGTGTTGTAGGTGAAGAGAATTAAGATCATGATTAGTTAGGAGCACCTAAAGATGAACTCTAACGGAAACTCCATCTCACACACCAGAATCTGTACATATCCTTATGAACCACCTGAGGTACATACTGAAGCAGATAAAGTTGGGAAAATCTGTTCTCCCTTTCAGATCTGATTTCAAATTATTACAAAACAATAAACTATGCCTGCAATTAATGTATTTCCAAAAAATTCTGAAAATTTGATATGAGCTTAAGATTGAATATTTTAAATGGAACATGCTCATTTAGTAAACCAGACTTCAAGATTATCAGTCGCATGATATTTTTGTTCTCCTCTCCTGGTTTTTACAGATTTATTTATTTTTGGTTAAGAAATGTATAAATGTACACCCCAAGACGTCTCCCTTCATACGTAGGTGCAGGGTATGATTGAAGGTACAGGTATAACTTTAGACTGGTAATTTCAAGGTATTGCTCCCCTATTTAGATAGGCATTGGCAAACTTTAGTTCAATTAAGTCAGACTTTTCTATTCTTAATTGAATCTGAGTGTATATATAAAAGTAAATCAGAGATATCAGTCATTGTAAAGGGTATCTCATAAATAATATTAGTCACAAATTGAAAGAGAGATACAGACTGGCCTTTTCAAATTGCACTTACACAAAAATAATTGCATAAAGTTTATTCACAGTAATCATAATTTGCTGAATATATTTTGCATTTGAACTAATCTGGAATTGTAGGTATAATGGGAAAGTGTAACCTAATGCACAATACATAGTAGAAGGAGCCAAGAACTCTTGATTGATTTCTGATTCTACTTATACCACTGGCATGCTATATTACACTGGTTTCCTTGCTTAAATTCTGTCTCTTCCAATGTTTTCCATTTGTGTGACAGAATTAATAATATTTACCTATTTCACATTAGTAATCTGAAAATTATAAAGCTAACATTTATGTAGCACTTAATATTCTTCAGATATTTTCATTAAGAGTTTTTTGCAAGTGCCAGGTTCATATTACAGTGGAGAAGTCTGACCTAATAGACTGCATAAGCATGAAGCTGCATGTAGCATGAATTCCTTGAAACTGAAAGATTTACAAGAGAAACTTTGTGATATCTGCTTACAGTCTAGGGACAGATATTCAAAAAGCTTGAGCCTGAATTGATTCAATCCTCCCCGGTTAGTTTAACTTGCAGAGATTGAACTGATTTGCAAATGTATAGACATTCACTTTTAATTCTAGAAATTCAGGCACATACTTGCAATGACCCAGGTATGCTCACCTCCAGTGTTGGCCCAGGTATGGCGAGGGGGCAGTAGAGGATATTCTCCCTTCCCTTCCACAGGGAAGCTACGCGGGGGGGGGGCAGGCCTGAGTGTAACTGAGGAGGGGTTTAAACCCCCACCATAGCCTTCAGAGTTCCAGAGGGTCGGGGAAGAGGGAGCGTGGCCAGACGGCAGCATGGCCAGACCCCCGTGGTGGGGAAGGAGGAGGAGAATGAGAGCTCTGCTTGCTGGAGCGGCTCCCTGACAGCCAGGAGCAATTCGGGCACACAGCTCTTCTGCCTGGCCTCAGAGGGGGACTCTTCCCCCTCTTGCTTCTCCCTTTTCCCCACCACCACAGAGCAGGGAGCAGGGCTTTGTACAGCGCTGCCTAGCCCCAGAGGGGGACCTTCGCCTTCATCCTCCCCATTCCCCGCCACCACTGCTGCAGGGTGGGGAGGGAAGCTCTGTGTGATGCTGTCCAACTCCTGAGGGGGGACTCTTCCCCCTCCCACACCTCCCCCCCTAGCTACAGGACAGAGGTGGGGGGGCTCTGTGCAGCACTGCCAGCCCTGGAGCAGGACTATTCCTGCTTCTCCTCCTTCCCTGCTATGGGGTGGGGAGGAGAGTTTGTGCACTGCTGGAGGGGGATTTTTCCCCCACCCCCCCTTCTGCTGCCACTGTGGAGGGGGAATGGGGGCTGTCTGTGGTGCTGCCTAGCACAGGCCAGCCTGAGTGCAGGGTGTGGCTGTCACTGACCCGCAGCCACTGGGGATGGTTCTGTCCCCATGGCTCAGACTGGGCCTGCCCAACCCCAGCCAAGCCAGCCACATGGCTGTGCTGGCCCACTAGTGTGGAGCCTTCTCCACCAGCTGTAGCTCAGTGACAGGGAAACTGAGCCCTGTCAGTGAGAACAGCATGGCCTAGCACACACGGGTGATGGTTGACTGGGTAGTGGCTACTTGGGCCGGCTCAGAGTTGCTGCAAGGGCGCATGTGGGCAGGGAGGAGTTTTATTCCTCCCTGCATCCCTTCTGCACCTGGGGACTGCAGCTGGGGTCTGCCAGCCCCAGCTGCTCCCTCTGCTGCTCAAGGCAAGCAGGCAGACCCCAGCTGCAGTGTGGTGGGGAGAGAAGAGGGAAGAATTAACTTTTTCTTCACCCACTTTGCCTTAACAGGGCCATGCTTGAATGTGTTTGGCCGTGACCCCACCTTTGCTCAGGCTAAAGAGCAGAGGGGTGGGGCTAGCCTTGCTCTCTGGAGTGGAGAGCACAGCCCAGTCCAGGGCTGCAGGGCATGCTGAGATGCTGAAGGACTTTGGTTTAACTTAAACCAGGAAGGGCCTGGAACAGAAGTTGCATAAACCGGTTTGACTCAAATCAGTTAAGTCTGATATTACATTCAACCAGGTTTATTTTAAACCAGTTTTGGTCACTTTGAAACTGGTGTGTGTGCACTGAACTTATTATGTTCTCTTAAAGGTTTAAACTGATTTCTGATCGCTTAAGCCAGTTTTTTTATAACTTTTGTCCCTAACGACAATGTTTATGAAGTTTAATTCATCCATATATTATTTTCAGAGCACTACTACAGAAATAGAAATAAGAAAGAGGCGGTCTAGTTCCTATCAAGTATCAATGGATTTGCTGGAAGACCCTACTGTAAGACAAAGAGCAATGAGTATAGCCAGCATACTCACAAACACAATGGAAGGTATGTAACAATTATTTTGTTACAAATGAACAAATACAAGTGAATTATTTTGTTTAATTTCAGCCTCACTTGAGCTTGTAGCTCACATGAGAGACTACATGTAGAGAAAAAACAAGCAGTGTAAAAAATAAACCAAAAGATAGCGTAGGAAGTGAATATTGTGAAAATTGGGTAGAGGAAAACTAATAAGAGAAATGAGAAAATAGAAAATTTCTAATTTGGAAATGGTTCAAAAGTATCAGTTCTATGCTGTTCAGACCCTTCTGACAATCTTGTTAGTGGGAAGTGTCTATCGTAGTTATATAACAGAAACTTAATGTTAACTAGAAAATATTTATTTGTATTAATTCAGTGTATTCTTGAAAGTAGAAGGCATGGATTTAGCCAATGAGAAGCAATTAAGTGAAATGTAATGCTCTCCAAAATACCTTTACATAAATACCTATCCTGTGAAGTGAATGCGCCCTTTATTTTTTACACAAGATGTTTTTTAGGTTTCTGATTGATTACAGTGTTGATGTCATTCTTGTTATAATTTAGGTCCAAGAATCAAAGTACCTTTGAAAATAAGGTAATCAAGTAATAAAATAGAAATAAAAATCAAATGGAACCTTTTTCAAGATAAAATATTGTTACAATGTTTTCTTCATCTTTCTATACTTTTCTTGCATTTTAGCACTATGTTCACCTGCACAAATATACCACCATACTGAAAATGTAACGTGGATCCCATAATTTGCTATTTAGGACCCTGGTGCATGGGACATTTAACAAGTGTTTTATTTAGAACATAGTAAGCATTACCATGTTGCATTAGAAGTTAGAATGTGTTTTGAGCAGTTGCATGCTATTGCTTACTAAGATCTTAGCCTACCCTGGAAAGGGCTGGAGTCAGCTGTTACTCACCATCCCTTCTCCCCACATCCCCCCACTGGCACTGAATAGAGCTGGTTCCTTGTCCCTGCATCACACTAGAGCTGGTTCTAGACTTTTGTGTGGTGCAGGGTTGGGACTGATAGTCAGATGATCCATCCCAGCCCTAGTTTTACACTGGAGCTAGTTCAAGACTCTGGTATGGTGCTGGGCCTGGGACTGATAATCACTTGCTTGTCAGTACCAGCACCCACACTGCACTGGGACCAATTCAAGACTCTGGTGTGGGGGTAGAATTGACAATCAGTTGTTTGTGGTGCCAGCCAACCCCCCACTGCACTGAAGTTTTGAACTCGTTTATCTCTGGAGAGCAGTCCAATGGTGGCTGATCATGTGTTACTTAAGATAACCTGGAGGTACTCCTCCCATGAAAAGTTGGTAATTTTGTTACAATATGATTATACTTAGCATGTATTTTACTGCTTCAATGTGTAGACATTAAATTTTAAGTGCAACTCACACATCCTACCTGTAACATATGATATGGTCTTTAGACCAACTGTCACTGTCTTTTATTTCCCAATACTTCAGCATGCAATATTGCTACTTATATCACTGCTTCTCTGTCACTCATATGTTTAACTAATAAGAATGACTTTTCCCATGAAAAGTATTCGAGACTTCAAAATATTTCTATACCTTGACAGTTTTCAATGGAATTTCTCCACTTTTCAACTTTAGAAATTTAAAATAAAAGCAAAATAAATAAATATTTTCTTCAGTTTGTCTTTACATTTTTTTTTTTGTACTCCAGAACTTGAGGAATCCAGGCAAAAATGCCCGCCCTGCTGGTATAAATTTGCCAACACTTTCTTGATTTGGGACTGCTGGGAACCTTGGTTAAATGTAAAACGAATTGTTAATATTATTGTCATGGATCCATTTGTTGATCTTGCTATTACCATCTGCATCATTTTAAACACACTCTTTATGGCCATGGAACATTATCCAATGACCAAACAATTTCACAATGTGCTTATAATGGGAAACCTGGTAAGTCTATCAGATATGTGAATACTCTAAAATATTTTTTTTTTATTTTACTGTTCTGCAAAACATTTTAAATTATAGTATTACTCTGAAAAAATATTACAAAAAGTAGCATTTTGAGATTTAACTTGCAAGATGCTCATTTCTTACCCCCATATATCTTTGTCACTGGAAGTATTTAGATTTCTCATTAAAGACAGTTTCTCTGCCCCTGCATAGGCTTTCACAGAGTGCCAGGATAACTCACTTAGGAAGAAAAGGAATCTACAACTATGTACAGTAAAAGATTTGTTATCCAGTACCCGTGGGGAATGAGGGGTGCCAGATAACAAAATATGTTAACAAAATAGGTTGAGAGACCCGAGCAGGCGTTTTTGCCACTGCTTCTCCTGCCGCGTCCAGGGCATAACTTCCCCTCCCGCTGCATCACAGACCCAGTTAATAGAGCATGCCAGCTTGTAAGGTACCAGTTAAGGCAGTTTTTACTGTATATGACTAATTTGAAGAAGATCAGGCCACCACTCAAATAATTTCAAGCAATCCTAGGTTCTTTACATGACTAAATGTCAAAATGAACAAGGAATAAGCCATTCTAACTCAGGAAAGAGTTCACAGTGGAAGTATTAGACTCCAAATTCACAGGAAGAATTCCAAACAGTAACAGATATCATCAATCAAGTTTTAGCCCACCCAAAAACACCAGAGAAGGTGAGTCTCAGATTTGCTGGACATGAGCTTTCATCATATGCATTATAGCTTGACATATTTAATCTCTGCAGATGTCATAGAATCATAGAATCACAGAAGTAGGGTCGGAAGGGACCTTGTAGATCTTCAAGTCCAACCCCCCGCCTGGGCAGGAGAAAAGACTGGACTCAAATGAGTCCAGCCAGGTAGCCATCAAGCCTCTTCTT
>NW_017728949.1:46718770-46744723 GCF_001723895.1 Crocodylus porosus
CTGTGGATGCACGACAAGGTGCAGTTAGCCCTGCCAACCGTGACCTCGCATTGTTGGCCCATGTTCATCTTGGCCTTCAATAATGACTCCAAGATCCCTTTCTGCCTCCGTGCTCTCAAGAAGGGAGTTTCCCATTCTGTAAGTGTACTGCTGGTTTCTACTGCCTAGCACCCTGCACTTGTCAGTATTGAAACGCATCCTGTTTGTCAGCCCACTCCTGTAACCTATCCAGGTCTTGTTGCAGTCTTTCCCTCCCTGGTAGCGTGCTCACCTCACCCCAAATTTTGGCATCATCAGCGAATTTTAAAAGGTTGCAATTCACCCCGTTGTCCAAATCGCTGGTGAAGAAATTGAACAGCGCGGGCCCCAGGACCAAGGCCTGGGGGACTCCGCTGCCCACTTCCCCCCAGGTCAAATATGATACGGCCACCCTCTGAATACGACTCTTCCACCATCACCCTCTGAATACGACCCTTCAGCCAGTCTGACTGTGTAGGCATCAATGCCACAGTCACCTAGTTTTTTAATGAGGATGGGCTGGGAGACGGTGTCAGAGGCCTTGCTGAAGTCTGGAAAGACTACGTCCACGGCAACACCTGCATCCATTGCCTTTGTGACCTGATCATAAAAGGCAGTCATGTTGGTCTGATATGACCTGCCCCTAATGAGACCGTGCTGGTTGCCCTTGAGCATCATCCCTGAAGCCGTGGTTGAATGTGGTGTGATGTGTGGTTGAATGGCATGTTTAACCAGCATGGATATTATGGTTATTTTCCCAAACTAAGTCTTGTTATTCTGTTGGAAGAAACTTCTTCAGGCAGACACTTCTTCAAAACCTCTACTAACCAGAACTTTGGTGACCAACATGTCTGCACAGGAAATTAACATTCACCTACATGGGAGGGACTGAAGTCTCTTCAGGAGACTTATTTGTCCATAAGCATCACAGAGATTAGAACCCCCTATTTGGCCTGCACACCTATCCTTCCTCTCCTTGAAGGATAAACTATTCAAATACTGACTGACAATCATGTAACAGACAGACAAGATGGGTGAGAGAAAGATCCTGTTCATTGTATCATAAAACTATCTTTGGGAATGAATAGCAGCTCTGCATATCCCTGGATGGCAAGCCACCTTGATCAATCACTTTAGCAAGAAATTTTCCAGCAATCCTAAATAATGTGTCAAAGACTTGTTTCTACATAATATATTTTGCAAATGAGTAGGTGTATCATACCCAGTAACGTAGCCAGGAAATTTGGCATCTGAGGCAAGCCTGCAGCAGCTAGCCTGCTCTTGCCCTGCACACAGATCCGGAGGGGGGCACATACCCCCCCTCCCCATGCTTGCCTGGGGGTGCATGCAGTGGCAGGAGCTGCCCCCCACTCCCCATGTCCCCATGAATGAGCCTCTTGTGGCTCCGTCCCATGTGTTTCCCTGGCTGGGCAGGCTGCCCCAGTCCCAGCCCCTTTCCTTTTTCACCAGGAGGGCTCAATCTGCTCTCCCACACTCCTTCCTGCCCCACAACAGACTCACCATCTGGACGCTGCTCTCCAGGCTTCCGAGCTGGCCACATGCATGCTGCGACTGCATGCATGCATGTGACATTTTTATCAATGACATTATCGGCCACATCAGCCAAAATTGTAAAAAATATTTATAATAAAATATCAACTGCAACTTACCTGTTGGTGCCCTTTTGCTTCATCAGCCAGGGCAGTCACCATGCTCACCCCTCCCTTGATATGGTACTGATCAGGCCCAAAGGTAAGGCTGTTTAGAACATACCACAAATTTTAGATAGTCTGTTCCAAAAGCTGCCTGGATGACCAAGATGTGAAGATGGCTAGATGATGTAGTGTCAGACCTACATAAATTAATGGTGGGCTACTGGAGGATGAAGGAACACAACAGATGGAAATGGATGAAGATAGTGGAGGCAGCCAAGCCTCTAGGGCTTATAGTACTAAATTATTACTATTAGAGGGGACAGGCACCCTGTTGGATACATGACAGTAGGCATGCTCCTTTTCCTGGAATCCTCATAACTACGGTCATCAGGAAAATGACACAAGGTACAGGATCATGAACATCCTGCAACACATCTCATGTACTTCCAGTACTTAGATCTGATGGTACTTATCAACAAGACCCCTGATGAGTCTTCCTGGCATTGATTAGCAGTCAAAAAAAGGGTCAGACCAAAGCCTGATACTTTTACATCAGATACCCTGAATGCTGGCTGGCTGAAGAAAGCAGCTCAGCTGAGTTTCAGAATATTCTGATCCAAAGCAGAATAGCCTCAGCCAGAGACTTACAAAACTTACTGAGAATTTCAAAGCCAGCTTTCTATACCAACAGCACCAGTTTTGATGATACTGGACAATTTGCCAACTTGTCAGCAAATTGGGTTTTCCATCAATACAGTAAAAGTCCACCTGGTAACAATAGCTGCTTGTCACCTTCCTATCTCAGGTCATACTTTGGCTGTACACTGGCACAAATCTTGAAACACCTTGTGCATATTTTTCCCTTAATACAATAATTCCTCTCATTCCTCATTTTTTTTATGTAATACTATTACTGTTAAAGGGTCGTCACTTTGATCCCCCAGCAAACTGCACCCCATATCACCTGTTGATGAAGACTCCACTTTTGAAGGCCATTATATTAACTAGAAGTTTAGTGAAAATTAAAGCCCTTATGCCGTGATCCAGAATTTGTAGAAGTACAAGGTGGGCATGCCTACAGGTATAATTAATGCAAAGCAATGAACTCCAACACATCATATCATGCTAGTGTTTATTGCTCCTGGGCGCCACATTTACACATGCGCCTGGGACTGCAGCACATTGAGCTGGGTTGGAGCAGCCCCTCCTGGCAGAGGCTTGAGAGGGGTCAGCCTGCCAGCGCAGGGCTTCTCTGATCCAGCTCAGTGTGTTCCAGGGCAGTTGGCTGGAACACAAGGGTGCTTCAATGTGGGCTAGAGCCAGCACTATTTAATAAATAGCACTAGTTAGAATTTACAGGTACTAACCTACTGCAGAGTAATTAGTTTTCTTCATCCTAATAGCACTGCACATGTAGATGCTAAGATGTTTACTGCAGAGTGAATTAGGCAACTTCACAGTAAACATCTCGTATAGACACACCCAGTTGTTCTTAGACCTCACCCAAAGTTCCCACCTACTGTTATCTGAGATTTTTATATAAACCAGTCCATGCACATGACTGTTCTCTTTCTTACAATTGAATCTAGTCAAGGTGACGTTTCACAAACTCCTTATAATCACATTTTACCTAGACAGAATGAAATCATTCAGGAACACATCCAGGTTATTTGGTCTTTGTTGACTGGGGAGTAACATACATTGTTATGGAGGTTATTAAAATGGATTTTGACCTGCACAAGAATTTGATTCAGGCAGCTCTTAATCACAGATTTCATCATATTATGGTGTAGGCAGCCTTTACTGCCTTGCTGTTCCTATAAATGAACTACAACTATAGTAGCTCCATAGAATTCAATATGTACACTTACTACTCACTAATGTACAGGGTTCTAAACTGCACACCAGCTTTGGTTGGTTATAATAAAGCAAGAATTCTTCCACTTGATTGCAGGCAAATAGCTATTTGATTAATTACCAGAAATGGAGTCCATGTATTCAGTCATAAAAAGAAGAGTAACTTTATTTTACAGTTGTTACACTTAAGAAAGAGTGATTCCCCAGATTCCTGCCACTACAATTTTCTACTCCTCTGGGGGAATAGAAAAACAGTTTAATTGATATCAGGTGATACTGATATAACAGATATGTCTGCATACTTCTGTAGCAATTCAAGTATAGTTACATTTTGCTACAATAAAGTTATTGTTTATCACTTAATTTATTCTTTGTCTTCTGATTTGATCTACTGTTTTGCAGTTGTATAAAAATACTTAATTATATTCTCCATTCAGGTTTTTACTGGGATCTTCACAGCAGAAATGGTTCTCAAGATAATTGCCATGGATCCTTATTATTATTTCCAAGTAGGCTGGAATATTTTTGATGGCATCATTGTTACTCTTAGTTTGGTGGAACTTTTTTTAGCAAATGTGGATGGATTATCTGTTCTTCGATCATTCAGATTGGTAAATATAATAATAAACAATGTAAACTAAATATACAGGTATTAGTACACTGTGCCTGTAATTCAAAATGTGTGTATTCACAGAGTTCAGTTTCTTAGCCATTTTATTTCACATGTAATTTCTCTTAGATGGTGGATGATGCCTCTCAGTAGACATAGGTCATCCAAAAGTTATTTACATCATTATCACAAAATTACAGTGTAATTCATGTTAGCATGACTGCATAATGATCTTATTCTTTTGTGATTAATTCCAGCAAGCATGTGTTGGGCAAAGACGTATTAAGAAAGGTTAAAGAGAGAAATTACCATCTGTATTTATTTTCATGTTGTGTTGCTTATATCAAAATAATAGAACTTTTTAAAGACTCGGTTTCTTTGACAAGACTGGGTTTCTTTGTTGCTTCCCATGACAAAAATTAACAAAAGTTAGCATTAAGGAACATATGTGAAATCAATTTATTTTTAACCAGTGATAGTGAACAACTTGTTATGCCAAGGAAGAAGTATTTCATTTTCAAATAGCAGTTAAGTAGCTGAGACATAACTAACCAAGGGCTCCCTTTTCTCTTAAATTGTCATGATCTTCAGTATCTGGAAATAAAAATGTTTCATAAAATACTTTTC
Source organism: Crocodylus porosus (assembly GCF_001723895.1). Lineage (NCBI taxonomy): Eukaryota > Metazoa > Chordata > Crocodylia > Crocodylidae > Crocodylus > Crocodylus porosus. The sequence goes on from NW_017728949.1 coordinate 46,723,538, forward strand.
TTTCTTCTAGATTAGATGTTACAAAAGTCTCCAATTAAGTTGTCCATCCCCATCCCCCCCCAAAAATCTCAAATGTTTGTAATTTTTTTAAAAACTGGCTTTTAAGTCCAGATTTAGGGCCACAGAGATCCTTTCTAATCAATTTTTCTTATTTGGACTGTTTTAAGGAAACTGATTTTCAACAGAAGCCTAATAGTTTGATATGTCTTATTTCTTCTCCACTCCCTTCCCTACATATTTCTAAAGAGTCTGCATCATGATCAGTATTCAGTATTACAACATTAATTACATCAAGTTATAATACTCCAATAATGTGAAGATAGAGTAGTAGATAGATGACCTGACTTCAGGTACTGCAGAAGACTGAACAATGACAGTCTGTAGTATAATTTTTTCTGTTGCTGATCAGTAGAATGTTGCAAAATTCTGTGAGACTTAATTGTTGATGAGAATTAGAAATTGGAGGAGTATCAGTGGTGCTGTGGTATCAGTGATGCTATTGATTTAAAATTAATAGAAGCCAGAAAAAATTCAAGTCAGAACCTGCCTGCCTGCCTTCCTGCCTGCCTTCCTTCCTGTAATCAATTAATAGAATATAGTTCTACGAGTATTTCACCAGTTTTGTTGTAATTACTGATATGGTCTCTTTACTCTTGCTTTTCAGCTGCGAGTTTTCAAATTGGCAAAATCTTGGCCAACACTAAATATGCTCATAAAGATTATCGGTAACTCAGTAGGGGCTCTTGGAAATTTGACCTTGGTGCTGGCCATCATTGTCTTCATTTTTGCTGTGGTTGGCATGCAGCTGTTTGGTAAAAGCTACATGGAATGTGTCTGCAAGATCTCTAATGACTGTGAACTTCCACGCTGGCACATGCATGACTTTTTCCACTCTTTCTTGATTGTATTCCGAGTGCTGTGTGGAGAATGGATAGAAACCATGTGGGACTGTATGGAGGTTGCAGGCCAAGCATTGTGCCTTGTTGTTTTCATGATGGTCATGGTGATTGGAAACCTAGTGGTATGTAACCAGAACATTTCAAGAATTCATTTGGAGATAAGTGTAATAATAATAATAATAGCTTTTAAGGTTTTGGTTTATTTTGGAAAGATCTTTGTATATGATTCAACAGTCCTTATTTACATTGGGTCAGAAGTGTGCATTATCTATTGTTGCCTGTTCTGTTCTCTGTAGGTTCTTTTGCCATGTACTTTCCTAAGTATTTGAGTGCTTTTCAGTAATGTGTTAACAATGCAACTAATAATATCCATCTTGTATTTTTAATTTCATTTTCTGCTTGGGGACATTGGCATTTAGAATGAAATGAGTTTTTAAAATTATTTTTAGTTATATTCATGCATATGTTGATGAATGTTTGCTAAGAGAGGTACTGTCAAAACACAATTTTTGTACAAAACAGGAAGTAGTAGGTTTTCAATGAGAGTTCATTTCACAGTTTTTGGGCCAACTTCTGAGAAAGCTCTGTTTCATTGTAGTTCCAGTGGACCAGAGGAGCTAAGTGGCTTTGAACTATTTCTCCAACAGTTGAAGACAGAATATATTTTCTGAACTCCTTTCTTCTTACTTGTATATTAGTCCAACATGATGTTATCAGGTTCTGCCAGTAAATTTAAATGTACAGCTCCATTTTAAAATTTTCAAAAACACGTTCCATCCTGGTCAACATTAATAAAGCATATGATAAAACTATACAAGTAATTTTTTATTTTCATGGCTGACCTGAAAAAAGCAGGAAGAGAGACGAAAAAAAATCCTAGCTCTGTCTCTTCATTTTTAGGTACTCAACCTCTTTCTGGCCTTGCTGCTGAGCTCATTTAGCTCAGACAACCTTGCTGCTCCAGATGATGATAATGAAATGAACAACCTCCAGATTGCCGTGACAAGGATTCAGATGGGAATAGATTATGTGAAAAGAGAAGTGTATGAATGCATCCAAAAAACTCTTTTCAGAAAACAGAAAGATCCAGATGAAGTAAGATCCATTGATCAGCTAACGGATAGGAAAGATGGTTGTATTTCAAACCATACTGTAGCTGAAATAAAGAAAGACTTGCGATATCGCAAAAATGAAAATGGAACCACTAGTGTTGTGCTTGGCACTGATTACGCAGCATTCATAAACAATCCAAGCCTTACTGTTACAGTACCGATTGCTGTTGGAGAATCTGATTTTGACCAGTTAAATACAGAAGAGTTCAGCAGTGAGTCCGAGCTGGAGGAAGGCAAGGAGGTAGGAATTGAAAATATTTTTGGTTGTTCTGGGTTTTGATATCAATTTATGTTCTTTCAGAATATAGGATAAAAATATATTCTTGTGACCTGTAATTGAAGGCATTCATTGTTTCACAGAATTGGACTACTAGCAAGTAAATTACATATATGTCAAAGTGAACATTTGGAAATAGTGGAGCCAGTTAGAATTTCATAAAAGTGGTCTAAGCCTTTAGTGTTTGTGTGTTGAAATTAGTAATTTCTCCTGTCTTCTATACTAACACTTACGCAACCTAATATGTGTATTTCTCTTATTTTATATACATAAGAAATTGATCCTTTGTCCCAGCCATATTATTTTTTTAATATTTTGACACTTCCCCTGAAGTAAGGATGAAATTCAATTAACACATTTAAAATGAATTTGAGCAGCAAGCGGGGAAAAGCCTGGGACTGTGCAGGCCAGGGTGGGGGTTTAAACCCCTCCCTAATTAGAGGTCCTGCAGGGGCTTGGCTATGCCCCCCCTTCACCCCTCAGCTCAGCATTGTGGAAAAGAAGGCTTCTCTAGTGCTCCGCGACTTCTAGCTTGAGCCACTGTGGGCATGTGCCTGCATTTCTTCAGTCCAGAGGGAATGTCTGTGCAGTTTCAAGCCAGTTCAATCTAGGAGGGTTAGACTAATCTGCAAAGACTGAGTCAATTTTTGAATATTTGTCCCTAGCCATAGTATCTAATACTATTTTATAGAAAAAGAATAACAATAGTATTTTAATTTGAACATCAACAAAGCTTTAGAAAAGTAGAATGCTAAACCTAAAACATTTAAAACTTCTTACTGTCATCTGTAGAAGTTCTGAACTAACAAACATAAATCTGACCTGCTTTGGACCCGCTCAGATTGGACCTGCTTTGGAATTAATGCATTTTTGGATCAGGGATAAATTTAACCTACTGAAATTTCAGTTGAAATTATCTGTACTTTTTTTTAAAAAGTTACCAACATTTATTGTCATCGAATTGTCACGAAATCAGGCTTTACTTAAGACAAGTTAGAAGTCTTTATAGTTGTTTCTGTTATCTTGTAATAGGTGTACAGTCTTGGAATATTATTGTTTTCATTCAAATATTATTACTGCTCATTTAGAAAAAGATAATGTGTTCCATGCATTTTATCCAGCTTCCAAACAATGCACATCATCTTAAGCTCTCAGGCAACAGGCAAATGTGTATTTTGCAATTATTCGTCATGACATAAAGGATATAGACAGCTTTTAACCTTGCCATTACAAACTCATTTTTTAGGATACAAGGTTCCCACTTGACAAGCACCAAGTCACTACCTCCTTTAAAAGTTAACAGAAGATTTTTTAAAATATTCACAATAATTTTTAATATTTAATTGTACTGTATTTTGTGAATGCCTCTGATTTTTAACTGAACATATAAATTAACCAAATGTGTAATTTATTATTGATTTGACGAATGGATGCTTGTTAGTTTACTAATGCATTTGGATGGGGCATTATTAGGGGTTTTTTTAGAAGTACTGTCGGTGCTTCCAAGTATTATGATTTTTTTTCCTGATATTTCTATTTGAATTTTTTGACACCAAAGTGAAATGATGCATCCTGGGCAATGGAATAAGACATTTTACTATTACTTATTTTGTATTTCGGAATTGGAGTAATATATTCCATACCTGCTTACCTCTTACACTCAGGCTTGAACAAAAAGCCTATTCTGAAAGTGTTATAATCTGCTTTTCTTTTAATTTCAAATTGTGGAAATGGGCTCAGGTGATCACCCTGGCCAAAGAGAGATGGGAGATATTAATTAGCAGAGTAAAAATATCATATGCACTGTATTTTCAAAATCAGTAAATTTACTTTAGTTTTCTTTTTAATTGTCTAACTGAAAATAAATGACTTTTAGGTCATAAGAACATTCATAGATCCTAAAGTCCAGGGTTTTTTCCCCAGAACTGTTGCTGGGCACATGGCCCAGGCTGGCTGGCTCCAGTCCAGGACCAGCCAGAAAGAAGAGAGGTTTGCTCCCCACCTCTTTTTTTGTCCTCCAACATTCCTGTGTCTGGGATGGAGATGGTTGCACAGAAGGTAGTGTGGTAGCTCCTGCCATCTGTCTATACCTATATGCTAGAGAAGTCCTTGGGATGGCCTTTTCCTGGTTTCAATGTTTTGTATGACAATGTGAGCTAGAAAGTGGACTTCACACATTAGATCTCAAGGTTTTTATCTAGATATGAAATTTTCCTTTTCCTACCAGTGTTATATATGTTATATAGAATTCAATTTGTATTACTTGAAACATTTTACTATCTAATGCATAATTAAAATGATACATATAATGTAATGGAATTTGAATTTGTCCCATTATGTTTCACTGTTCTGTGTTCACTTCCTGCTTTGCTAGTAGACTAGGAATAATAATATAAAAAGATCTGGTCATTCAGAATGATAAATTTATAAAGTTGTTACAATCATTGTGTGGATGTAGGTGTTCCACTATGTTAAAATATTAGTCCCAAATCCAATATACATTTACAGCTTCAAATATTCTGCTAATCAAATCTCTTTTGATACATCTGTGGATATATATGTGTGGAAGTCTTTAATCAACTGTTATGTTTTGTAAATTTGTAACATAGCTAAAAAAATATTTTTAAAGATTTAGGACACCATATTTTTGCTGTTTCCAGGGGTGAAAAATAGAGGTATTGTATTTTGTACTTCATTTCCTACCATTTTTACTTCTCACAGGAGTAAAATCAAGCTGGATCAATCAAGAATGCAGCTCTGGTGCTTTTTAACCAGGCAGACCAACGTGTCAGCACTTTTATACAGGTTACCTAAACAAATCATACATATGTGATCACTTTTTAAATAAATATTGACTGGCCTGCATGCTAATCAGCTACAGTATATTCCTTCCCCATCCATTGCAGTACAACAGAAACATTCACAGCTGCTCTGTAAGCAGTCACGTGACTTACATCACAGCATGTTCAGGGGGCAACCCCAACATGATTCTGTCTCTCCTTGTTACATCATCCTGGTACTTCTTGTATAGCACTTCAGTGATATGAGTTGCATGTTATATAGATATTTTTAATTTGGATTATAAAGTGATAATTTTCAAGGTTAAAAGAAGCTATCAGAGGATCATTTTTTAAATTTACAGAGATGATCTCTTGACTTTTTAAATTCATTATTAAGTTAAACCAAACATCCAACTATCTTGTAACTAAAAGTGTTACTTTCATAATGAACTCAATTGTATGGATGCTAAAATGTGTTAGGTTGATCTTTTTTTAGAAACTGTTGACTATTCCTTTAGTTCATTTTAAGTTTTAAGGCTAGGTTACAGTTTTTTCCCTCAAATCTTGGCACTAAAGATCCCAACCCTGCAGATATCTCCCATCTGCTTAACAGTATGCATTTAGATAGTCCCACTGAATGTAATAGTACACAGAGTTGGGAATGTGGATGTTTGAAAAATCAGGAGCTGTTAACTCCATCATAACATCCATAATAACTTTGTTCTTCATTGATTAAATGTTCCTGTAAACTTAGTCCAGTACATTATTCAAATAGGCAAACATAAACATAATCCCAAACATAAAATTTTACATGGAGTATAAGGTGTAAATAAATATATAGAAATTCAGAGGTTGGCAACCTGTAGCCCACAGAGCCATTGGATCCAGCTGACAGACATGGGGCTCTAGCAGCAGGGAGTATTGGCAGCAGTCACTTTTCCATGCCACCGCAGGTAGAAGTGGCAGCTGTGGGCCCTCTCCCTGTGCCGCCACACGGAAAAGTGGCAGCAGAGGCTAGAACCTAGACCTAGCTACCTCTGGTCCAAACTGGGTTACTCCAGCCTACATCCTAAAAAGTCTGCTGACCACTGTCAGAATGGAAAAGCACTATTATCACAATGTAGAACTTAGAACAAAAAAGAAATACTTGAGATTCAGAGTTAAGATTACAAACAAACATATAGGAGTTAGAAAAATAGAAGGCATTAGGTCAAAAGATATAACACGCAGAAAATCTAGTGGAAATACTTAAAGGTTTTACCCAACTGTTATTCAAGTTTTATCCTCATTAATATTCATCAAAATGGTGGTAGAATGAAACTTGCTGTCAGTTGTTGGAAGCTGAAGTACTCCTTCTGCAAGTAACAAGTCTTGCTCATGTGGACTTTTGTACATCCTGCATCACTTACATTGGGTGTAGGAAGATTCGTGTGTCTTTTGAGTACTCTTAATGGCATTGGGGTTCTGACTATCATCTAAAGAATTGTCATGACAAAATAATGTCCTGCCTTTTCAAGAAGTTTTTACAGAGGCAGTGGAATAAGGTGGGGTAGAGTGTTTTATCCAACTTACCTTGAAGGGGATAAATTAAGATTTTGTGCAGGTCATAAATGTAAGGCAATACATGAAATGTTATAGGGTCTTTCTCTTGGCCTTAGGCTTTGGGATCCAGCCTATAATTAAGTAATAGTATTTCAGTTCATCAGTATGTAAACTTTTTTTTATTTACAATATATAAAGAAAAGATTACAGCCATGGATGAAAGTTTGATGTGGGAAGTTGGTCAGGGGAAGACAATAACTGAAACATTTTCTGAATGTTTCATATTTAGAACTATGTTCTCTTTTAATTTTTTTGTAAATTTACAAATTAAATGAGATACACATAGAGAAAAATATATATTATATTTATATATGTATTTATAAATAAAATATTTATTGTGTATACATTCAAAACTATAAATACAGGTAATGTTTCATCCCAGCAGTTGCTGGTAGGCACCTTAGAGATGATGATTTTGTTTGGTGTCCCATACAAGTACAATCAGAGTGAACAAAATGTAGATGTCTTGACATTTCTGGGCTTTGCCTTCACCTAGTTCTGGACTTGCAACTGGTTTTAGAGGTGGTTGGAGAACTGTACCACATTGTGCTTTTACTTAGAGCTATATTACAAAGAAAACTCTTATACAGTACTTTGTTAATATAACGTAACACAAGAAATATAAAATAATTTCTACAGTTATCTACTATATGTTAAAGTTAAATACGTATCATATGAACACTGATGCTGAGATATTTTTGTGACTGCTCATCTTTTACTGAGCTGAAACTTTAGATCCATAGTCCTCAGCCTTGAATTCAGCAGTGTCTACCAGAGTTGCTTAATGAACAGCTCAGTTTCAGTGACAAGAGGCTTTTTTTTGTTATAAGTTTTTGCTTATTGATATAATATGGTTATCCAAAGTATCGTGTTGTTTTTTATGAGGTTTTTTATGCTTTTCTTTTTAAAAATTTGATCCTTGCTTTTGACAGCTTGATTTGTTTTATAATCCAGTTCACATGTTTTGTTTAGCCTGTCGTTGCTGCAGCATTTTGCTATATAAATGTTATCCATGATGGAATGATGAAAGCAAAGTCTTAAGAAAATTGTGTAATGCAGGAAGCGAGCATTTTCTTCAGTTTCCATAGAGTCAGCAAAAATATTTTATTGGTACTGAGGACTGAATTTACTAGCAATATTTTTGAACTAATGCTTTTTGTGAAATTTAAAATTGGCATTTATCAACCTATTTATAATTTGGAGGCAATACTCCACATAGTCTGATTACAAAAATAGTAAATAAGGAAATAACTGATTCAATGATATTAACAAAATTATTTCTGTACTGTGTGGTACAGATTTTGTCCTCTCTTTAAATTAAAAAAGATTTATTGGAATAGTGTCTCTAACTCATCTGCTGAAAGCAGCAAGATACAGAAAGTATCTCTTAATGTTGCAAGTGTGTTTTAGATATGATTGCTAGTATCATTTTCACGCAATTGAGTCTGTTGTACAAATCTGCTTACATCATTCCTCCCCTACATTTAGCTTTGTATTAGTGAAGCCATTACTGATGTTGTACAGTACATGGTAATAACATTGTGACAGGTCAGAGAATGCAGTAATTAAAACTACTGTAATTTAATTTGGTACTCATACTTACTTAAAGTTAACTGTATAAAGCAATGCTGCTTTAAAATCTGAAGGATGAAGACTCTGATTGTACTGCATATGTTGTCATGCTGTGATTACAGGACAGCCAAATAAATTCATGTATATCTGAACATGAGTTTCATTTAGAACTACCATCATTGAGATCATTTAAACATTCTAAGAAAGTAAATATTTTATTACAAATGTGTTGACAGGACAGGTATGTGTACCAAAGTAAACGGTAGTTTCTGAATGCACAGTATGATACATATGTGCATTGTCAAAAGAGAATGCAAAACAATTGACATTGAAGTAGAGTTACCATGCTTTTTTCTTTTTCTGAAATTTCAGAAGTCTACCAGTATTTTTTATTAACTATAATATGTGTTTATGTGTCAATGATGATTGCAGTTTAAGAAAAGTTTTAAACAGAGATTTGTCAATTTATATTTTTCTACTCATACAAATCTTTCTGTGCAGCTTTCTGTTGGTCATAACAAGAAAATGGATATGCCATTCACAGCATAATTTGAATAATAGTTCAATACATCTATAAAGCAGTCATATACTATTATTGAACTTCATTTCAGTGTTTTTTAAGTAGTTCATCTTAGTGGCTAAGTTATGTCGGCATGCCCAAAATATAGTTTACACAGGAATATGATGCTGCTTTTACTATTTTTTTTCTCATTAAGATTATAGCTAAAGCAAATTGGCATAATATATTTATCTATATGATGGGCAAATCAATAGTAATTCTATTCCACTGATACATTTTCTGTCAGATATGTAAAACTAGTTAGCTACCTTGGGTATGGGTTGAAATGTTGAAGAAAAAGTATCTATGTAATTTTGTATTTTTCTTTCTACATTAACTTCTTTTAAAAATGGCAGCTGATTAAAAATTCATCTTTAAAAATATATATACTGGATTTATAATTTTACTGTGATGGCTGGCAATTTGAAATAGTCTTTCTTCAGGATTTGAAGTGTTCAGGTTGAAGAGTCTCATAATGAAAGTTGGAATCAGTTGTAGGATACTGAGGGAGTGCATCTGTACAGTCATAAATGTGCTGTGCATTAAGTACTAAATAACCAAGTACTAAATCAATGAGCAGTAACTGGTGCTAGTGCACATCAGTGCCAGCATGCGGGTTTTTACAGACACTAACTGTGCAGTAGCCTAATACTATTGTGCAGTAGTGTATTAGCATGGGTTTTGCCTGGCATGCTGCTGTGAAGTGTTATTAGGATACCGTGCAGTTAGCATTTCGTGTAGATGCACCCAGTAAGATGTATTGACTTAAAGTGGAATTGCACTATTTATTCCAAATGAGACACAATTGCAAATAAATGAAATACATATCAGGAAATCTATTTAATAAAAATCAGAATTTGAGTAACACTAACTCCTTACTAATTTTACTCCAAACATTTAAAAAACCCGTAAGTAAAATAACCCATTCTCACATATGCAAGCATGGAGATTCAGCATATACACACTTCAGGAGTGGTGAGTTAGCCGCTAATATTTGCTGTTTGTTATTCTCTGAACACAGTGTTGCATGCTTAATATTAATTGCAGTTCAAAATTAATATCTTGTTTAAATTGAGACCATTATTGTGGGATTTTATTTACAGAAGTTAAACATTTCAAGCTCCTCTGAAGGAAGTACAATTGATCTTGTTCCTGCTGGAGAAGAAAAAGCAGATGTTGAACCAGAACAAACATCAGAACCAAAAGCCTGTCTTACAGAAGGTATGAAAAAAATATTTGGTGTTTCAGTTCACATTAGTACTGACCACTATGCACATGGGCAGTACTTAAAATATGTTGGGTTTCAAGGGGTCATAGACACCTCTCCCAAAAGGAGAGCACTTTGAGAAGGGGTGCTTGCTGGTGCAATAAAAGGTTCTGATCTTGCCCAAATGTACAGGCCTATTTTATTTTACACACTGAAAATGCCCATTGTTACTCTTCAACATGTATGAAGTTGGCATATGCACATTATCTTTCAAGGATTAGAAGCTTAAGTCTTAATATTATTTAACAAGAGACCCTGTCCTTCAAACCATTACTCACATGTGTAGTTCCTGATTTAATTGAATTAGTCTTATAAATAAATCCAGTAAAATCAATCTCTAAGAAAGCATTCTTTCAAAGGAGTTTTCCTGCACGTATCAATGTCCTTTATTTGAGTCCCGCTGATTTCTGAGGGTCTCTGTATACTTTTGAGGCATAATGAAATTGCAAAGTACATTAAATTATAATAAAAAATGTATATTATTCCAAAAATTTACCCTCCTTGTACTTTCGGCTTCCCATTTTTATTGCTATATTTTCATTCTTTTATTTCTGACTCCAAAATATTTTTAGCAGCCCAGGCACATATTTTCATTTGTTAGGTAGAAATGAAGTTTATGAAAAGTCCTGGCCCATCAACTCGGTCCATTATGAATATTTGAAAAAAAAATGCAAGGAATATATATATATAAAAAAAATTGCTTAATCATTTATGACATTTCCTTTGCAACTCTCAAAATTATGTATATTTTATAAAAACCTAGTTTAACAGGACATTAAGTTGCCTAAAATATTGTAGTTTGGGTGATGAAAAAAAAATTTAAACTTTATTTGACTAAATTTTGGAAATCTGAGCATTCCATAACTTTGAGATGCCAAACAAGGTTTTAGACATTTTATTTGTGTATGTCCTGATTTTACACTGTGCTTAGTAGCATGCAAAACATGATCAACAAGACACAATTCATACATCCCAGCCACAGTTTTCTAGAATTTTCAAAAGTACCTCTGATGAATATTTTTCATTGCTTCATTTTGGGCAGTTTTTGTACTTTGTCTTCTGTACAAAATTCAAATAAATTTTCGTATCAAGAACTTAAATATTTTAAAGCTCAATTTTAAAGCCACTGTTAGCTCAGATGAGCTCTTTTGTCAGTCAGCCCACTCACAAGAAACAAAAGAATTATGGAATATGGTTCATGTTTTGCAACACTTTTTTAAAGTTCTTCATGAAATATGAAAACCATTCAATCTTTCTGTAATTTCACTTTCTTTTATAAACATTTCCATATTATTTAAAAGCAATGCATGATTGTGCATTTCTGTCAGGGATGCAACCTAACAGTTATTCTTTAAGGTGCCACCTACCCTGCCTTATGACTAACTTAAAATTGGAAAGTATATCCTCTAGGTCACTCCAGTAAAAGGTGTACAGTATGGTATTTTTATCAGAGCTGATGAAATGTACTATAGCCTTTGTGTAACGTATCACCATGGAGACACTCCCAAGAGAACAAGGATGATACCTCTGAGTCTTATTAAATGTGTTCAGATTCTTTGTTATGTTTATGTTTGATAAATCTTTTCAAAGGAATGAGAGTGCTCTTAGTCAGGTAAATGCGGAGGCTCTTGGGTGATTCTAGAGACTGAAAGTCGTTCCTGTAAATCCTTGAGGCCCCATAATGAGATCAGGAACTCTCCTAGGTTGGAGTAACTCTATTTGGGGTTTTCTGCATCTCAAAAAAAAAAAAAGTACACTTGTCTTCTAATTGGATTATATATTTCAGTGGGTGATATTTTCCCCTCATTTTACTCATTTGGGAAATTAATATGCTTTCTTAAACCTTTCTTTGAAAAAAAAATAGTAAGAAATATATAAATCTATCACCCTGTGGATAATTATAATTGTGAGTAGTGTTATATAATGTTTCACATATATAATTGTAAATTGTGTTATCTTATATATCACATATTATATATGTAAGAATTATAATTGTAGATTGAATTATACTATAGTCATTAAATCCTGTGCATTACCCTTTCCTTTACTTTGGTATTGTAAACTTTCAATTTTTATTATTTATTGTTTATCTGTTATCTATAACGTAAATGCTGATGTCATGCTTATTATTTAAAGCATTCAGAGCAAAGACTCTGTCCTTAAGAGCTTGCATTCTAAAAGACAAGTACAAATAAGGTGAGGCACACTGGATGCTGACAGAAGGGATATTTGTCATGTGATCAGCTTCTTGAAAGCACTCTACAGTCATGGCCTAACAGAAGTGCACAGTTTCAGTTTCAGAAAAGTGCCCAATTGCCTCATTTAATGAGGGTTTAGATGAAGGTGCTCCAAAGTGGAGCACCTTCATTAACTTCTGTTTGTCCCTGCACACAAGCGTGTGACAAAGATGCCTACTTGTGGCTGGTCACCATACTGGCTGCCCCTCCATCTAGGGGAGTCTGCACAGTCTCACCTGCTGCAACTTGTTGGGATATAAATGATGTAATAAGCACCCTTTTTTAATGTCCTGATAGCAAGGGGTTTACACATGGCTCTGACCTGCCCTTGCCATGCCCCATGCCTTACAGATGGCATCCAAATTATAGTTGCTCCAGCCAGAAGCAGGTCCAAACTCTGCCCCTTGCTGGGCCTCTCACAAGGCCTCATTCACTCTGCCCCCTCTCACAGAGCCTCTTTCACACTGCCCTTCACTGGGCCACTCTCAACCCACCCTGCTCCTTTGAGTGGCCTTTGGGTCATCAGGCTTACCTACTTAAACTCTGGATGATCCCTCCACAGCCCTTTGGGTGCCTCGTGCAGCCTACTCTATGGGTAATGGTCTGTATGCCTAACACTAGGCTGACTTTAACCACAAGCCCCTCTCCGGGCACTTGGCTTTTACTACCCTACTCATTCCTGCCTCTCTTCATGGAGCCGTTCTCTACACCCTCACTAGGGCCAACTCTGTGCCCACTTCCTGGGGCTTGGGGTCTTATACCCCCAGGGTCCCAGGTGCTTCTCCTTAAGCGTACCTGGCCCCCTGCCTGTTCTATGAGCCACTGAGTAGTGGGAGCTGGCATTATAAGGTGCCTCTATCTGCCTTTCACTGGGAAGGCAACTGGCCTGGCATTTCTGGGGAGCTACCCTACCACAGGCAGCCCCAACAAGCCATCCTTCCCTAGCAGGGTGCAGTTTCAAGCCATACCCAGGACCAGAAGCTTCCTACCTATGCATAGCTCCTACCTTTACTTTCAAGGTGTTCCTGAGCAGCCACTCTGCTGGATGTTGTTGTGCCAGCTACCAGCAGCAGACAGCTGTCTTAGCCCTGAGTGCCAGAGCTAAAATGGAGTCTGTACAGTTGTCTCCTCTAATCACATGGTCCTCCTCGGGTCATGTGACCTCATCATCAGAGCTGGCCTGCACCTGCTAGCTGCCCTGCTGCCACTCAAAGCCCTTAAAGTGATAGGCACCAAAGGTGCTCTGTCACAAAGCAGACCTGGGCTGATGCAGCTCAGCCCCACTCCCAGTGCTATGTGCAGGATGGGATAGGGGATGGAGGAGAAGAAGGAGCTCCGGTCTGGGGTTTGCCCAGCCTCCACTGGTAGGCAGGGCAGGTAGATGGGAGCCCCCCTCCAGCGCAGGCTGGGCAAACCCCAGACCAGAGCTCTCTTCCTGCCCCCTCCCCCTCCCATTGTGCAGACAGCACCAAAGCTGTGGAAGGTCAGGCTAGGGGACAGAGGCAATAGATATGCAGCCTCTCTTTACTGGATCAGCTCCCAAGTGGAGCTTGATTTCCTCCTCCCCCCAATCCCTGACCAAACACCAAACATCTGTTGTGTCAGAGGGGAGTCACTGTAACTCATGGCACTTTCTGTGAAGCACCATAAGCTAAAGTGAATAGTTGCACATGTGTCAATGCCACTTACTTATGTCTCAGCTAGTTTAACTCTGGAGCTTTTTCTCTCTCTTAATTTGGGTAGTTTTGCATTAGAGAAAATTACCTAACCTAAGGCTAATGGTGGTTAATATCTGTGTGGGCCTCATGAAGGAAGCAGATCTTTAGAATGAGAAGAATGTGAGGTCCTTGTAAAGTGGGATTAGTATTCTATGTTTAGGGGTCACATGGAAAAAGATTCAAGGGTTGAAAGGGGAGAAGTTACGGGCAAAGCTGTTGCTTTTAGTGGTGAGCAGGCAGTGAGAGGAAATGCTAAGAAATAAACCCAAAGTTGTATGCTATAGGAAAGATGTAAAGAACTTTAAAGATGAGAACAAAGTGTTGGTACTTAAGATCACAGGAGTCAGCAGACGTATATTGAAAGGGCAGACATGTTTTTAGCAGCTGTATTCTGAATAAATTGAAGGAATAGAGGGGCATTTACATGTGTGTTCTGGGAGTGGGGGGCAGGGGATGCTGCAATTAAAGCGGCTTTCTGAGAGTCACTCTAATTAAAGTGCCTAGAGCGTCTCCTGTATCAGTATCCCCAGGCTGAAAGTGGCAGTGGAGGTGCTTTAACTAAAGCTCATTAAACAAGCTTGTTAAAGCACCCCCACCACCATTTTTAAGCCTAGGGACACTGGAATCTGCTGGAGCATGGTAATTACCACACTCCAGCAAACTCGGTTAATTGAGTCTGCTCCAACTTGCTATAATTACAGTACGTCAGAGCAGCCTAGCTGCTCGTGTGTAGGCATCCAAAAAGTCCAGAAAGAGGGAGACATCAGATCCTCCCAATACAAAAACTCTGTCATCCTCTTGCCCCAGTACTCTCCTCTCACCCAGATCCTCCTAGTACTGGAATCCACTTGCCTTCTTCCCCTCCATAGCAAGAAAGCATATACATATAATTTAAATGCTTACATTGTGCTTGTTGTTCAAAGCAGTCTCTGCCTGGAATAGCTTATATTCTAAAAGACAAGTGTAGCATGATGGGCCTCAAGAAACTATTCATAGCATTCTCTATGGCTATGGCAGGAAAAACGATGTGATGAAGACTTACAAAGCACACACTTTTCTGCAGTGCCATTGTTTGTTAGGAAGATGCTATTGGGTTGGTTCCCACATATTTCTATAGGTTATACAGCTTCTGCTATATTACATTAGAGGGAGGAACAGATTTCCATCTGTATTTGTTATTCTATTATGGTATTAAAGACTTTACTTAAGCTTTCCCCTTTACTTCAGAATGAAAAATATATTTCTGGATCATTTTGTTTTGATTAGCAGCTTCTTTTCTCATTCAACTCACTTTAGTATGTTTGTAATGTTAAAAAATACTGGGGCCTTTTTTCCCCTAAATGGGATTTAGACACACTTTATTCTCTTCTCTCCTTGGCTCTCCTTCCCTTTTGTTCTTTCACAAGATCTGCCTTGCAAAACCCCAGCCCTGGCCCACTTCCAGCAGCTACTTCTGCTGCTGCTGCTGCCTCATCATGGATCATTTCTAGCAAAAATCCCATTACTTTCTGTCCTACTCATTATCTCCTTGTATCCTATTATCATCTTAGCTAAGGTCTCCACTTCTGTAATTTAATATACTCCTAGGTTTGCAACTGCATCTGCCTTTTCAGCTTCCCCAACTAATTTCTCAAACTGCTCATTTATCAGTCTACACAGGGCACCGCTGACTTATTTGAAGATAATTTACAAAATATGATATGTCCAGCCCCCATCTCTCTTCACTTTCACATGGCTTCCCTTCTTCCTAAAGAAAGCAGCTACCTATGAAGAGTATCAGTGGTAGAAATAGTTAAGAGTTGGAGTTGGAAGATAAGCAGGTCTGGAGGATCACAGATATTAGAATAGCAGGGGTATGGTATTGTGAGAAAAGGGCTTTAGGGAGAAATTGAGATCCAAGGGCTTGAGGACATGCAAGCATTATTGGTTATGAGTGTGAAGCTTTTAAAAGAGAAAGATAATATGGTTGTTTTGTATGGAGTGTTGATACTGAAGGAGAAGGAGATAAACGTGTGGCTTAGAAAGTGCACATGATCCCTGGATTTGTTCCATAGATATTCAGTGAAGCAGGTACAAGATGAGAGTTAGCGTAGGAGGTAGGTGCCAATGAAATACAGAGATGAAGGAGCAAAGAAGTCAAGAGTTGGAGAGTCAGTGAAGCTCAGGGTTGTGACCAGAGAATCAATGGAGTTGATAAAGGAGGCTACACAGAAATGAAAAATGATGTTTAATAGGATTTCATGGAGGGCGTGGTAAGAGAACGAGGCAAAATTGCATTGTGGAAATTTGACAGTAAGACAGAGTAATTGGTCAGTGAGATATTAATAAACTATACACAAAAAACTAGTATTTAAAACACATTTTACAGTACTATTTGTTGCTTTCATTTCTGACTCAGAATTTTTCAGAAGGACTTTTATTCCATCAAAACTTTATCAAAGCCATAGATAGTGCTCCATTGCAGGAAGCACAAAGTAGGTTGGCCCATTCCACTGAAATTGTCTTAGTATTTAAAATGACTCAAACTTCATTTATATTCAATTAAATTAAAGGTCTCGCTTTAAACTATTTTTTTATGAGAGAGGAATTTTAGGTGTGGGCATTCTTAAATGAATTTAAATGTGACCGGTAGATTTCCTTTTTATGCAGCTGAGATTTTTCCTTTTTTATGCAGTTCAGATTTATGATTTACCATATTAATTTGAATCCAAGACAAGTCCCACCCCTCCCCACATTTAACTTGGGGGGGAAAAAGACCTTCTTGTCTTAGATTTGAATATGAGGCGGTAGGGAGGAAGGCGCCTGAGGCTTCTGCTCCAGTTCTGGTTTTGGCTCTGGTCCAGCTCCAGACCTAACCCTGACTGAGGATCAGGGCTAGTGCCTTAGTTGATGCCTACCCTCCCCTATCCCCAGCCTTTGGAGTTTGGGCTGGAGCTACCACTACTGCACCTGCTACTAAGCTGGGGCTAGGGTTGAGGCAAGCATGTTCTTCATGCCATGGGTGTGAACAGGGCTGGAGCCATGCCAGAGCTGGCACAAGGGTAAGTGACTGGAAGAGGCAGGTATGAGGAAGACAGGAAGCAGAGAGGGATGGAGGGCAGGCAGCAGAGTGGGTCAAGTGTTGCGAGGAACAGGCAACAGGGGACAAGATGTGGGGATGCAAGGGGCAAGCTACCCACTGCTTGTACCCCTGCCTCCTCTGCCATCTGCTCCCTTACCTTTTGCCCCTCTGTCACTGTTTTTCCTGATGAAGAAGGTGGGAGGGGGCAAAGTGACCCCTGAATAAATGGATTCTATACATAGAAAATTATAACAAATTTATAATATTTTCATGTATGGAATCTGATTATTAGGGGGTCTTTTTAAATTCAGGGTCATCTTGGATTGAGGATAATATGATAGTTGTGTGTGTATCTAATCAAATTATTGTAGTGTGAATTTTCTGATATCTCTTCTCCCAATATTGGATACTATTTTTAAAGCCCCTTCCTTCCCACTCCTGAAGTAACATAATTAACTGGAATTCTCTGGTTTCATCGCTCCTTCCTTCCTCCTTCTCTCCTTCTAAGTGCAACCTGCATGCTTGGCAACAAGAACTTATTTGTAATTTTTGAAGCCTGCCTCAAGTTTTTTAAAAATGGTTGAGTCTTGTAATATCATATCTGGTCAATGTTTAAATAGTCCTTGTCTCTCAGCGTAAGTGAGAAGTGTTTGTTTGGACTAAAAGGAATAATGCAAAACATTGAATCAAAAACAGACCTCCAGTTTTCACAGTCACATCTATGAATATAAAGTTCAACCCCTTTCTACTGTATTTGACCAATTTAGGAATCCAGAATATTTTTTTATTTGATTCTAGATGATTTTTCAATCTTCAGTAAAATGGTTGTTACAACTGTGTCAGCTCATGACAAAGGTGAAGGGGTTTTATGTCAGTCAACAGTGTCTTAGACCTGTTCCTTCTAATGGTTTAAAAATGAGCAAAAACTCTCCAGCACTTAAGTGTTCTGGTTCACAAAAGAAAAAAATGTGTGTGGAGGGAAGGTATAAGAGGCCGGTATACCAAAATGTGATTTATTATTGTTGTCTCTGAAGTAAAATAAGTAAAAAAAAAAAAAATTTTAAATGAAATAAAGTAGCAGAGACCAGTTCAAGAGCACAGGGAAGCTGACACGAATGAAGATGATTTACAAATGCTAAGAGAAGAAAGGGAAACATTTTCCAAACAGTGGGTGGATCAGGCAGATAAATAAAGGAACGAAATTCATAGCACAGCTTCCCTGTATGAAAATGTGAGTAAGAGTGTAAACTTCCATAAAGTTGATGGGCTTTTTGCAGGGGGGGAGGAGGGTTGGACTTTCTGGTGGATCAGACTCTTAGTTTCTACCTTTTGATAGCAAAAAACTTTTTTCTTTTTTGTGTAAATTTGTGTGCACGGGGGGGGGCGTTGGCATTGTTTGTATTTTTAATGGTGTAAATGAAACTTAGTTCAGTTAAATCATTTTCTCCAGTCCCCTTCTTGAAGTAAAGACTGGATAGTAAAACTTAGAATCAAAATTAACGATTCCCAGAATCCCAGCATAGCCAGTAGAGAGGCATCTTAGTGTAATACTTGTTAATTTTAATGGCTGAAGAATTAATGAAACACTGGTTTACTGTTTCAGAATACACAAAATTTTATCCCATACTGATTTGTCCTAATTTATTGTCCTTATTCTTAGGCTGTGTACAACGGTTCAAGTGCTGCCAAATCAACATGGAAAGTGGGAAGGCAAAAGTGTGGTGGAACTTTCGAAGAACCTGTTACAGGATAGTAGAACACAGCTGGTTTGAAAGCTTTATTGTTTTCATGATTCTTCTCAGCAGTGGTGCTCTGGTAAGTGAAATGGGTAAGATGCATATTCCTTCTGAGGAGGACAGTATATTCCATTTTCTTAGTTCATATAATTTGAAGTGTTTCTTTAATAAAATAAAAGTTTCACATTTTTGGAATGTTGGTCTGGGGTGAGCACTGTATGCAGTGCTTGGAACCGGTCCAAAGCACACGCTACCTGTGCACGGGATCCAGCATGCGAGGCCAGTCTCTGGGCCTGATTCAGTTTGTGGACCAATCCCAGGCCTGCAAGGCCTGAAGAGTTTGATATCCTTGCTGTAAAAGAAGCAGCATCAACAGTCAAGGATATTTTGCCAAACTAGTACGAGGCGGGTGAAATAAAAAGTTTGACTGAGATTTGGAGGGGGTAAAAGTATAAGAAATAGCTGAGAAGAATAGGACTGGTAAGATCCAGAATGTCTGTTTCCATTTATGAGAGGTTGTCTTTTGACTGGAATGAAAGAGTGACAGGCAACACACTTAATTGATGATTAAGTTAGCAAGACTGCAACAGGAAAAACAATTTTATGGCCAATGCTTGCAGACTTAAAAAGAAATCTCTCAACAGTGGAAAGACCCTAAAGTCTGCATCACTATGAACTTCCAGACACTCTACTACAGACTTTTACTCCCAGCTTTTCTCCTAGGACAGCGGTTCCTAAGCTCTGACAGATTGTGCACCACCAATTTAAAACAATACACATTAAGTACCACCAGCAGATTTTTCAGTTCAACCTTAAGTATCACCAGCACATTTTGTCATATAAAATAATTATAATAAATCTGTTAACATGTACCACTGACAGGTTGTCTGCATACCACTCGTGGTACATGTACCACAGATTGGGAACCAGTGTCCAAGGACATGACTCATGAAAATTTGAAATTCATGTTGCTAATGCAGCATCTCAAGATTTCATGAGCGCTCATGTAAGGTTAAGTAACAGGACATGGTTTAAATGAGAAGGAGTATTAATTTTCTGCTTGCCAGTTAATTAAATCCTGTATTGAGCTGCTGGATTCATGTAGAAAGATGCTTGTTATATAACAAGGTCTATTTGTATAAGTGGTAGTTTTTAATGATAAGGGTAAATGTTATTCACATTTTAGCAGTGATCTTCCTCTGTGCATTCCTAGGACAAATTACTGAGACAGAGTTGTTCTAATTTCTTTTAACAGGTAGTACTTGAGTTTTCACTATCAATCAAACATTCTACATTTATTTTTCACACATCTACATGCCGCAGCTGGTGAGCACAATTCTCCAAACACATTTTTTAAAAGATAGTTTAGGTTTGTGCCAAAGCCTTGCAAGGGCCTCTACATTTTTTAGTTTGACACTCTAAGCCTACTTGTTTTGAAAAAGGGACATATAGAAACAGGTATCTGCTAATATTTCTTATAACTATAAATTGTTTGAGCTGACATCTGAAAATTAGAGATATTTGAATTGGCATTGGGCCAACATATCATGTTCCATCATGCCACATACACTAGTTATCTAAGTTTTGACCTCTCAATATTGACATCCAGACATTGTGTTGTTAAACTGAGATTTGGCCTGTCGGAGTGACAAAACTTTTTTTTTTTCTTCTGGATGACAGTTGACCAAGCTTCTTATTGGCCATAGATTACTCCCAACATTGTTCTACAAAACTTTACGTTTCCACAATTTACTTGTAATCTACGCGATACTAAACACCAACTTCAGAAAAGAAACAGAATAGAAGAGTAAAGTTTTTACCCTTTTCTTTTCTTCTGGAGTCAGACAGTCTACCTTATAACTTGCAAAAGCTTATAAAAACGTAACTGGATATGTTTATTGTTCACAGGCTTTTGAAGATATATATATTGAACAGCACAAGACTATTAAGACTATATTGGAATATGCTGACAAAGTCTTCACTTACATCTTCATTCTAGAAATGGTGCTAAAATGGGTGGCCTATGGCTTTCAAATGTATTTCACTAATGCCTGGTGCTGGCTGGACTTCCTAATCGTTGATGTATGTATCTTCTAAGTAACTGACTTCTTTATTTATAGTAAGGAATCCTATATAACTCATGTTAGTTATAAGTATGATGAGGAAAGTGCCTTTCATTAAAAATGATTTAAAAATCACTAATATTTCATAGATTTCATAGATGTTAGGACTGGAAGGAACCTCGGAAGATCATCGAGTCCAGCCCCCTGCCCCAGGAGCAGGAAGTCAGCTGGGGTCATAGGATCCCAGCAAGAAAAACATCCAGGTTTTCAAAGTAGGTGCTTGAACCACCTCTGCTGGCAGGC
>NW_017728949.1:46744952-46817801 GCF_001723895.1 Crocodylus porosus
TGGACTCTCTCAAGCTTCTCCACATCCTTTTTGAATTGTGGAGCCCAAAACTGAATGCAGTACTCCAGCTGCAGCCTCACCAAGGCCAAGTACAATGGAGGGATGACGTCCTGGGATTTGCTTGAGAAGCATCTATGGATGCAAGCCAGTGTTTTGCTCACCTTACTGGCTGCAGCATCACATTGCAGGCTCATGTTCATCTTGGGGTCAGTCCTGACCCCCAAGTCACTCTCGTCTGTAGTGCTAGTCCGTGTAGCACTACTGAGCCTATAGACTTGCTGCAGGTTTTTCCTCCCAAAGTGGAGAACCTTGTATTTTTCAGTGTTAAACACCATCAGGTTCTCGTCCGCCCATTTACTGAGCCTGTCAAGGTCAGCCTAGATTACTGTTCTGTCCTCACATGTGGATGCTTTACCCCAAAGTTTAGTATCATTGGCGAACTTGGCCAGTCTACTTTTGACTCCAATGAAGAGGTTGAACAAAATAGGTCCAAGGACAGAATCTTGAGGGACCCCACTGGTCACAGGGCACCATGATGATTGACTTCCATCAACCACCACCCTCTGGGTCCGACCCCGGAGTCAATTCCCCAACCAGCGGATCGTGGTGGATCCAAGGCTGCAGTTGGCCAGTTTTGCCAAAAGCTGATCATGGGATACCAGATGGAAGGCTTTTTTAAAGTCAAGATATATGACATCGATCTCTTCCCCCTTGTCCAGGTGATAGGTCACCTGGTCATAAAAAGAAATGAAATTGGTCAAGCATGATCTACCCACAGCAAACCTGTGCTGGCTGTCCCTCAGTGTGTTGCCATTGGCCAGTCCATTACGGATGGCCTCCTTGATGATTTTTTTTTCTAAGACCTCGCCCAGGATAGAGGTCAGGCTGATGGGCCTGTAGTTTGCCGGATCCACTTTCCTCCCTTTCTTGAAGATAGGCACCACATTGGCCTTCTTCCAATCATCAGGCACTTCACCAGAGAGCCAGGAGCTCTCAAAGATCCATGCCAGGGGCTGAGCTATCATGCTAGTCAGCTCCTTGAGTACTCTGGAGTGTAAATTGTTAGGGCCGGCTGACTTGAAGGTGCCTCTCAAGCTGTTCCTTCACAAAATTGGCACTGATGGAGAGCAAGGAACCACCCTGACTTAGTGAGATGCCTTGTAATGGGCAGGGGTATCCCATGGGACTTGTGAAAGACTGACACAAAGTACTCATTTAGCAAGTTGGCTTTTCCTGGGTGTCGGTTGTCAGTTCCCCCTTGTGGTTTAGCAGGGGTCCAATGTTGCCCTTGCTTTTCCTCCAGCTCCCCACATATCTAAAAAAGGACTTTTTATTGTCCTTAATACTGGTGGCCAGCTGGAGTTCCATGGCAGCCTTGACTTTCCTGGTTTGCTCCCTGCAGGTCTGGACCAGTGCAGTGTATTCCTCCTTGGAGGTGGATCCCGTCCTCCATTCTTTGTAGGTCTGTCTTTTTAGATGCAGGAGGACCGCCAGTTCCCTGGAGAACCAAGGGGGCTGCTGTGCCCTCTTGCTGCCTTTCCTCCAAGAAGGAATAGCCTTTGCTTGTGCATCTAGGATCGCTCCCTTGAGGACCGACCACTCTTCCTGGACTCCCTTCCCTTTAGGGTCGTGGTCCCTTAGGGCCTCACCAACAAGCTTGTCAGAGTCAGCCCTCCTGAAGTTGAGGACCTCTGCACCACTGACTGACTTGATAGCTTTTTGGCGGATGGCAAAGGTGATCAGCTTGTGGTCGCTGTCACCCAGCTTCTCTTCGATCGTTAGGTCACTGATTAGGTCATACCTGGTTGCCAGTACCAGGTCAAGCAGTACTTTGCCTCTGGTTGGCCCGTAGACTTCTTGAGTCAGATAGAGCTCATCCATGCACATGAGGAAGCTTTGCAACCATTCAGATTTGGCTGAGCAATCTTCCCATGAGAAGTCCAGGTAGTTGAAGTCCCCCATGACAACCATGGGCTGGGAACGTGCAGCCTCAGCCAATTCCGTGACAAACTCGTCAATCTCTTGATTCTGGGAGAGAGGTCTGTAGTAGACTCCCACCATTGTATCTCCTGTGCCATGTTCCCCATGGATTTTAACCCAGAGGGTCTCTAGTTGTCCACCCTGGGTGCCGATTTCAGCTTGTAGGGATGCATAGTTCCCCTTGACATAGAGAGCTACACCTCTGCCCCTTTTGTCCGCTTGATCCCGCCTGTACAGTGTATAGCTGTCTATACCCATGGTCCAGTCATGGGTGGAGTCCTACCAGGTCTCCGTTATCCCTATGACATTGTAATTATTTGTGTTGAGCAGGAGGACAAGTTCCTCCCATTTATTCCGCAAGCTCCTGGCACTGGTGTACAGGCATGCAACTGTCCTCTTGGGGGCCCTTGCCCGCAGCTTGCTCTTGGGTTGGGGCAGGGATAGGCTTCCTTAAGTGCCTTGGCCTGCTGGCTTTGCAAGGGTTGCACAGCAGGCCCCCAGTGGCGATAGTCCCCCCATTCCCCGGTGAGCTTAATTTAAATCCCAGTGGAGCAGGTCAGCCAGTCTGGCTGAGAAGAGTCTCCTCGCCAGCAGAGAGAGGTGGAGGGCATCCCTTCCCAGCAGCTCGCTGCCTCTCTCGCCAAAGAGCGGACGGTGGTCATGGAAGTCGAAGTCTTCCCAATGACACTAGCACCGCAGCCTTTGGTTCACTACCTGTATCCTCCTCTCCCTCCTCAGCCTGTAGCCCAAAACCAGAAGGATCAAGGAAAACACCACCTGAGCCCCCAGCCCCTTAAGCCCCACTCCCAAGTCACTGTAGCACCTCATGACCTGGCTGGGAGGGTTCCAAGCGATGTCATTGGTCCCCACATGTATGAGGAGCATAGGGTGGTGGTCAGTGGGCTGGAGGAGTTTAGGGATCTTCTCTGCAATGTCTCACATACAAGGTCCCAGAAAGCAGCACACTTCCCAGGCCGACGCCTCGGAGCGGCAGATTGCCCCCTCCGTGCCCCTCAGGATGGAGTCTCCATGACAAACACTTTGTGTTTTGTCTTAGGAAGAATGGGGGCGGTAGCTACAACTGAGTCTGTTGCCTGCAGGAGCTGGCAACTCAGCAGGCTCTGCTGGGGCTGCAAGAGGCTCGTACCTGTTGCAAAGCTCCAGTGGGACAGGGGCCTTGGTGCAATGGGCCTTGGAGTCCTTGACCACCTTGGTCCAACCCCGTGGCTGGACAGTATGGAAGGTCCCTGGATCCTCACTTGTCCTGGAGGGAGACCATGGTCTACCCTCTGCCTCCCAGGGGAGAGGGGCCTGGCAGTAGGTGTCTATCTATATTCCTATATATTCCTATATAACTCATGTTATAGGTTATAGGGGTGGGCTAGCAAAAACAGGATGCGTTTCAATACTGACAAGTGCAGGGTGCTGCACTTGGGCAGTAGTGACCAGCAGCACACTTATAAGATGGGAAACTCCCTTCTTGAGAACATGTAGGCAGAAAGGGATCTTGGAGTCATTATTGGGCTGACAACATGGGCTGACAATGTGAGGTCATGGTTGGCAGGGCTAACCGGACCTTCTTGTGCATCTCAGGTAGGGTCAAGGAGGTGATCCTCCCCCTCTACGTGACACCGGTCAGGCCACAGCTGGAGTACTGCATCCAGTTCTGTGCGCTCCACTTCAGGGGGGATGTGGACAACATTGAGAGGGTCCGGAGGAGGACCACCCGCATGATCTGGGGACAACAGGGCAGAACCTACAATGAGAGACTGTGGGACCTGAACCTGTTCAGCCTTCACAAGAGAAGGCTGAGGGGGACCATCTATAAACTCACTAGGAGTGACCAGAAGGGTTTGGAAGAAACTTTGTTTCCCCTAGCGCCCCCTGGCATAACAAGGAATAATAGCCACAAGTTGTTGGAGAGTAGGTTTAGATTAGACATCTGTAAGAACTGCTTCACAGTCAGGGCGGCTAGGATCTGGAACCAACCACCAAGGGAAGTGGTACTGTCTCCTACCCTGGGGTCTTTAAGAAGAGGCTTGATGCCTTCCTGGCTGGAGTCATTTGAGCCCAGTTTTTCACCTGCCCGGGCGGGGGGTCGGACTTGAAGATCTACAAGGTCCCTTCCCACTCTACTTCTATGATTCTATGATATTCAAGGTATATAAGGTTGCAGAACAGCTTAGAATATATTTATGGTTTTTAATTGGGAGCTAAAATTCTCACAGTTTTCACTTGGGTTTTTACTACAGTCTTTCCTCTAGGAGTAGTTGGGCCCACTGGTCCTCAGGCTTTTGCCTCTGTGGGCCAGATGAGTAGCATGGGGCTGAACCATGATCTGGATAAAGCCTCATGGGCCAGGATCAGACCCCAAGGCCTGGCACTGCTCTCTCCCTTTCCCCAGCACCAGGATCACGCCCTGGGATCCAGCACCACCTCCACATGCAAGGATTGGGCCCTTGGGGTCCTGGCTTTTCCCTCTTCTCTTCAGCACTCCAGGATTGGGCTCCAAGGTCATGGCATCATTCTTGCCTGGCTCCCCACACCAGGATTAAGTTTTGGGGCCTGGCACTGCCTTCATCTGGCCCTGTGCGCTGGGCTCAGGTACCCAGGGGTCCCCATGAATCCATGGAGAGCTGACACATGACATAATACCATGGCCAGATCTGGCCCAAGGCCAGGGTTGAGCACAAGCACCCATGCTCTGGCCAAATTAGCCTATTTTTACAAGTAGTAAAATTGATATTTTACTATTGCCCCATGACTGAATGAAAAAGGTTTAATCTGTAAACCTATGTAGGAGTCTTAGGAACCCTGATTGATAGGATTTGCACTCCAAAATCACTTAAGCACTTTGAATCTTCCATGCGTTTATTCCGTTTTATGACACTTACAACCCTCCTTATTTCTGCATAGACATTGAAGACATACCATCTCTGGAATTCGGCAAAGAAAATCTGTGCCTCTCAAACACAATCATTTCTTTATTGTGTTTAATAGGCTTTTCAGTGCTTTTTGGAAGGGAAGATGCAAACAGCACTTCTTTTGACCTTCCCTGTTTAAGCTCGTTATGGAACTATTTTATCTGCTGAATGATTTCTCTTCACTTTCAACAATAAACAGAATTTTTACAAAGATAATTCAGAAGTAATCCATTATTGTTCTTTCATCACTTGTATTTTGCATCCTGCATATCGACCCCTAGTGGTGTTTGGGAACCAAGCAAGGTTCAAAGAGTCAGTCCCACCAAAATTAAATATTCACAAATGTAAGTGTTGATAAATTTGAATAATGAATTTAATCATGAGATCCAGCCAAGTAGCAGGGAGAAGTAGACTGGATCCTAGTGCCCACCCATCTCAGTCTGGAAGCCCCTCACTGGAAAACACTGGTCTAATCTGGAGGCCTAATTCAGGAGGCAAGTCTCCTAAATTATCTCAGATACTTTTTGCCATTTGAACAGTTTTGGTTAGGAAGACCCCCAGTTCTCCCTGTGTCCTGTAAATGAATATTCCACTACTTTCCATAAGTGAATATGCATATTTACTATTTGTATTCTGAGACAGCTGAAGGAAAGGGGCACAAGTATTTTTTCCATCATTCTGAAAAAGTTCTCTTGTGTCCTCATTGGAAGTTTGACACTACAAGGAGTGGATAGTGGAAAAGGAAGCCCATGCAAAATTCTAGTGAAATATCTTGTCTCAAAACTTACATATGGCTCTGGTGCCTGATGCACTGCAGGGGCGTTCTGAGTTTAGGAGAGTTACTTTCACACTCCGCTAAACCCACAAGAATGAAGGTATTCACATGGGCCTCAGAGTTGTATGTATTGACATCATGCTTTACTGTGGCTACATAATACTTGACTGGAAGTTAACATTACAAGAACATACACTAAACTGACTCAGTAGATGATATGCTCACAGATGACCAATACTGCTCACTTTTGAACCAAAATGAGTCTTGTTGTAATTGATTTTTCAGTTTGCACTGGAACATGTAGTTC
Source organism: Crocodylus porosus (assembly GCF_001723895.1). Taxonomy (NCBI): domain Eukaryota; kingdom Metazoa; phylum Chordata; order Crocodylia; family Crocodylidae; genus Crocodylus; species Crocodylus porosus. Next base: position 46,750,939 of record NW_017728949.1, read on the forward strand.
TTACAACAGATGCCATTGTTACAGGATGGGGAGTACACTTAGAAAAGCTGAAAGGCCAAGAAACCTGCTTATGTACAAAATGAGAAGGCGGCATAATTGTCCTTGAACTGACAATAACATTAGCTCTTCTATTAAAAAAGCACTCGCAGCCCTAATGTCATATGGTCTTTTCCTCTTGGCTTTGGAACATTTTCTTCTGCTGTCCCTTCCTTGTTGTCTGGTGCTTTACGTCAGTGCTATAGATGTCATGAGATGGAATGAAGAATTTCTCACTTTGTAATTCCCATTTCATATCTGATACCAACACAGTTATTTTCTACCCTTAGTAGAATTTTAGGCAGAATAATTTATTCTCTTTTAGTATAGCATGGTAACATTTTTTTAGACTTTTACGTTGCAGTTTCTTGGAAATCCAATGCAAATTTAATCCAAAGTAATTTAAACTTCCAATCTCAATTTTAAAATTTCCTATGATAGAAAATCCATCATATCCCTTGATAAATTGTCCCATAGTTGATTAGTTTTACTATTAAAAATAAAAATTGTACCTTTTCCTATCTGAATTTGTATTGCTTCAGCATCCAGTGATCTTATGTCCCATAGATTAAAAAAACCACTGTATTATCAAATTAGTCCTTATAGCCAAACTGTGGCATTGGGAGCAGTTCTGCTACCACAGTTCCCAAGTCCTTTTTCCTATAGTCACTTTTTCCCAGTGGAGAGTCCTATATCCTGCATTTTGTGTTCCTTGATGTATGACCGCTGGCCTGCAGAATGGGAAAGTGTCTATTCCAAAAATGTTGTTATTGCTAAAAACGTCCCCCACAATTCTGTCCCCCCTCCCGCCTCATGCCTAGTTTATCAAGAAGTCTAGATTTCTCTGTATCAGTGACCTTTCTTTCTCATTAGGGACCACTCCTTGAATCTATCTCACCTAATTAAGAAATGAATAATTAATTACTCTAATTATGTCCTATTTTGAATCTTATGGTTTCCCAGAAAATTAATTAACAAACTCAAAGTTCTGTGTCATATTTTGTCGCAGCTACAGTACTTTAATAATAAAATTTGAATACAGTACCATTTCCTGAACGATTTATGAATAGAACACATTTAATCTTTCTTGTACCAAAGAAAATGATATTCCATTTTATTTTTGGACATTCAGCAATAAGGTAAGATTTAGTTTTTACAGTAATATGTTTATAAAATGCTGTGTAAAGATTTCAACAATGTTATCCATTATATCAATATGTAACCTGTGTTTTTATAGAAAAAAAATGATTTCAGACTTTAACACTGTTCACATAATAATGTCGCTGGTTTGGTCTCATTAAAAATTATATTTGGCTGAATATGGTGGAAACCAGTTGCATGTATGATTCCTAAAATGTTTTGAGACTTCTGTTTTTCCTAATACTTTATATTGTTTTCTACTTCATACAATGCCAAACTCTGAGAGACAACTGAAGCTTACACTGCATTCAGCAACAAGCAACAGGGGCTTAGGTCACATCAGGGTTCAGGTCTAAGTCTGATGAGTTTTTCAGCCAACCTAAAATATAGATGCATAAAAAATATTTCTGTTTTGTGTTTTTTCCCCCCTATAGGTTTCTTTGATTAGTTTAACAGCTAATGCGTTGGGCTACTCAGAACTTGGTCCAATTAAATCACTTAGAACACTAAGAGCCTTGAGACCTTTACGGGCTTTATCACGATTTGAAGGAATGAGGGTAAGAAAAACAGAAAGAGTAATGCATGCAAAGAAGCACAATAAATTATGTAACAGTATAGAAATTATGTACTGTGCATCTGTTATTGAAACTTACACTACTATGTTCTATTATGCTGCGTTTAACCATATCAATTGTGTGCTTTGCCTAGGCTCATTTGTTAATTGAAGTCCTAGCTATTTTTCCACAGAAAGACAAGATGCAATAAAGCCACAGTTTTATTAACAAATTTGGGAATGACCAGCAAGCAGTCTTACAGTCCAGGTCATAAATTTCTTCTTTACCCATCTCTACCAAATGAAGGATTGCTATCAGTCTTCCCTACCCTTTCCCACACCTCTACAAATAGATACCAACCCACTCTGGGTCCCCAGTGCTCTTTCCTTATTCCGGGGCTAGGGAAAGTGTATAGTATCTTCAGTTTATACACATTGGGCACCCAACTCCTTTGAGAAACTCTGTCCCTAGTTTCTTAAAGGGTACCTCCTCTTGAGTCTATTTCAAGTTCTCTTTTCAAAGGGACCAGTTTCTCTAAGGGGACCTGGTTGAAAGAAAAAAGTACCCAGCCAAAAGGAGACATCAAGGATTAGCTTGTGTGCTTCTGTCCTCCCCCTGCCTCCAGCTTCAGAGCAGATAATTAATAGTTCCCCTTCTACTGTTAGCCAAAGAGTTATCTGTGCCCTGGTCAGTGATGTTGTTCTCCATCACACCTGGATGACCCAGATACCAAATATGGTCTGTTCACTAAGCCTTCCCATTCCCAAAGTTTAATACATCTTCTGGATTTGTCAATTTATGAAAGTCTGGCAGGTTCCTGACATATCCTCAGTTTCATCGAGTCAAACCACTTTTCAGTCATCCCCATGAAAAGGTACTGGACTTAGCTAAAATATTCTAGGGCCTCCTCACAAATTTTGAAATAATTTTTACCCAATTTTATAAGAATTATTTCTGGTGACTAACTACCAAAGGGAGTCAAACTCTCATCCCAGAGCATTTCCCTTTGCTATGTCCACTCAGACTGAGATGCTTGTGAGGTCCAGCTCTGAATCTTCAGAGAACCTGCCAGCCTGTGTGTGGGTCCAGTGTACAATACCTTGTTTATGGATCCAAATACCAGCTTTCATGACCTATTCCCATCCCAGACCTGCCATGCACACCACTCACTTCCCAGGTTTTTCCATGTTGCATATGCTCTTAGTCTGGGAGAAGAGTGGGGGGAAATGCTCAGCCAGATTACCAGCTGCCCCAGGACTAATTCAGTTCTCACCATCTGCTGGACTCAGACATAGGCTGTCTACTACTGCCTCTGCTATCCTAGCTGCTCTGTGATCCTGGAGTGATTTCAGCTGGGATTCATTGGGCTGTCACTGTAGTTTTCTGCAAAATTTCTCTGTCAGTGGTACTGATTAAGATCCTCTTAACTCCTTAAACAGTTAGAAACATTGTCAAATCCTGTTGGCTGTCATATGAAATCTGTAGCAAAGAAAAGACACCAATTTTTTTTTCCTTAGGTAGTTAATCACAGTAATTAAAGTATGCTGACCACAATAGAAGCCATTTATCAAATATGACTGAATTTAAGATATGCAGATCTTTTTATTACACAAATGGAGTGACTGTGCAGTTTTCACTAACAACAGTTAGATATGATTAGTATTTTTCTTCACTTACTATTTTTCTTTCAAAGTTTCTTGCAGGCACCTCCATTTAGTGCCATGCATAATGCTTATTTGGTCTGCTTTTATTTTTCAGTAACTGTTGTCATCTTGTTCTCAACAAAATTCTGAGAGGGATATAAACCTAACTTCACTCTGTACTGCCTTGCTATGTTTCTATAGTGACATGGACTCATGTTAATGATTCTGGCCCTGAGATGAGGCCTGACAGAAAAAAAATGTACATCAGAAGCACATAAAGTAGTTTGTTAATAAATGATTTCTGGTATATCTTGGGGACTTTTTCTGAATAAAGAAAAAATACAGCCCAGTTCATAAGTGAAGAAAAAATCAAATTCCTACCAGTCTTACTCTTTCCTGCAGTATTCTAAGAATACCTGGGCTGTGCTACCATTAAAGTACAGGCTTCTTAAAGTGAGCATAAGTCAATAAAAGTAGAAACTCGTGCTCTTCAAGGATTCTGTAAAGGATCTCTCTTGTATTTTTTTTTTTGGGGGGGGGGCAAAGCAATGCATGAAATTTGGTTTTTTTGACCAAGTGTGTTATCATTGTGAGCAGAGAACTGAGTGATGATGTTCCAGAGTGAGAACTGGAACAGTGCTGTCAGGTTACACAAGAAGCTATGCGGAAGCTTTAGTAGCTGTGGGCAGCCGGTGCTTGCTTCCTTGATTTTCTTTTTGTGAAAATGAGCATGATCTTATTTTGTCTTTAAGATCCCTAACCTGGTTTTGCATGGCTTTTAAGCATCTAAACGTGATCTTATTCCACCCCACATGGCAGTCACAGAACTGCTGAATTGCCTAGATTTCTTATATGTTTCCATCTGCAGGATAGGCATGTAGGTGTCTCCCTTTGCCTAAATACCGTCATGGTCCAACTCTATTTGCGTTTCCCCCAAATCACTAAATCTTCAGGTAGGTGAGAAAAAATGCACATGCATCATCTGTTTGGTGAGCTGGTAGTGGCAGTGACAACAACCTTGTGCTCTATAGATTAATGGTTTGGGCCAAGAAGTAGAAGAACTTGGCTCCCAGCTCCACCCAGAGCCCCAGGCGGTTTTGAACTCTCATCTCCTGCTTCCCAGGAGAGAACCTTAATTGCCAGGGCTGTGGACCAGACAGGACTGAAAGAACTTTTCCTTCCTCCTGTTGAAGCTGGGCTGTTGCACAATCAAAAGTCAAAGACTTAAGGGACTCGAGAAAAAGCAAACAAGACAGAGTCTGACTCTTTTTCCTTTAGATGACCACTGCCAGGAAGTTTTTCATTGTTTATATATTGAATAATCATTGGGCATAGGACATCCCGACAGCCTACTGATTGAGAACCATCATTCTACTGGGATAGATATTGATTAACTCTCATTCAGGTGGTTCTGCACTGCATGATCTTTGGTAATGAATTTTTTCAGTGCTTCCACTGACCTAAATGATATGCTTAGTATCACTGTGTGTATCTACCATGAAATTAATGCAACTCAAACTCTGGCACATATCACGTCAGAGTTTATTGCTGCCAGGTAAAGCATCTTCATGTGCCCAGGACCATAGCACATTGAGCCAACCTGGAGCAGCCCCAGCTGGCAGGGGGCCCAGGAGATAAACCTACCAGCCTGGGCTTGCTTCGACCTGTCTCAATGTGCTGTGGAGGGGCTGGCTGGGACACAAGCGTGTTCCAGTGCAAGGCTGTGCACTAAAGAACACCCCCATAGAATTGTACTTTTGTTTACAAGTACTAACCTATGCTGGAGTTAATTAGTTTCCTGTGGTCTAACAGGGCTGTGTGTATAGATGCTATGTCTTTTCTATAGAGCTAATTAGTCAGATCTGCAGTAAACATCTCATGTAGACACACCCACTGAGTCTAGGTGTATCCAGTGGTGTACCTAAAATCAACAGACAGCCTTGTGAATGTTGTCCTGAATCTCTCTCAGCCACATTATTCTTATCTGTATGTTTAAGCTAATTACTAGTCTTAGAAAAAGATGGTGAGGAATCACGAACATTTGAAAAGCACTTTGAGCTGCAGGTGTGAAAGTTTTTATATAAATTTTACGTGTAGCTAAGCACCACAGTGTGGGAGAAGTGGGACTAAAATTGAGCTGTCACTGGCTCTTTGCCATCCATTAATTTCATCACACTACTAATTACTTTATAGGATGGTTTCAGTTTCCCCATATAACTGCCTCCTGAAAATCATTTTCTGTAACCCTTTCCAATTTCAGTCATGACATTTTTCTCTATTCATCCATATGGTGCATATATGCATTTTTATATAATGTATTATACCTACTTCTATATAGATCTTTTGGTGAGAGAAATCTCTTTGTTAGCATATCTTACATATTGCATAGCATCAATAAGAACATATCAGAACATAAGAACTACCATTTACTGGGTGAGAACATAGGTCAACCCTACTTAAAAAGTTATGTGAACAACAATAATAATAATGTATCAGTTTAACGATTCCTTCAGTAATATGAAAATCCTGTATTTAACTTTATAAAACCACGTTTTCTACATGGAGATCATTTGGTCTCCTGGTTTTTACTGACAATTTAAATCCCTTGGGCACCAGTGAAGTTGGCAGCACCTACAAACCAGTGTCAAAAACAGAATTAGTAGACATCCAAATTAGAATAAGACTGGATACAAAAATGGCTCAGACTGACTTGCATCTGATGAGGCAGCTTGGAAAAAGTAGCCTAAGCTCCAAATTTTTAAATTATAACATTCAAGTTACAGATTCTGAGTTGGACAAGCAGTTCTATCTTTTGCAGAAATATGAATATTGCTTCCAGTTCACATTACTTAAATAAACAAAACACTTTAATAAAACAAAATTTTAACTTTCCATCTTTGCATCATTGAACCTTGTTACACTCTGAAATAATTTTTATAGGTCTGTTTTCAGGGCCTCTCCTGCCTCCTGCCATGCACAGGTAGCAGGCAAAATTGTGGGGTTGCTCAGTAGATCACATCACATCTTATCACTAGGGTAAGGGGAGCCTTGGATTACAATTCTGGGCTTCCTCTGCACCGGCTTTTGCAGCTGCAACCTCCACAGCTGACTAGGCTTAGCGGGGCTCCGAGTGGGGTGAGTGTCTCACACTGCCCCCAGTGTGAGCCTTGCAGCCAGCATGGGAGTTCACAGAGGTGCAGCCCAGAGAAAGCTGCCCCTGCTGTGAGCATCATCAGTTGAGGGTCTAACAGCAGGGGCAGTGGGGAGAATGCCCCTGCTGCAAGTCTTGTGATGTGTGGGGTTTGTAGTGGTCACAGCTGCCAAGATTCTGCCCCCATTATGAGCCCCCCCACCTGAGGAGGCTGAAGGGGGGGCAGGCAGTGTTCTCACTGCAAGCCCTGCCACTGATGATGCCACTACTGGCAGTGGGTGGTGCCCCCCTGTGACTTGGAGCCCCTCAGCTAATGGGGCTTCCAGCTACAGTGGAGCACTTGGCCACATATTCAATTAATGGTATTATTAGAACAAGCTACAAAGTTATTACACATTTCTTATGAAATAATTTTGTAGTTTATTGCTTGTTTTATCACACCATTAATCAGGTTGAATGTGTATCTGAGTAACAACTTAAGGTGTGATTACCTGAAGTGTAACTTGTGGTGGTGGCATGAATCTCATTTAGAAAATAAAGTTCATATTATATAGTATATCCTAATCACATATGCTGGGTAAGTGCATTATTTGCTTACATAACAAAAATCGGTTATCCCCCATCACTTAAGTGCATACCAGATACAGCAGAGTGGCTCTGTGTCTGGGGCAGCCATAAGGCACAGGACAATACCAGTTGCTTCAACGCTGATGATGGCAGTGCAGTCAGGCACCACTGTGGCAGTAGCTATTTTGTGCCCCTTCCCAGCCTGCCCTACCAAACATGGTGCCCAGGGCTGCCGCTATGCCCACCCACCCCCACCCCAGCATTTACACTACTAAGCTTCATAGTATCTTTCAGCCCTGTTTATCTTCATAATGTAATTAAATACTAGCTAATTGCATAATAATTGGTACTAGAAGCAGTGAATGGGAAGCAGTTGCTAGAGGGTTGCTATTAAAAGCCTTTGAAATGAAAGGCGCTAGTTAGTTTCAGGGCTGCTATCTTCCATCATTTGCAGAGTTGCTTATAGCAACCCAAGCTCTTGTAAATTTTAACACTTCTAGTAGCAGCCCTAAAACTGTCCAAGAACTGGTTAATCAAGTTTGGATGAATGTGTATTTTAGGTAAATGCATAGTCATGTTTCAGTTCAAAGGCTTTGCACCTAAATAGAAAGCACTGCCTTAAAGTGACCAAATTCTATCCAATATTGTAGCACAGTGGTTCCCAAAGTCTGACATCTTGCACACTAGCAATTTAAAATGATACAATCTGAAGTACCGTCAGGTGAGCTACGGAGAGGGGAGTGTGGATGTGTGTACAGTAGGGTGTGGGAGGGGTTGTGAGGAGGTGTGGCTGTGTGGGGGGGAGCATAGGGTATAATGTGAGGTTGTGTATCTGTGGAGGGTTGTGGGGGAAGGGTGCGGGTGTGTGGAGGTTGTGGGGTGTGAGGGTGAGTACGGGGTGTGGGCACCCCCTGCATTTCCCCCATGGCACAGGAGCAGGTGGGAGTGCTCAGGGTGTGGCTCCAGCCAACACTGCACATTGCAGCAAGGGGTGCATCTTTCACCAGGCAGTCTGTATTGCTGGCAGTCCCCACACTTGTGAGGCATGGGAGGGAAGCCCCATGCACTGGAGCCAGGTGCCTTCTCTGCCCCCAGGGGAAGGTGCCTGTGGCTTCCCTTCCATGCTGCACAGCCCTGGCAGGGACGGCAGCCGATTCCAATGTGTGGGGCTTTCCTCCCATGTCTGGCAAGTGCAAGAACTGCACATACATGCGGGGAGCACTGGTGATACAGATAGCCTGGCATTGGCTGCACCCCTCGCTGCAATGTGTAGTGCTGCCCAGAGCCACATGCTGGGTGCCTGTGCCAGGTATGAGTACTCTGAGTGCCCCCACCTGCTGCTGCCATGTACCACTGGCAGGTTTTCTGCATACCACTGGTGGTACATGTACCACAGATTGTGAACCGCTGTTGTAGCATGAACATAACTGTAATATAATGAAAGTATAATGATTTATGTTCTTTCCACGCTGCATCAGTGAGTTCTCTGCCAACAAACTTTTTCCAAGCTTATGAGCTTTGTACTCTACCTAGTAGGTCTTATACTCACGGAGAAACTAGCCATTTTTATTTTTGCCTCAAGCTCCCTGTATTAGCTGTGTTAGTCTTTTCTATAGTTTCTCAGTCTCTGACTTAACAACTTCAGTCATTGCTAGGTTACTATAGGTCTTAATCAGTTTTCACCCTTTAGATGTTTTATTCTTTCCTGCCCTGTCATCTAATGTCCATTTGGGACTTGTTTTGTCTCTTTTCCTGTCTTGAATAATGCTACATATGTGAATTTAGTAATTCTATTTAAACATTTTAGTCCACTAGGTTGCTTAGATGAACCTCTATTTTTTTTCCTCATAAGAGAAGTCCTGCATTGTCAATTGTAGCTGTGTCTCACGTCACTAAGCTTCAGCTGGAGGCTTTTGCCTTCAAAGTATCTGCATCATGTGCCACCTAGAAAACCAGCCCTGCATCATGGGTTATAAGGAATAGTGCACAATTCCTACGTCTCAGTTCCTCTCAACCACCTGGCTGAGTTATTTTATTTTTGTCAATCTTTGCAGCCTACATTAAGAAGCACCAGCGTGGGCTCCCCATTTTATTATTGATTTTTATTATATTATGTCGTTCTTTCATCTTACCTGTCTCTTCTTCCCCCTTTTTCTATTTGGGAATGAAAGGAGAAGGTGTTCACCTTTAAGTTGGGGGTTAAGGTCCTCAGCCCTCCCACCTCCATTATTTAAATTTTAGTTGTGCCACATATTTCAAGATCTTCGGCATTTTGGAGATTTTTTTTCTTTTTCTTCTTTTTTCCTGGTAACACATTTAATTTGAGCTTGTTACCACTACTTGGCAGTGACAGTTTTTCTCTCTCCGTGTGGTTATACCATTACCAAAATCTTCTCAGTGTTGACTTCCCTGAGATGCAGTGATTCTCACAGTCACTCTCTATGTTTACACTGTCTAACTAGTCCCACATCACAGAGAGGGATTGCAAGTTTTGGGGCCTTTAAACTCAGGACCAGAAAGAAGAAAGGAAACTTAGAATATTCTCCCTAGACAGGGCCAAAAACTCATTCATAGGTCTAGAAGCCAGGACTTTAGTCCAGTATTAAGCACTCTCTGACATTGTGTTCCTGTACTAGTCTCTTTCCTTGGCAAGCTTAATTCAGCCTCAAATGTTCAAGATCCTGCTTCAGGAGTGTCATGGTGTGACTGGTCCTAGGGACTGGAAGCCCTGTGGGAGGGGTTTTGTCAGCATCAGAGGGATGCAGCACATCAAGACAAAATGCCCAGTAAGGGCTAGAACCAAAAAATACCTGATGCAGGTGCAGGTACAGAGTTTGCAGAATAGCAAGCAGCACCACCTACATGATTCTTAAGTACATGTTTGCTGAAGCTGAAGAGGTACAGAGGTGTGACATCAGACACCTGCATTAGAAACTGGCTACAAGAGCTTGCACAAAGCAGCCCGGTACGGGAGTGAGAAGCAACCCTGAAACCATGAGCTCCAACTCAGTGCAACTGGCAAAGCACCAAGCCATTTCCACAGCAGGGGTACCCAGAGGGGTACCTCAACCTTACCAGTGCCAGGGCTGCCTGGAAGAAGGACCCCAGCACTCAGACACAGACAGAGGGACATATGAGGGAGGCAGAAATGTTGCTGCCTCTCTTTTCTTGTTTTTCTTTTGGCCTTTTTCTTCCACTGCACTGTTTCATTTTTTAAATTTTTTTTACCTCTGATTGAACTGGCCAGGAAAGGCCTGGGATTGAGCCAATGCCTTACGGGCAGAATTGGTTAGGAGGCGTGCGGCCAGGAGAGCCATTTCCCTGAATAGGGGCGCTGTTGAATTGAGAGTGCCCAATAGCTTGCTGAGGACTCGTGTAGTCTGAAGGACTGATTATAGGCCATTGTTAATTTTGATTATGAGCTTGTGTTGAACTGGCATGATTTGGGAATTAACTTCGGACCTTGTGACCTGAGGAACTGTAGTCAAGAAGTGTGCTGATTCCACAATTAGGACGAAAGCTTCTTTTCTTTATTAATGAATTCATTAGTGAAAGCATTTTGATTCATAATATCGCTGGGGTAACCTAATTAATTATACATGTGATGTCCCCTTTTATCAAGACGTCTGTCAAGGTGGGAACACACCAAACCTAGCTAGTTGCCTGTAATGCAAACATCAAGCACCATACAGCTGACAAGCCACGGTTGGCATGTGGATGGGGTGTAGGGGTGGAGGAGTCCCAAGAAACACCTACAGTGAGAGTGCCCTAGGCTGGTCTGTGACATGAGGAACCTTCCTTATTTTCTTGGAAAATCAAGACATGGCAGGGACCAGGGGGAGACTTCCCAAGGGAAAAATGCTCATTGTACCAGCATGTCAGCACAAACATGGTCCTGAGCCACCTGGCATTACAAGTCTGGCACAGATGTGTACAAAGAGCAAGTCCTCCATCAGGAGCTTAGTGGCATACTGCATCTCACCTCAAACGTTAGCTGTTGCTTCCTGCTTTGCAAAATCCTTTCTGAGTTACTGATCAAGCCCCAAGACTTCTTAGCCTTTGAAAGTTCCAGGAAAAATTCATAGAGACCCGAGTGCTTTAGAGCTAGCACTACAAGATTGCAGAAGGTTCATTCATCAAGATGCTGTGTCTTCTGTCCCTTTTGCAGAGCTGAGTGCCACTGCCACCATCACTAGATTTGGTACATATTTCTTCAGTACAGCCTGATATGGAGAAGAAAACTTATGTGTTCTAATTTCAAACCTAATCAGAGCGCATTGGTAGTACCAGCTGCTCCTCTAGCAGTGTTATCTCCTCCAGCTTTCTCTATGGAGGCCAACAGCTTAGGTCAACAGCTTCAGGAGATTTTGTTATTCCCTAGGAGGTCACCTTTTTCCTGCTGGACAACGTCCACAATAGACCTGGTACCAAGCAGGCACCATTCCTTCTCAATGATCTAGGTTCTGATATTCTGATTATTACTTGGAGCATGTCAAAAATATGTAAATGTAGCTTTAAATGTTCTGTCGACTCCTTTGTGATGATTAATAATACTTTAGAACACACAGCTATGCATCATTTTTCTTCCAGTACCCATGTACCCAGTACCCATTTTTCTTCAAGTAACATGTCTGAATCAAATTTTCAGTACATATTGTTAGGTGTATTAGGTAAAAGAAGTTTTATCAAACCCAATTATTCTTATCAGAGATGTTTCCATATTGTACAAGGGGGTAAGCACTACAATATATAAATTTGTTTTTTAAATTAGTTGCCACTGAATTCACAAAAAATAATGGAATAGTGCTTTGAGTCCAATGAAGGGTGGCCTAGAGTCTAAAAAGAATGAGAATCACTGGTATACAGAGTGTACTATATCCGTGAATTGCTCATTGGTATCTTGTTCTGTGAGACCACAAAGCTTGTTTCTGCCACCTACTGTGCACAAGACAGAATGCTATGATGTATTGATAGTTGTCTGTTGTGTATGTTTTTTTCTCCTCAGTGTCCCCTTCTCACTAAACTTAATTTTCCCTTCTGATGCTAGGCTTATTATTTATAGTTTGTATATGAAAAAGTGTTTTTGTTGCCTTGACACAGTTTTTTCACACTGTTACTGTCATCTCTGGCATAATTATCTTGAAGCTCACTTGGCTTCTAGCCATAAAGCTAGTATTATGGTTTTTGTTTTATAAACTTTCCATATTAATTCTGCTTCTCAAGTATGTGAATTTGCTCCATCTACTTCCACTGTTTTGTCTTACAACATATTAACTTTAATCCTATTACATAATAGTTTTGTCAGTTTGTCCTCTGTAATATCCTTCTACAATTAATTCATCATAGAATGAGTTCATAAAATTATCCTGCGATGCATTCTACAGTCAAGTTTTTAGAGAACTAAGACAAATATCTATCTCAATAATATTGGATATATGGATTACTGTCAAGATTTAATAGGCATAGGTCCTGAATCCCTAAAAATGTTACTGTACTAACATTAGTAAAAATGTTACTGCACTAACATTTCTGGTTCAAAATCAACTCAAAGTATTTAGCTTCAAGACAAAATTATTTCTTTTCCCTCAAAGAATATATCTTGTTTTTAAGTCACTTGAAGTATTTATAAACTCTTTCCTAATGCAATATATTTATGTAAAATCACTTCTTTCTAATTGTCACATTTACAGAATATCAGATTCAAAAGCTTCATTTATTTAAAACATTTTTAATTGACAGTGATGGAATAGTTCTGCAGATTCCTCCATATTTTATCACCAAAGTAAATTCCATTTTCAATATGTCTCACAAGACTGTTTGAGGTTGTACCCCAAATCCTGTCAAAAGAATAATACAAGGCACCAGATGAAAGTGCAAATCACATATCTAATGTACTTAAATGGCATTGATTCTGAGAAAATCACCATTCTCCTTATTTTAAAAAAGAAATGTAGTTGGTTTCAACACCAAGATTATCACTGTTAACATTAATTAAAGTGGTATATATCAAAAGAATGCAAGTTTCTCTATTGTCAATAGACTTTGCAATGTATGATGTCAGGAAGATGTTTTCTAAAGGTTGCAATAAGGTAGAAAGGTTGTAACAGTAGAACATCTCCACTTCCCTTAAATGTTCTAAACTTACTCTTCAGTTTTCCATATATGCAAAGGAGCAAATAAACACAAACATGAAAAGTAACAGAGGTTCTCCATAGAAATGAAATAATCAGGTACCTTATTTAACCAGCTAGGGACAAGTTTCTTTCTGTCACACACAAAATCATGGCAAAAATATAGTAGTATTTATTTCAGTTAGGGATTGGAAAATTTCAGTCTTCTAATAACCAGAATATTTTCCAACCTTCTTTCACATTTAGCTGTTCATCATTAAATTAACTTTATCATTGTTTCATCTTGATTACAAATTTATTGTAGCCTAAATCTTTATAAACTTTTATTTAAACTGTGATAATAGTGTATTTATTTTTTCATTCACAGGATTGTTATAGAAGGAGAAAATTAAAGACACTACTAATCTAGCTGAATGTATAATGCAAAACTGCCATTTTATGTTGGAGCTATCATTAGAAAGTAAAATAATAATGTATATATAAATAAATAATTTGTAAATGTGTTTTATAATTCTTTTAAAACATAATTTTATCAAATTACCTCTGTATTGTTTCTAAAAATCTATAAGAAGTCAGTCCTTCATTTTTTTTCAGTCATTAGTTATGTTTGTAAGTAATGATTTCCTACATTTATTAATTTGAATATATTGTGTATAAGTCTGCCTTACAACTCCCCTGGGTTTTTTAATTAACTAGCTTTTCTACTTGGCAATTTAGTTCTCAACCATTTTATGTTGATTAGTTAAGTACATAGTTTGTTTCAACTATTTGAAAAATAAGAGTGTTTGTGACACTATTTTTAGTTTTGTTATTTTCACGAGTAGCCTTGTCAGGAAAAATGTCTAATTTTTTGCTTCTGTAAGTTTTCTTACAAAGTTTCTCTCTATATATACATATTTTTATACATTTGTTTTTTTACTAGGTGGTTGTGAATGCCCTTGTAGGAGCAATACCATCTATTATGAATGTCCTTCTAGTTTGTCTTATATTCTGGCTTATCTTCAGTATCATGGGAGTTAATTTGTTTGCTGGCAAGTTCTTCTACTGTGTTAACCTCACAGATGGGCAACCTTTTCCAGCAGATAAAGTTCCATATAAGAATAATTGTGAAAGTTATATGGGAAAAGATGATAAAGTTCAGTGGAAAAATGTGAAAGTAAATTTTGACAATGTTGGAGCCGGCTATCTTTCTCTGCTTCAAGTAGTAAGTGGCCATTTTTTATATATATTTTATAGCTTAATTTCCCACGTTGTATGTTGAAATGAAGATTGATTCTCCATTTCTCATTATCATCTCATCACATGGCAGTACGTACTATGTTATGAAAATCTAGGGGTCCTTGGAAAGGAAGTTGTTACTAGGAGGCTTAAAATCAGGTTTCCTTGAAGATGAGCAAAATATCCAAAAGAGAGGTTATGTACTTATATTTGAGATTACTTCCTATTTCTTTAATTATTCTTTGTTTTTGTTCTGTGCAAGCAGATTAATGTTGATACTGGTACAAATCCAGCACGCTCTTTTATAGACTCTGGAGAGAAGGAGTATTTAACTACAGCCAAAATGCAAATAAAAAAGGACTGGTGAGCCTTCCCCCTACCTCCTCTCCCCAAACAAAAGAAGAAAAAGTTTAAGGCTCATCCTAAGTTCATGAAAAAATTCTAGAAATGTTCTAGTATCACATAGCCCTAGATTTTTATTTATGCCATCTGACAAGTTGTAGACAGACATCAGTGTTTCTTACCGTGGTAGTCAAGTACATTTCCAAAGCTCATCTGCTTGTCAAAGCAAAAGTTATGTGGAAGGTTAAATTTTGACAATTAATGCAGAGAGGGACCAAGCAAAACTAATTTTAAACTATAGTTCCCACTTTTTTCTCTGTCCATGTGGTGTGCTCTCTGTTTTGTTCTAGTGTAATGACTTTTGAACCATTACCAGTTATTCTATTGATTTATTTTATGTTATTCTAAGTCAAAAGTTTCAATGGAACCTCTTAGTGCTAGAATTCAGAGCACGGGAACTTTCCTTGTAGAACCATCTGCAGAGTAAAACCAGTTCAGACAGGAGCACGCGTTCCAAATTGACTTCACTTGGAACAATGCTCCTGGGAAAATATTTGTCCTCATAAGCCCATGGTAATTATTCTCACTCACTCTGGAGCTAGTCCTGCTTCCATGGTAGCATGCTTCCATTTTGTTTGCTCCTGGTCTGCAGTGAGGGCCAGTGTCTAATGTTAATGAGCTCTAGCAGTTTCATAATGATTTCCTCAGTGCCTCTATCTCTTACATGCACCACATTGGTAGGTTTACTTGCATATTTATATATGAATTACACATACAATCTGCAAATAGGTATGTTGCTTTTAGTAAAGTTACATTTATAAAATATTGTATTATGTGGAATTACCTGACATTGATACTTACACAGTAGATATTACAGTAATAGGAACACATGGTTTTACTGGTTTTTACCCTAACTGAAAAGCACTTATTAAAACAAGAGACATGCAAATGCCAACAGAAAATCTCTTTCAAATAACCTTTTGATTTAACATAACTCATGTCAGCTGTGTCAATCTGTGCTTGAATATTTGAGCAATATTTTTCACATTAATGTTAGCAGAAAGTGATTTCAACTATACAGAAAGAAGTTAGATTTAATAAGGAAATACAGGGAAAGGGAGAGTAGTTTATCAGTTACTTCCCTACTACAGTCCACTGTTTCTCCAAAATGTTAGTGGCAGTGTGATAAATCTACACACCTTGCTTGTGCATGCCAAAGTTGCTGCAAATACAGATGCATTGTGTACCAGTACATTTATGACTAGTGCTTTATCCATGGTTACTGGATCTCTCTTGCCATTTGATCTTCAAACGGCATTTTGTCTTCTAATATTCACTGCTTCTCTGCTCCACCATATATTTTTACAGTGAAAAATGACAGTTCATCTACCTTTTGGAAACCTTCAATACCTAGGTTTTGAAGTTTCTAGCACTTCTTCTTGGGTCTTTACTCATAAAAAATTTTGGTTTCTCAGATATTTGATATCCTTCTAATTCCTTTCAGTAGCAGCTGCCTGAGTCCAAAATGCAAAAAAATCAGTGGGGAGGAGGAAATATTTGAATTACTTACAGGTGCTTCTAGGTAAATTTAGAAGAAAACATCTAGGTATTCTTGTAGGTAGCTTGATGAAAACAATTGTTCAGTACTCATTGGAATCTGAAGAAGTAAAAGAAAGATTAAAATGATATGCTTAAGGTTACATCTCATATTTGGAATATTCAGTTTCTGGTGGGCAGTGCTGGTCTCCCCTCCTCACCCCTCCCCAGTGCCCCTTCCTGTTGCGGGCACTGGGCCGGGGCTGCAGTCAGGCCAGGCGGCAGGTGCTCTCCAGGCTGCTGGGCTGTACATTTGAGCAGTTTGGCCGAGCTGCTTGCCAAAGCTTTAAACTAAGCTTGCCCGGAGATGGGCAGACAACCATCAGAACAAGTCCAGGAAGAGTCAAACACATAGTCAGCAAGTCAGGAAATACAACCAAACTTACTCCTACCACATCTCATGGATGGGATGCTCCCAAGTGCACAGAAAAGCCTAGGGCTTCCCATGGCAGACTTAGCTGCCTATACACTAATGCCAGGAGCATGGGGAACAAACAGGAGGAACTGGCCCTCCTGCTAAGCAGTAACAAATATGATCTCATAGGGATAACAGATACCTGATGGGACTCCACTTAGACCTGGACTACAGGTATAGATGACTATACTTTACACAGGAGGGATCAAGCTGATAGGAAGGGTGGGGGTGTAGCTCTGTATGTCAAGGAGCAGTATATTTCCCTACTAGCTGACATTAGCACACAAGAAGGGTGACTTGAAACCTTCTGGGTTAGAATAAGAGGAGAACATGGTGAAGGGGATATAACCAGAGGAGTCTGTTACAGATCCCCTAACAAGGAGGAAGAGCTTGACCATGAATTCTCTAGGAAACTAGCAGAGGTGGCATGCTCTTGGTGCATGGTTGTCATGGGTGATTTCAACCTCCCTGACATCTCATGGGAGGAGCATGCAGCCAAATCTGATCAGTCATTTAGTTTCCTTGCCTGCTTTGATGAACTATATCTGACTCAAGAAGTCCACAGGCTGCTAGATATGGTCCTGGCCAAAGGGGATGATCTTGTCAGTGACCTGGGGACTGATGGGAAGCTCAGTAACAGTGAGCATGAATTGATCACTTTCCTTATCCATCACAGAAGTGGCAAATCAGTCAGCAATGCAGAAATCCTTGACTTCAGGAAAGCTGACTTTCACAAGCTCAGAAGGCTGGTTGATGAGGCCCTGAATGATCATGATCTGACAGGGAAGGGAACCCAAGATGGATGGTCACTGCTTAAAGACATGATCCTAAAAGCACAAGGGAAGTCCATCCCAGCCCACAAGAAAAGTAGTAAAAGGGATAGGAAACTATCTTGGCTAAACAGGGAACTCATGGACCTGCTTAGTCTTAAAAGTGAAGCCTATAAGGGTTAGAAGATGAGTAATATGTCTACAGAGGATTATGCAGGACTGGCCCACACCTGTAGAGAATGGCCCAAAAAAGCCAAGGCCAAAACTGAGCTCAGGCTGGCTATGGGAATCAAGGGCAATAAAAAGTCCTTTTTCAGATATGTAGAAAGTCAAAAGAAAAAGGCAACATTAGACCCCTGCTGAATCAAATGGGACAGCTGACAACTGACACCCAGGAAAAACCTAATCTCCTGAATGATTACTTTGCATTGGTTTTCCACCAACCCAAGGGGCTCACCCTGCTTGACTGGACACAGGATTACAAGTGTATGGGTGACCATACACCTACATTTGGTGAAGACCTTGTGAGGGAGCACCTTGAGAGGCTGGATATCCATAAGTCAGCAGGCCCTGATGAAGAGTGCTAAAAGAGTTGGGAGGGGGAGAGGGGAAGAGGTTGATGTCATATATTTGCATTTTAAAAAAGCCTTTGACTTGGTCTCCCACAATGTCCTCATGGCAAAATTGGGGAACTGTGGCCTTGACATCCTCATGGTCCAATGGCTGAGAAACTGGTTTCATGGTCAGACCCAGAGAGTGATGGTCGATGGAACTGAGTCACATGGTGCATGGTGACCAATGGTGTCCCTCAGGGTTCAGTACTCAGACCAGTACTCTTTAATATATTTATTAACAATCTGGATTGGTGTGTCAGTAGTGGACTGGCTATATTTGCAGATGACACCAAACTGTGGGGAAGTGAGGATACACTGAAGGATAGGTTGAGGATCCAAGCTGACTTGGACATTGTCACATGGTAGGCAGATGAAAACCTGATGACCTTCAATACAGAAAAATGCAAGGTGCTCCACCTCAAGAGAAAGAACCCGCACCACATGTATAGGCTCGCCAGTGCTTTACTCATTAGCACTGTGTCTGCAAGAAACTTGGGAGTCGTGATTGACCACAAGATGAATATGAACCACCAATGCAATGTGCAGCCAGCAAAGCAAATAAAACCCTGGCTTGCATCTACTGATGCATCTCAAGCAAGACCCAAGATGTCATTCTCCTATTTTACTCAGCCTTGGTGAGGCTGCAGCTGGAGTATTGCGTCCAATTCTGGGCTCCACACTTTAAAAAGGATGTGGAGAAGCTTGAGAGAGTCTAGAGGAGAGCCACACATGTGATCAGAGGTCAAGAGAGCAGGCCTTATGAGGAGAGGATGAGAGACACAGTACTCTTCATCTTGGAAAAACATAGGCTCAGAGGGACTTGGTGGCAGCATATAAGTACATCGGGTATACGTCAGGATGTGGGAGAGCGTCTGTTCACCAGGGCTCTCCTAGGGAAAGCTAGGTCCAAAGATCACAAATTGCTGGAAGACCATTTTAGACTGAACATAAGGAAAAAAACTTGTTTACTTGTCTAAGTCTCCAGGGTCTGGAACACTCCCTCCAGTGGGAGCAAGTATAAGCACCTACTCTGGATACTTTCAGGTTGTGCTTGGATGCTTATCTTGCTGGGGTTACCTGACTCCAGCTGACTTTCTGCACTTTGGGCAGGGGGCTGGACCCAATGATCTCACATGGTCCTTTCCAGCCCTAATGTCTATGAAATCTATGAAAAAGGATCAGTATCAGCTGATATGGGTTGTTCATAATTGGCCAACAGTACTGGCCCAAAAAAATCTATATTGGTGCACCCCTAATAGTTTAGTTTAGAGAGAATAGGGCTTAAAAGTGACCATGACAGTTGTGCAGAGTACTTAATAATATGATGGGGGCAAAAGAATGCTTTTGTTATTTCTTAATGGACAAGAAATAAGATGTCATTTGGTAACATATAGTATTAGTTATTTGCATAACTAGCTTATGGAACTTGTTTTCACAGGATACTCTTGAGGCTTGGTAGGATTAAAAAGGGGATTAATTTATACATGAACAGTTGAGACATAACACATAACAAGTATGAAACATCATCTCCAGAGCATAAACTAAGCACTAACCAATGGGTTAGAAAGAAACTCCCCTGAGATTATTCCATAACTCATTATGGGGTTTCTTGCACCTTTCTTTGAAGCTTGAGGGGCCAGCCTCTGCCAGAGACAGGAGAACATAAATTGTTATTCTGAAGGAATTATGGTAATTCCTACAGGAAGTCACTGAGCTTGCTTAACATTTTGCTGTTTCTTCTGGCATTGCTGTGACTGCAGTCTCTATGGGGAGTTATTTGTCTCTACACATGCTCAGTTTTTAAAAAGGCTTCCTGCCCCCTGCTGCTCCTAGACGCTGTTCTGACTAGAAGGTAATCACTGCACTTGCACCTGTTTTATGAAATGGGGAGCCTAGGCTTTTAGGATTAATTCTATATTTAAGTATCTACCAGCAGGGCACACGAATTTAATGCAAACTGAACAACAGGTGTCAGTGAAAAAAAATAACAAATACAGTTTCTTCCTTTTGTATTTACCAAGACCTGTACTGTATTGCCAGAGATAAGTAATTAGCCATATCAGAGGTAGTTCGGCAAGTCAGGCAGAAGGGAAGGTCGATATCTACCGTAGATTAATGGAAGCAAAGATGCATAAACTTTCTTGAGGCACAGCTCACTTTATCAGATGCTATGCAAGAACACACAGGCCATCAAATAGAAAGCGATCTCCAACCACTTCTGCCTCTCAGCCCTACCCTCTCTCTCTCTCCTTTCTCCCCACTTCCCTGTCTTGTGTATTTAAATCACTAACTTCTATTTGATAACCTGCTCTCTGCTGTCCTTTCATAGCATCTGATGAAATCAGCTATGGCTGGTGAAAGTTCATATATATCTTATTTAGTTATTCTATAAGGTGCATCTCTACCTTGTCTGTTGTCTCCAGGAAGTAGCATAGAGACATCAGGACTGAAAAAACTGCTGTCATTTCTTTTCTCAGGTCCATATTCAATCCCCTAGGTGGTTTGCAGGTGTTGGACACTAGAAGGAAGATAAATGCATCATATTATAGCAGTCTCCTCTTTTTTTTTATATACTGATCCTATAGCACACTGCAGAACAACCATTATATTTTTTCTCCAGTCCTTCAGAATAACATGGAAAGATCATTTTTTCTTGAGGGAAGAATACAGCCTGTTCGGCTGAAACTTAACTCTTCTCTGAGTATGCTGGTATCCTCTCCATTAGTGGGGACTGACCTTTTTGTCAGGGATGCTGCCTCCATGAGTGCCACTGCCCACCCCTGCCCATCCTGCTGCTCTCCTTTCTTGTTCTTGCCTATCTGCAGCCATGTTCCCTGCCCCCTCCTTGATCTGTCGTGCCACCCACAGAGACACTGCCTGTGTCACTTGTGCCACAGTGCTGCGGGTTGCCCTGCCCCCTTACTCTGCATCATCCTGGACATAGCTCTCAGCAGATTTTTTCTAATCTGTAAATTCCCTGCCTGACTGTTTTTACCAGTTAGATTTTGACACAAAAGTAAAACATATTAAACTGGTGACAACATACTTGTGCCCGTGTTAGATATCTGTACTTACATACCCTTAAACAGGTTTTTCTTCGATCATTTCTTCTGTGATTGTTTGCCTCTTTTTTAACTGTGAATGCTGAGGACTAGAAAAGGAAGTTCTATTCTAAGACACTCCTTGAATATTAACACATTCCAAGCACTGCTAGCTCGAATTGGGGTAAGAAAGGCACATCCAGATGAGCATGCATGTGCAGTTCATGGCACTGCAGACCTGGCTGCAGCACTGCAAACCACATACACCGCACGTGCAGGGGTTCACCATGCTGTTAATTTGCAGTGCGGAGGGGGGGAGAGGGGTGCAGTTTGACACCAGGAGATCCTAATGTCAAAAAACCCACACCAGTAAAAAGCAGGACGGGAACGTGGCAGCTGTGCGCGCCACCCGAAACTAGAGCCTGGCTGGCCAGAGCCATGCTCCAGCTGCCGGCCAAGTCTTGTGTGCCTGGATCGCCACCCCTGGAGCTCCAGGACACCCCCAGGAGCTGGCCCGAGCCTCCCCTACAGCACCTGGTGCAACTTGCCATGCACTAGAGTATGTATGCAGGGGTGTTCCCCTGGGGACAGGTAGCAGCAGTACAAGCATGTGGCACTGCTTTTTGTCTCTGGGGAATGAACGTTCCTGCTTGTGGGACATGCATAAAGGTTATTACAGGAATCTCATAATATGAATATAGTGCAAGGAGAGAAGGACAGAAAACTAGGCACCAGTAAGTACAATGCCATTATTTAATGCAGGTTAGGGGAACATTTTATAAATGTAGAAGTCTCACAGGCTTGCTTCTATAGTCCTGGGCAGGAAATCTGTTGTTAGATAAACCTGACAATAGCCTTTCCAAATGGGAATTTCTTTGTATTAATGTGACAGTAGAAAATTAAAGTAAAATGTGTTTGTACATAGCCGATTAATCTTATATTAGCTTGATTTTTTGGGGAGGGGGAACCTTGTCCCCTTGAGGAAGGAAAATTTTAAAATTCATAAAATTTCTGGAGTCTGTTTATCTTGTTTTTTCTCTTTATTGTGTTCATGTCCCCTTCCTGAAAGATCCAAGCTCAGTGGCTTATTAATAAACCTTTTCTCCAGTTTGCAAGTCAGAAAAAGAAATATAACCATGTGCCTTTATTGCTCAGTCATGCAACTCAGAGATTAACTGTAATTCAGCTCAGGTATGAAATTGTGAAGAGTTTGCATAATAATAATTTAAACAATGAACAAATCAGAAAAGGCAACTAAATTGATAAATTATTTTTATGATTAATTTGTTCATCTTTTCCAAAGAAGCTGTCTCTAAATACTTTTTCATTGTATGGCCGTATGTAAGCTCAGTGTGAAGTATGATTGGGTTATAAGTATAAATGCTAGGTATTTTTTTTTCACCTGAAGTTTTACCCTAAAATTGTAACATATCAAATACTCTCTAGGCTACATTTAAAGGATGGACGAATATCATGTATGCAGCTGTTGATTCTGTAGATGTAAGTACAGTTTCTAACTTTATTTGTGTAACTTGGGTAGACTTTAACATCTACATCATGCTCATTTTATATCTAACTTGAATGGCAGTGATTGTGAAAATTTAAAAAATTGTCTAATGTTCTCTACAGACTTTGTTCTATAATGTAATTAAGAGAATAGTTAAATAACATTTATATTCTCCTCCAGCTATAGTTACCCCTACATTTAAAACAAGATATAAATTTAAGAATTAAATATGCCAGCATGTAGCCAGATATGTGGGCAGTGAGATTTTTTTTAATTGCTTTTTTATGAGTTTAATAAAGCATTATTTAGCCTAGAACCTTATCTATCTGAAGTACAAAAGTACGAACAATGAGAAATCATTGTTAGACTTCAGTTCACTCTAGTGATATCTACAGTTGTTAAGAGCAGGCGGTGTCAGGCCCCATATAGGACGGGAAGGGGGTTTTACGGGAAGAATGAGATAGATTACTTAAATCACTATTCATGGTCTTGTTCACTCTATGATGCAATAAGAGGAAAATGATTTCTCTATTACTGGAAAATTTTAAATACTGGGCTAATGAAGAAAAAATTATTGACCCCTCTGTAATAACTTTGTAGTATGTTCTGTATTTCCTAGGTGTATTTGAATTACTTGCACAAAGAATAAGAGCCAAAATCAAACAGAATGCCCTTAGTTTTATTTACTTATTTCAAATCTACTACTGTATATTGCTTCATGTTATCTGTTTTTTGTAACAGCGTATACTATGTTTTGTTTTAATTTTGTTTAATCTGATAGAATGTGTAAAATGTATCTGTAATTTTGTTTAATCTATATTTTACTGTATTTTAAATGATTTATTTATGGCTTTTACCAATAACTTTAAATTATATTGCATATAATGTTATTGTCAATTTTATTTAATTGTTTTAATGAAAACTGTGAATAAACTACTGCTGCTGCTACTACCAATTAAGTTAATGTGTTTCAGATGGGCAAAAAACCTTTTAATGCAAACTGTTTATAATGCATACTACTTAAAAATAGGTTCACAAAGACTAAGCATATTTAGATTACTGCTACAGCAACAGGTTGTTTTGTTAACTGAGTCTGACTCTTGCACCAGTTTTCAAAAATGGTTCCCATGAGTGCAGAGAAAAATTGTATCTGTACATGCAAACTGTTAGTTACATATGCACTTAAAATTTTCTATGTCCTGTTTACATATTCAGTTAAATATTTGTTGTATCTGTGTCCATGAAAATATGCTAGTGTAGGATTTTAGTAGGCAAATTAACCGTGCTCTTGTGCTAACGTTTTGCTATTTCTTCTTTTTGTTTAGGTAAATATGCAGCCCAGCTATGAGTATAACCTGTACATGTATCTCTATTTTGTCATCTTTATCATCTTTGGCTCATTCTTCACTTTGAACCTTTTCATTGGTGTCATCATCGACAACTTCAATCAGCAAAAGAAGAAGATAAGTATCTTTATTAGTATCTCAGAAAAAGCTGAATTTTAAAGAAATGCATTGATCCTTACCAGATGGTTATTTTCTATGCAGGGACAAAAACAATTATTTTAACTTTCTCACAACAATAATACTGAAGAGAAAGGGAATAGAGATAGCAACTGCTAAAACTGCTTTCTTTTTTGTTCTGTATAATGAGGCAATAGCCTTTAATTTTGAACATTTTTAAAAGAATTTAAACCTACAGTGGTAGCCAAAGACCACAATATGTTGTTCAGACGATGCATATAGTTTCCTTCTTCATAAAACATGAGGGTATCAAAGCACTGTTCTAAGGAAAGTCATACCATTAATGAGATTCTGTGCATCTTGGTGAGAAATGTATGTCAAGAATTTGTTGTGAATCTTACAAGTCCTTTCTCACCTCATTTTCTCACATCTCTTCACCTCATTTTCTGCATGTAGGAATCCTCCTGCCAAAGTGGTCTAAGTGGTCTAGGTGAATGCTACCCAGACTTTCTGAGATGTGGCCCAATTAAGTGGTTCAGGGCTGGTTGGCAGGCCAAATCCAGTGCACAAGATTATTTTTGCCTGGTTGAATAGGCACACCTTCCTGGTCCCATGTGCACAAGATCAAACCTCTGTCCATGGCCCAGATCTCACACAGCCTGGCCCAATTCACCAGTCCTATCCAGCATAATGGGGCCAAGTCACCTGGCCATGGAAATGGGAAATAGGGCTGCAGGAGAATGGTGGCCGCATTAACTGCCACCATTCTACCACCAGATTTCTGGACCTGAGGGGAGCCCCACAGGCCACATGACACAGCTCTGCAGCCTGGAGCTGGCCTGCAGGCTGGAGATTAAGCCCCACTATTCTTGGGAGTGATACACAAGTTCCTTCTTGATTTGTTTGTGATTAACTAAAATACATAGAAAAAATATTAAATCTGCAAATACTGAAAATGTTAAAATTGTCTCTTGACTTTCTATCCATATAAATGTTTTACTGTTCGTTTCAAGTGCTTAGTGGTGAGGGTTCATTTTACCCTTCACATCATCCAAGCCTCTCCATCTTTCAGCTTCCTCCATGTTACTTGGCTTCAAATTCTGCCCCGTTTGCTATGTTTGCTGCTGCCAGGCTTGCCAGGAGCTTCCACTGCCTGTGGAAGTCATATATCTCCAACAAGAGCACTATCTGCAAGTCATTCATTTCTAAGCCAGACTCTAGATTTACGTCATGAGTAAAATCATGGGGTCACTTCAAGATGGTAGAGCTCAAGACTCACCCAGTGCAGGGTCTTTTTCTTGAAGCCTCTTGGCAATGGCATCCACTGAGAAACCATCCTCTACTGAGTCCACATCCAGAGAGAGCTTAAGGAAAAAAATCCTATTACCTTTTAATTCAGATACTCTGCTTAGCCTGATAGATAAGATGGGTGTGGAAAAAAGTTCTCTCACTAACCACACACTGTTATTATGAACATTTGGAAGCATGTACAGATTTCCAGCGACTTGAGAGATGTCACAATCATTACCATGTTCAAAAAAAAGGAGAAGGATCGGGTTGCAGCTCTTATCATGATATTACACTCCTGTCTATAGCTGGGAAGATCCTCACTTGCATTCTCCTCAGTAGACTTACTTTCCTTGCTGAAGTTCTCATTGGCACCCAAGTTCCAATGTAGTTTGAGACCACTCAGAGGTATGAACTTTACTGCTAGACAGCTACACAAGAAATACCACAAACAACACTGAGATTTTTACATGGCCCTCATTGACTTGATTAAGGCCTTTGATTCAATTAACAGGGAGGCCCTATGGAAGATCCAGATGTGATTTGAATGCCCATCAAAATTTGTTACCATTATCAGACTCCTTCACAGAATCATAGAAAATTAGGATTGGAAGGGACCTCAGAAGGTCATTTAATCCAACCCCCCCACTCAAAGCAGGACCATCCCCAACTAGATCTTCCCAGCTAAGGCCTAGCTGTGTCTTAAAAACCTCTAAGGATAGATATTCCACAACTTCTCTGGGTAACCTGTTCCAGTGTTTTACTACCCTCCTAGTGAGAAAATTCTTCCTAATATCTAATCTAAACTCACCTTGCTTCAAATTGAGACCACTACTGCTTGTTCCGTCATCTGTCACCACTGAGAAAAGTCTAGCTCCATCCTGTTTGGGATGACCTTTCAGGTAGTTGAAGGCTGCTATTGAGTCCCCTCTCAGTCTTCTCTTCTCTAGACTAAATAAGCCAAGTTCCCTCAGTCTTTCCTCATAAGCCATGTCCCCCAACCTCCTCATCATTTTTGTTGTCCTCCTATGGTCTCCTTCCAATTTGTCCACATCCTTTTCGTAGTGGGGGCCCAAAACTGGACACAGTGCTCTAGATGTGGCCTCAACAGTGCTGAATAGAAGGGAACATTCCTACCAATGCAGCCCAGGATGCCATTAGCCTTTTTTGCAATAAGGGCACACTGTTGGTATATATATATATATACATATATATATAGCTTATTGTTCACTGTAACCCTCAGGTCCTTTTCTACAGAGCTGCTACTTATCTAGTCAGCCCCCAGCCTGTACCAGTGCATGGGATTGTTCTATCGTAAGTGAAGGACTTTGCACTTGTCCTTATCGAACCTCAGGAGATTAATTTTCATCCAATCCTTCAATTTGTCTAGGTCTCTCTGAATCCTAACCCTACCCTCCAGTGTATCTACTACTCCCCCCAGCTTGGTGTCATCTGCAGACTTGATGAGGGTGCACTCTATGCCATCTTCCAGGTCACTGATAAAGATACCAAACAAAACTGGCCCCAGGACTGACCCCTGAGTCAGTCCACTTGATACCAGCTGCCAACTAGACATAAATCCATTCTGAGCCCAGTGATCCAGACAACTTTCTATCCAGCATACAGTCCATTCATCCAGCCTGTACTTCCTTAGCCTGACTGCAAGAATGCTGGGGGAAACCATATCAAAAGCCTCGCTAAAATCAAAGTATATTGCATCCATTGGTTTCCCCACATCCACAGATCCAGTCATCTCATTGTAGAAGGCAATCAGGTTGGTCAGGCATGACTTGCCCTTGGTGAGTTCATGTTGACTGTTCCTAATCACCTTCTTCTCCTATGCTTAGAAATGGATTCCTTGAGGATCTACTTCAAGGTTTTTTGCAGGGACAGAGGTGAGACTGACTTGGTCTGTAGTTCCCTGGGTCTTTCTTTTTCCTTTTCTTAAATATGGGCACTATATTTGCCCTGTTTTGATCATCTGGGACCTCTCCCACTCATCATGAGTTTTCAAAAATGATGGCCAGTGGCACTGCAGTCACATCAGCAAAATCCCTCAGCACCCTTGGGTGCACCCTATCCAACCCCATGGACTTGTATATAATCAGCTTTTCTAAATAGTCCCAGACCTATTCTTTCACCACAGTTCACCTCATCTCGAAACTGTGCTGCCAGGTGTTGCAGCCTGGGAGCTGACCTTACCTGTGAAGATTGAGGTGAAAAAGGCACTGAGTACTTCAGCCTTTTCTGTATTCTCTGTCACTGGGTTGCCTCCCCCATTCAGTAAGGGACCCACACTTTCCCTGATCTTTATCTTTTTACTGAAATACTTGTAGAAAACCTTCTTGCTCCCCTTCATATCCCTTGCTAGCTGCAACTTCAATTGCGCTTTGGGTTTTCTGATTTCATCCCTGCATGCCCGAGCAATACTTTTATACTCCTCCCTAGTTGTTTGTCCAAGTTTCCACTTACAAGCTTCCTTTTTCTGATTTAGCTTTCTGCTAAGCCAGGTTGGTCTTCTGCCAGACTTGCTAGTCTTCCTGCTTATTGGGATGCTTTGTTCCTGCACTCTCAGTAAGACTTCTTTAAAGTACAGCCAGCTCTCCAAGTCTCCTCTCCCCCTCAGTCTGGCTTCCCAGCGGATCCTGCCTATGAGCTCCCTGAGCGGGTCAAAGTCTGCTTCTCTGAAGTCCAGGGTTCTTACTCTGCTACTCTCCCACCTTCCTTTGCATAGAACCCTGAACTCAATCATCTCATGGTCACTGCTGCTCAAGTTACCATCTACTATTACATTCCCCAGCAATTATTCCATTTGTGAACAACAGATCAAGAAGAGCACAACCGCTAGTTGACTGCTTCAGCACTTGTACCAGGAAGTTGTCCCAATACTCTCCAAAAACTTCCTTGATTGCTTGTGCACGGCTCTATTGCCCTCTCAGCAGATGTCAGGGCAATTGAAGTCCCACATGAGAACTAGGGCTTGTGATTGGAAACTTTGGCTAGCTGTTTGAAGAAAGTCTCATCCACCACTTCCTCCTAGTCTGGTGGTCTATACCAGACCCCCATCATGACATCACCTTTTTTGCTTTCCTCTCTGAACCTAACCCAGAGACTTTCAATAGGCCTATCTCCAGTTTCATATTGGAGCTCTAAGCAATCATATACCTATGCAAAACATTATGAGCTTTTGGTGCAAAGCATTAGGAGAGAGAGAGTGCACATATTCCCTGCATGGGTACTACTAGGGCAAAAGTCTTCCAAGTTAAGTAGTTGGGGCCCATATGCACCCATAGTTAAATGTACATATGAAAAATGCATCTTAAGAAACTACAGTTCTTATAGCAGCATTTCCAAACATTCCTATAACTATGGCACACCAGTGTGCTGTCAGGCACGTCCAGGTATGCCATGGCATTTTGGGCTGGAGCCACGCCCCCCGCCTGCTGCTGCTGTGGACACAGATAGATAGGGGGTGTAGCTCCAGCCAGGCAGGCAACATGGCTCCAGCCCAAAATGCCATTCGGGTGGTTGTGCACCACCCCTCCCTATTGGCACCCAGTTGCCAGCATGCTTTTTTATTTAGGTAAGTGTGCCGTGGGGCGAAACAGTTTGGAAAAAACTGTTCCATAGCATGAAACTTTACTTTGTTCACTGTTCCCAATACACATGCATTTAATACTCTCTGTGATTTGTTACTCCCAGGAAATTTTTTATATGCCTTTTTTTTTTAGGGCATAGTCCTCTTCTATGTGACTGATTCCTCAGATTCTCTATTTTGGTTCTTGATGAAATGATTATCAGTACAATAAACTTTTTGTATTCATATATATTTATTAGGGCTGTATAAAACTTCAGTAGCCAATTCAATTTGGAGGAGATTCAGCCTGATTTTGGGACCGAATCTCCAAATCCAAATCGAATCAGGAGATGAATTAAAAGCACTGAATCAATCTTAAGCATCTGAATCAATTTGGAAAAAGATTTGGTGATTCAGCCATAGACTAAACAGGCAGCTGACACACCTGCCTCCAGCTGGTAAGTCTGTTGGGGTTGGAGGAGGGGGGAGGGGGAAGGGAAGGGACATGGGAGAGAGGAAGGGATTGGGGCTGCCCAGCCGGAGCGGGCAGGGGGGCACGTTACTCAGAGTTAGGGGTGGGGGGGGTATGGGATGCGGGGCACAGCAGTGCTTGAAGTAGGGCCTCTGCCGTGCTGCCACTTGCCCAGCTGGAGCGGGATGTGGGCATGGCTCACTGCAGATGGAAGGGGGCAAGCAGCAGCAGGGCACAGCCCCTACTCCCAGGTCCTGCTGCACCCGTATCCTGTGCCCACCCCCCCGTGCCAGCTGCAAGTGGCAGCAGGGGAGAACCCCCACTCCTAGTGCTGATGAGGGTGCAGCAGCACTGGCAGCAGAGGCTATCCCCTGCTGCTGCTTGCCCCCTTCCACCTGGAGTGAGCCATGGCCTCATCCCATCTCCCCCCCAACCCTAGCTGGACAACCAGCAGCAAGGCAGACCTCTGCTGCCACACCCACACCCCTCTGCCCCTCTTCCCGAGTAACACGCTGCTCCATGCCATCTGGGCAGCTTGTCCCAGCCCCAGTCCTTCCCTCCCTCCTCTGCCAACCCCAACAGACTTACCAACTGGATTCAAATCACTGTCCTCCAAATCAGCCAAATCTAAAATGAATGCTTGCCTCTTTGCACAGTCATAATATTTATATGCAGGCTGAAAATTAGAAGTTTCTTAAACACTTTAGGCTTTGGATTCTCAAGCAGCCCTCCAACTGGAGTAGTGGGGCAAAAAAATTAACTGCTTTTAAGGTGGAGTCAGATAAGTTCATTAAAGAGTTTTATATGAAAGACTGTCTGCCGAAGCAGGGCAGTGCAGTCAGTGACCTTGGAGATCCCTATGAGTTTTATGTTTCCATTTGTGTCACTTAGTGAATTCATGTCTCTAAAGTTACAGTTGTAATTAGTTTTTATTTTACTACTTTACCTTGGAGGTCAAGACATCTTCATGACAGAAGAACAAAAGAAATATTACAATGCCATGAAAAAGCTAGGCTCCAAGAAACCACAAAAACCTATACCTAGGCCAGCGGTAAGAATGCCACCTGTTTTTTGTCATCTGGATTTGGGAATAAATCAAAATTGCAAACTAGGTATTAAACATTTCTGTCATCTTTGGGCTAGAAATGGAAATACATGCATCTTTCTATATGGTAAGTTCATATCTAAATCACTGCTTGATGTCTTTCTCAGGAAGTACAAAACCAGTCAATTTTTCTGAGGGGCATTTCATTTTGACAGACTTATTTTCTGCTTTGATTGCTTGTTTATTTTTAGATGTTATGCTTCTCTTGTTTTTCCTGTTCCTTAAAAAGAAAGGGACTACACTGGGGAGTTCCTTTCTGAACCAGATCTCCTCAGCTATTTTCTTCCTATATATTTATGGGTGGGGATAAAATGTGTATTTTGTATCTGTAATTGTATCACCCACTCTTTCATTTTTTCCAGAACAAATTCCAAGGTCTGGTGTTCGATCTTGTTACAAAGCAAGCATTTGATATCACCATCATGGTTCTTATCTGCCTTAACATGGTCACAATGATGGTAGAAACAGATGAACAAAGTAAACAAGTGACTGAAGTTTTAGACCAGATTAATGTGGTCTTCATAGTCCTTTTCACTGGAGAATGTGTCCTGAAACTGTTCTCACTCCGCTATTATTACTTCAAAATAGGCTGGAACATTTTTGATTTTGTAGTTGTCATTCTCTCCATAATAGGTAAGAACTACTTACATTCAAAAAGGAATGTAATGAAAGGATAAAAAATATTTTACGTATACTACCACCTTTTAAATTTGTATTTAATAAATCAAAGTTACAAGATCAAACAGGTAATTTTCACTTCCTTTGATTCTACACTAAATAAGAAATATTATAATTGGGGTGACTGTATGGGAGAACAGGAATTCCAAGCACCTCCCTCCCTTTCCCAACCCTTCAAAGTCAGCAGCGATGCTGCAGGCAGAGGCAGGGTTGGGGTGGCATGGTGCACTGAGAATGGGGGGGAAGCAGCAAAGCCTACTTGTCATGCTGTGCTTCTCTGCCTCCCTTCCGGACTGCAGCCCATGCCCCTGTATTTCCGGGATACTCATTTTAATTAGAATCAAAGGACCAGAAGAGACCTGCAAGTCTGGCCCCCTACTATAGGCAGGAGGTTATTGAGCTCAAACAAGCTCAACAAGGTGCTTAGCTAGCCTCCTCTTGAACACCTCAAAGGAACACCTCCAATTCTTACCTACCAGCCAGAACAAGCCTTCAAAATCTGGGACTGTCCCAGCTAAATCAGGACATCAGGATGTATGGTCACCCTAACTATTCTACTGTGTTATTATTCTCCCTAGTCCCTATTCCCCCTATGTTACTATTCTCAGTACCAGAGCTTCTGTTAAGTATTAATGTTAATATCCATTAATTTTTCATAACATAGTGAAAAAGAGTCAAAGTGGAAACAGGACCTGTGTAATGGCTTTTAGTAGATAATATTAAGAAAATTTGAGAGTGTAAATTTTTAGTCTTTTCCCTATTCATAGTCTTTACCAAAAGCAGATAAGGTCTGTCTGTAATCCAGATTACAGGTAACCTTGTGGGTAGGCTATTGATAAAAGAGGCAGAAACAGGTGTACAGCCCAACCTTTTTATTTGCTTGCACAACACAACATAGATTCTCATCTATACTGGCTGGGGAGACTTGAGAGATGGGAGGAGGGTAGCACACAGATTGGCAGAGGTCTTTTTGAATTTGCTGAGGTCTCCAAATTTCCCTTTGGCCTAAGCCCAATATTTATAGATGGCTGGTTCTATAAATGATTCCTGATAGGCTTTATTTAAATTTTTTTGTTTCACTGAAACTTTTTTGGAACTAGACTAAAACAGATTTCTTGTGGACTTGGAAGGTGTCAGTTAGTTGGGATTTATATCCTTAGGAAAGAAAGAGGGAGGGTTTCTAATCTCCTTTCCTTCCTCATTGAGTGCTGTTCAACACTGCCGTGTTTCTTCTTTGTCTTAGTTTATGGTCTTCTCTGACAAGGATATTTGTGTTTTTAGAAAGTATCTAAGCATCTTAACAAAAATATATCTATTGTAGCAAAATAACTTCTAATACATTCGGTTACATCAATCACTACTAATATTTTAAGATGAAGCTATGAAATAATGCATTTGGATTATTTAATGTATGGTCTCCCCTTATCTCCTTTCAGGCTTTGTGCTTTGCTTAATTGTGTTTGATGGCTTCTCTTACTTTGGTGACCAAGCTAGTTGCCACATCTGCAAAGGTTCACACTACAGTCACTCAGAAACAGGCTTTCGGGCCTTTTGCTTAGCCACACTTCTGCAGCTTGGTCTAGGCCCCTTGAAAATGGCCAAGGCTGGCAACATGTCCTAAATTATTCTCTGTGATAGCAGAAAACTTAAATTAGTAGAAATATATTCTCCTTACATGCATTTGTGTTTTTGTTTTACAGGTATGTATCTAACTGATTTGATTGAAGAATATTTTGTGTCCCCCACCTTGTTCAGAGTCATCCGACTTGCCCGAATTGGTCGAATCCTGCGACTCATTAAGGGAGCTAAAGGGATTCGCACTCTGCTCTTTGCTTTGATGATGTCTCTTCCTGCTTTGTTTAACATTGGCCTCCTGCTCTTCCTGGTCATGTTTATCTATGCCATATTTGGGATGTCCAACTTTGCCTATGTTAAGAGGGAAGCTGGGATTGATGACATGTTCAACTTTGAAACTTTTGGCAACAGCATGATCTGCCTGTTTCAAATTACCACATCCGCTGGTTGGGATGGCTTGTTAGCACCAATTCTTAACAGTGGGGAACCAGACTGTGACCCACGTAAAGATCACCCTGGAAGCTCCGTTAAAGGAGACTGTGGTAACCCTTCAGTTGGGATTTTCTTTTTTGTCAGTTACATTATCATATCATTTCTAGTTGTAGTAAACATGTATATTGCTGTGATTTTGGAGAACTTTAGTGTTGCAACTGAAGAAAGTGCTGAGCCCTTGAGTGAGGATGACTTTGAAATGTTCTATGAAGTTTGGGAAAAGTTTGATCCAGATGCAACACAGTTCATAGAGTTTAGTAAACTGTCTGATTTTGCATCTTCACTGGATCCTCCTCTCCATTTACCAAAACCAAATATAATTCAGCTTATTGCAATGGATCTGCCCATGGTAAGTGGTGACAGAATTCACTGCCTGGACATCTTGTTTGCTTTTACAACACGTGTTTTGGGTGAAAGTAATGAAACAGATGCACTTCGAATACAAATGGAAGAACGTTTTATGACTGCAAATCCTTCCAAAGTCTCCTATGAACCAATTACAACCACGTTAAAAAGAAAGCAAGAGGAAGTATCTGCTACTGTTATTCAGCGTGCTTATAGACTATACCTTTTAAAGAAATCAGTGAAAAAAATTTCATTTATGTATAGCAAAGATAAAGTTGATCTGCCTATGAAAGAAGATATGCTTATTGATAAGCTGAGTGAAAATTCAGGTCCTGAAAAAACAGATGTGACCTCATCCACAACCTCTCCACCATCCTATGATAGTGTAACAAAGCCAGACAAAGAAAAATATGAAAAAGACAAATCAGAAAAAGAAGACAGAGATAAAGATATCAGGGAAAGTAAAAAGTGAAAGGAGACAGAGACTAATTGTTCATGACAAATTGTTTACAGCCTGAGATGGTGATATTTTTGTCAATAGGGCTCCTTTGGGAGCTCTATGCCAAACTGACATATTTTTACAAATATACCCACATGCTTAAGGTCAGTGCCTATATAAAGAGAATGACCCCTCATTATCCAACTGTGACTCTGTAACCAGGGCAACAACCTTGCCAGGAAATTAGTTTTCATGATCAGTTGGCCCTAATGAAGAGACAACAGAAAATGGCTACTCAGACTGTAGGGAGCATTGTAAGGGATGCAAAATTATAATTATGTGTACGTTAACAAAAACATGTTAGTGGAGCAGTTGTATCCACTGTGTGCATTTCAGCTGCCACATTTGTCCTAGTGTTGTAAAGAGTTTTGTTGGTACAAACATTTGTTTTAATTCAGATTGTTCTGGTTTTTTTAATGTAGAGAAGAGATAATTACTCTTTCACAAATATACCCATGTCAGCTATTTATTTTAAAGGAATAATGAGGTGTGTATGATTCTCTTCAAGGTTAATAAAACACACACCCCATCCCCCTATACCACTGTGTCTGAGGCCTTGTACAGACTCTTAGTTTCTCCTGGGAGAGTTGCTGCACTCCCAGTAGAAACCACAAGGGTACAAAAGTTCAGGCTTTTTCTCCCAGAGTGAAAATGGCTGCTCCAGGAAAAAATAACATTGGAACAACCAGGGTTAAATCAGTTCCACAAGAGTTTATCCTGGGAACGCATATGTCTGTGCATACTGATAATACAAGATGATCCTGGGCAGTCTGGGTTAGCCAATCAAGGCTACCCAATGCATTGCTACTATGTGTTAACAGCAGATTAAGGGAGCCTGCAGAACATACTGAGATGTGTACACCGTACGTGTGTGTGTGTCTGTCTGTCTGTCTGTCCCCACAGCTGCACAGTGTTAGCACTGCAAGCTCTTCATTCTTCAGGGTCTCAACCTTCAAATGTCTGTACATGTAGCTCTGGGTAAGTTGTTGGGTTTTTTTGGGGTTTTTTTAACCATAAAAACAAACCTGAGAGAATTCTCCCAGATTATATGAATGTGTGTACACGGCCTAAATCAGAGCAGCAATCACAAAAAGATGATGGAAGACCATAATATCAGTAAATGCAAGATATCAGTAAATAAAACCAGAGGAGTCAATTCTTGGAAGAGGTTAGATGTTGGCACAGAGTGAGTTTAATCTATTAGTTTCCATTTTTTCTTATTAGTTTAGATTCTTTTGACATATGTAATTGGTTAGTTGTTATAGTCTGATTTTTTTGTCATGTTCAGGTAGACATGATTTGCATGAAGGCATGCTGTACTTGTAGCTCATGCATGGAAAAGTATAAAGTCAGAGAACAGCAGAGTTATTGCTACTTCCAGGTTTCAAAGCGGCTCTTATTTTGATATATTTTAAAATATTTGTATCCTAGAGTAGTCATAAATATCACAAAGGTGCACGATGGATTTGAAAATATAGTATGGTGGGAGAGGTTTGTGCATATGATGATTTTTTGCTTTAGAACATTGACCTTTTAATGTCATGCAGTCCATACTTCATCCAGGGTCTGGATCTACAACCTATGATGATTATTTTCAATGGGAATAGACCATTTAAGATGAAGAATGGAGTTGCAAGTTTAAATCAGTAGGAAAGAATAGTACCCTTTGGACAAATATTGCCTTGATTTATTCCTCAGGCTAACAATACCTGTTGCAGTTGTACATGGGAGAGATGTGAGAAAAGATGTAAGTCAAGGAATTTTGTTTTTTTTCTTTTTTTTTTTTTAACTATATGCAATTAATCTTCCCTAGAATACCGAAATGACGAAAAGGATATAGTTATTCTGCTTTATTCTGCAATGTTTAGACGTCTTCTGTTCCCAGAAAGACTAACATTGTACTCAATAACTAAATGCCTCCTGTTATTTAAATAGCTCACAGTGGTGCATGTTTGAGCAAGGAAATAATGACCTGAGCACAGTATTTATTGCATCAAATATGTACCTTAATAAGTGTAGTTTATAAATTTTCTATAGATACAATCCATTATTCTCTACTAGTATAAACATGTGGAGGTATCTGCACTCACTGATGCATGCTTACCCTACCCTTGCTGCTGTATCTTACACCTTCCAAAGCTTAGAAGGCTAATAGGGGAAGCCTTGTATCAGTGGTAAAGTGAAACAGTTGTTCACCAAGAGTTCATTCATCATCTCAGTAAGCAATAGTTTGCTACTGTTTTAGATTTTCTTTTATTTTGTGATTTTTTTAATCTATCATATAATATGTAACCAGATTATACAAAACATGTAAACTGCTTAACCTGATGAAAATATGGGCTTAGAAAAGAGTTTTATAATAAAATATAAATATTTTAAAAATCACTTTATTTTTAGCATTTTGTACTTATAATGAGGAATTACACTTATATTCAAGTTGTTATCACAGTCATTTTTATTCCTTCTATCCAAGACACACCATTGAAAAGCTTCAGATACAAAGAAGTGAATGGATAGTTGTAAGTTTCTGGTTATTATACTGGAATTTTATTTTAATATTGAAGTAATTTTAAATGAAATGGGGACCATAGTTCATTTACGCCTGAGTAGGTTGTTCTTTATATGTGGAAGTGGAAAGGGAATTTAAAAATGTTGAATTGTTAGCACTGTCTGCATCAAGTTTCAAGGTAACCTTAATCATGGAACTCCTGCTTTTACCCAGCATTTGTTTACATAGACAATTATTCTTGTTGATTCACGTTTTACTAGAACTGTTCTAAATATAATTGGGAATCCACAACTTTTTCCACAGCAGCATATCTTGTGGTTCTTGGATAAGGAGAAATTAAACATAGGTTCATTCTTTTTCTAAAACTATTGACATGTAGTGTATTGGTGAACTGCATGCAGGAAACTGTTTTACCATAAATAACAGTAATCTACGTTGCTCACAAGCCAAAAGAATAAAGACTAAATTTTTATCCTCTGTATTTGTTAAGTGTTTATGTTTTTACTGTCTAATATTAATACAAATTAATTTATGGGTTTTTATTAAGATAACAGGGGACTCTTTTTAGTGATGAGGCTGGATACATTATGGATTATGCCAGTATTGACAGACATTTGTTATCATCTGATATATATATTTTAAACCATATGTAATTAATTATTAGTCTTGATTCAGTTTCTAGTGGACAGCCTCATGACACATAGTAAATAATGAGGTACCTGTTCATTGTGTTCAGGATTAAATGGGCATGGCCTCTGCAATTATTGTCATATCCACAGAGGTCCCTTCAGATTAAGTTGGAGGCACATTGCTGGAACAGTGTAGGATTGCTTTTGTATTGCTGATGCCCATGCTTTACAAAGCCTGTGGCCTTAAAGGGGACTCCAGCCTGCAACACAATTGGTATGGCATCTTCCACAAAACATTATATGAACTCCTAAGGAAAAACAAGAAAAATGAATTATAAAAGCAAATGCCATAAAAGTTACAAATGTTAAATTGTATTTCTTCTTTCATGCTTATTTTTTTATATTTGCAACTTGCCTAGAGTTCAGGGCAGTGCTGTAGTGCTGTAAGCTATTAGTAGTTGTTGCTGTTAACAATGTTCTGGGTGCTGTGAAAGAGATAACATGATACAACCCCACAAGTTCTAAACATGTGAATAAATCACTGGAGAGGAAGAAAATGAATCTTAATGGTTTGGGTTGTTTTTTAAATCTTTCTTCTTCACCATTAGAGGTTGGAGATACATCATTGGTTGCTGATAAATTAGCTCTAAAAATAGACCTAAGTATAATTTCACTGATTAATACTTTCAATTTATTTGATTCATTATCTCTTCTAAATGTGAATTAACAGAACAACTACCTAAGGCCACAAGCAGACATTAAAACAATAGTGTTGTTGGGATTAGAAAAATGTTATGCTGCATCCCAAATATTATGCCTCCTGTCATACTCTTCTGGCAGGACAGGAGGTGTAAGGTTTGACATAAGGTATAAAATGGCTTTGATTCCAGTTGCCCCATTGTGGAGGTGCACCCAGCCCAATTCTGTAGATCAGGGAGGGGGCAGCTCTGTCCTGGGCTCAGGGAGGTCCCCAGGCTCTAGCAGGTTCC
The DNA here is from genome assembly GCF_001723895.1 of Crocodylus porosus. Classification (NCBI taxonomy): domain Eukaryota; kingdom Metazoa; phylum Chordata; order Crocodylia; family Crocodylidae; genus Crocodylus; species Crocodylus porosus. Next base: position 46,789,284 of record NW_017728949.1, read on the forward strand.
ATAGCAGGACTGTCTGACAATCAGATGGTGCTCAGCAGTCTCGGGTCCAGTTTATGACCCTGAACTATCTAGGCCAGGGCTAACAATCAGCTAAGTGTCAGTCCCAGCAGTTTGGAGGGCTTTCATCAACCTGGGAATTAAAATCTCACACCTGGCAGCTCTGATGGGCATGGGGGATCTGGGACTCCCAATGGAAAAATAGGGGCTGAAGGGCTTCCCCAACCAGGGACTTTAAACCACAGCCCCTGTTGGGAGACCTTGATCTCTTCCCCCATGCTTCAGGGCAGCCCTGGACTAGTGGAAGACCAGGGCTGCCCAAGGCCAGTGCCAAAAATATTGTTGTTGGGCCAGGAGACCATGGCTGTCCAGGGTTGATCCCAATTATCAGCTGATTGTCAAACACTATTTTTGTAGCCCTGTAGGGGGTGCAAATCTGCCTGCTCAACTACTGAAGTTGCACAAATGTAACCTTTGTCCATAATCTTTTTTTTTTTTGGTTACAACACAACATCTCAATATGTGTGAGTTTTTTTTTTCAGATTTATATCATTCTTATTGGTAGCAATGGTAGTATGTTACAAACGCCTATCTAAATAAATGTATGCCACATAAGGTGTCTTAGAAATGATTCTAGGACATCCAGAAGTGATTTGCTTTTATGAAGATGAAATAGGCTGTACTGCATATGGGGCACATCTACACATGCCCCTATGGCACCATTGTTTCTGTGCTGTCATTTAGTACTTCCTTTTGGAAGTAACAGCCTGTACTGCACTGTGCACATGGCACACGGTTATTTTTAGCTGTTGTGTCACTGTAGCAATGCACTATACTGAGGGAGTGCGTCACTACAGCGACACATCTTCAGCATCATGGTTTTTGCCCACGGACACTACATCATTGTAGTGTGTTGCTACGGCGATGTAGCATCATGTATAGAAGTGCCCACTGGGATCTAGTTAGTTCAAGAAGTAAAAAAGGAAGATTTTCCAAAACTAGTGGCTGTCCCAATGTTAGGTATATCACCCAAGAGTCCAGAAACTCCTGCTGTGCTTTCTTTTTGTGAGCACACCGAGAAGTGCTAGGGTAAGCTTTCAAGTTATGGAGGGAAATGCTCCTCTGGGACACTGGGATCTCGTATACTGTTCCAAATTAGTTTCATTTAACTATACTGGCAGTGTAACGTCTACCACCGATTCATAGGAAGAGCTTATGAAGCCTCTAGAAAACAATTACTAGTACAAGAGAAAAGAAGTTAAGTTCTTGGCCTTGTTCAACGAATGACAACAGTCTTATTGACTTCGGGTTAGAATTCACCCCTTATTTTTTTTAGCCACAATTTTTGAGGACTCCCTCTTCTGTCAATATTGCACACCAGAAACATTACAGCAATCACTTGCTTTTGGCAGCACACATTTAGCACAAGCTGAGTTACCTGTGCTAAAAAAATGGGGATGAAAAGGAACCTCTGACACTTGTTGCCACTTTAGAACTTGAACAGATATTTCGGCAATCCTAGTTCCATCCTGTTGAGGGCGCAAACATCTGCCAGCTCACTGTGATATTCTCTGGTTTCTGTCTTAGATTTAGCCTACTAAGAAATCAGTACATAAAATAAAGATTAAAATAGTAGTGAAGAGAATAGAGATATTAATAAAACCTTTAGCTTTATGCTTTGTTTCTTTCCAAAGCAACTTTAGACAATGCTGATATTTGTGCTTTGTAGAGAGCACTTTTGCTTCTGGGTTCAGGTTTTACGGCAGCTTGTAATGCTATATGCAGCACTCAGACTGCACTGGTAGGAAACTGCTGGATATATCTGAGATTGCTGAAATACAACAGTTGTGCCTATGAAAATGCACTGGAAAATTCCATAGACAACCTTCTGCTTTTATTATAGGAACTAAAGGGGAAAAAACCTGATCTAAAATAATCACAGGACTCAAGTACCTACTGTGATGAGGAACCAGGCAAACAAAAACAACAAAGTAGCATTAAAAATCACCTACCAAAGGCCCTTATGTGTTGATTGTTTTGGAGTTATCAAATTACTAATTTGCTCTTCCTATAAAAAAGAATTCAAAAAAGCTTTTCTGGCTTTAAGGTACATTAAGAGAAAAATTACATCTGCAGTACAGGAATATTTAATTGCTGCCCAGCCTCTGCGTTATTAACATTTTGGGAAGGGGGGCGGGGAGGGAGAGGCAAGGGGGGAGAGCAGCAGCAACATATTGAAATACTTCTTTCCTTGACCCCAAAACACAGATAGGTTTTATATCTGTGATCCATTACACAGCCTCCATCCCTTCACATTTTTTATGTTTTTCTTTCTCTGCCATTGAGCCAAAGCTGCTTCACCATGAAACATAGCTCTATTCTAGTGCCTGCCTTAAAAAAAATCATACTGCAGTGTAACCCAAGCAAAGTAAACTGCGGCACAATCTCTTCTCTCCAGAGACCAAGGAAATTGCACACAGAAGCACACATGATCTCTGCTGCAAGAAGATTTGATGAAAATAGGGAAAGACACTTCATAAACAATTTATAACATCTAAAAAGGCAACTGGGCCAAGTACTCTCTACACTTATATTTTTTATTATCCATCATGCACATAATTGGCCTTCTACATAATTTATATTATATATAATTTTTTCTCTCTAATTTAAGTAAAATGTAAATTGTGTGTGTTCTTAATGTGTAATATTTGTTTAACAATTATATACTTTTTTAATGGTATTGTTACAGGGTTTTGGCTGTTATAATATACAAAGCACTGCAATGCAGAGAATTGTTTTCTGAATTTTAACCAAGTAGTGAGACCTCTATAATATATACACGATAAGTGGCCAAAGACTTGTGCAGGATTTTTTTTTCTGTATTCTATAAAAATGCCAATGCTTTTAGATACCATGGCAACCCCTATCACGTGGTACTTGTTACATTTCTAAAATATATAGCAGTCTCTTATCCACATCAGTATCTTTGAATGACAAGAGGATCTCTGCTAAAGCAACAACTCTGTTAACATACACACAGATGAACAACGGTGTAAATCCTGCAGTTCCTACCACAAGCTATAATATGTAATGAGTATGCAATTAAAAGGAAACATCAGGAGTGTGCTGTGTCATTGGCACACAGAAAGTTAGAGTGCCCCCTGACCATGCACAGACATGGATCACTGCGTCACTCCTGTTGTTCTGTAACCTTTTGATTGCTTTAAAATGTGCGAGGTGGAATGTTTCTGCTGAACACTGCTGAATTATTCTGTGTGTTTAGGTGGAGTACACCTGCTGTCCTCCTGAATTCATGAGGCTGCAAACTGGCAGAAAGGAAACAGAAAAGTAGGAAGGCAGCAAATACAGGTGGCTGGGCGCACCTGTTTGGAACAGCATGAAGTCAAAATGCAACTGTTCGGTAGCAGCGCATGGGAGCATTATTAAAACTCTCTATGGCACCATCTTTGTTGTTTGTCTTTAAAATCTGATCTCTTTCAGATATTAGACATAGGTATAAAATTGTATATCTATATTTTCTATTTTCTGTCAGAATAATATGTCAAATTTAGTAATGAAATAAGAAATTGTAACAATTCATAAACTCAATTTGAAAAGAATACTAAACATCATAAGAGGTGTGTGAGGGACCACAGAAACATGTTAAAATGATTTTCTCTTCAAGTTTTGAGGCCAACATATTCAGTTTGTATTTGACTTTAATGCCCAGATGGAAGAGGTAAAAATCAGAAATAGTGAAAAATGTTGTTGTTTGTATCAGTTACTGTTAGTAACAAAAACAGCGTTAATTTGTTTCTACCCTTATGCTGTAATCTGAATGCCTACCTTAAATTGTCTTGAAATTTTTAAGTTGCTGAGTCTTTTGCAACTCTAGATAAAGCAAGGAGAATGTCTTATATTTTCTTGCAAAAATGCACTAGTTCACTGTGCGAATACTCTCTTAAAGCAAGGAAAATGCATTAGAGAGCATTTGAAGAAAGTACAGCAGAGAGAGAGCAAAAATGACAGACTCAGCACAAAGGAAGCTTTTTGCTTGTATCTGCCCCATGATCATGCAGCAAAACAACACAAATTTGTAATTCAATTGATCCGAAAACTCTTCCTTATTGCCAAATTTTATGAAGGCTTGGGATTGTTACTCCATTATTTACCTGAGCTGTGTGTTTTTGACAGAACATAAGCATTGTTTGTCCTGAAAATACTGGGTTAGATACTGGATGGCAGTCAATGGGTACATCTACACTAGGCCCTAGAAATGCAGTAGACTTAACTACTGCACATTAGTGCATCACAGCAAAAGCTGTGCTAATGCATGAATGCACAGTAGAATTAAGCTACTGTATATTAGCATCGCATAAAAGGTGTTATTACTGGTACTAAAATTAATGAGCTGTAATTACAGCATATTAATGCACATGTAGATGTTCCCAGTGGAACTTGTTTTCCTAAGGGACTTAGATATTATGAAAGTCCCACACGGCAAAATAACAATAAAATTATTTAAAAGTCAAAATACATGTTTTAATGACTGTAGATCATATTAATAAGTAAGAACATCCTAGCTTTTTAATTCTAGAAGAATTTTTAAGAACATAAAGGTTAAAAAGGGTGGCAGTTGTCTTGCTAGAAATCCTGGCTCATGCTGTAAGAAAGCCATCTCCACCTGATGCAGCTGTGAATGGGTACTCAGTGGTTTGGACTGGGGAGCCAGAGGAAACTAGGTAAGGAAGCTAACCATACCACTTCCTTGTGTGTCATTGATTAAAGAAGATGACCCATCTTAATCACTGTAACCCAGACTGCTTTCAGACAGAGTGACTGACAGATTTTAAGGAAACTTTCAAGTTACCTGTTGCTTTCCTTTCTGCACCTCTCAGTCTGGAGAATGAAAATAAATCAGATGGGTTCATTCTTCCCTTCTCTCCATTAACACACACTATGTGGTCCCCTTCCTGTGGACAGAAATCCACAGGTATACCAGCCCCTCTGTCTTTGCACTTCCTCTGCCCTTTCCCTCAGATAGAGAGCTCTCTTAAACCTGCTTTTTCACTGCTGACTTTTGTTCTACCTCCCCATATGTCCCTTCATCCAAAGTTCAAGGGAAAACAGATAACAGTGTGTGCCATGCCCAGAAGCTCCTGTGGTAGTTGGATGATTTTAGTATTGACTCCTGGGAGATTTGCATACCTATCCAAAATGCATCCAAGCTGTATTCTTAATAACAGTGATTCACTTTCAGATGTTTAAGGTAAGTTCAATTTGTACTTTGCCACAAACAAAATGTGGGCTTCATTGACACAGTCAGCAGATTTAGGTAAGGGGTTTGCTGTGGTCTGGTTTTTTTATTTTTATTTTTTTAACATCTTAAACTTCATGTTCTGACTCGTGCAGGAGACTTGGTCCCAAGTGCCAATTTATAGAATGCATCACAAAAGGTTAAATACTGACATGGAAAATATTGGATTGCCAGCATGGAAAGTATTAAATCAATGTCTCAAATTAATTAATGGTAGATCAGTGTCTAAAAATCAATGCCATAGCATCTCCATACCCACATTATTGGTGATGGGATCAATAATCACATTTAGAACCTAAGCTGGTCACAGACATTATGGGCATCTATACTCGTGCTTTGGGATGGAGGGGGGAGGTGCTTTAATTAGAGTGTCTCTGAGGCCACTATAATTAAAGCACCCACAGCAGTATGTGTATCATAGGCAATATGTAGCGGGGGCATGTGCCTCCCCTGAAATTGGCCCTCGCTGGCTGGGGAGTGGGGAGCATCGGCCAGTCCCCCCTCAAGAAGCACTGGCACCACTTCCAGTTTTGCCAGTAGTACTTCTGGTTTGCTTCTGCTGCTTCTGGGGTCAGCGATCAGCCTCTGAGGGATCCCTCCCCTGTCAGTGATCAGTCGCTGGTGCCCCCACTCAGAGTCAGAGGCACCAGTCACCCATGACATGGATTCAGTATCCCACACTTCAAAATAGTGGCAGGGCACTTTAACTGAAGCTCATTTGACAAGCTTTAGTTAAAATGCTCCCACCACCATTTTGAAATTCAGGGATGCTGAATACATATGATGTGGAGGCTGCCAGAGTGCACTAATTAGCACGTGTTGGAGCAGAGGTCTGTCATGTGTATAGATGTCCATTATTCAAAAAGACTTCCCAACATTCTTCATGAATACATTTTCTATATCCCCATTAACGCTCTTTTTTAATATAGATGAGAATTAATTTTGATCAGAATTGAAAGACAATAGTAAATTGCTATAGTGCAAAGGACGGTAGTCACTTGCAAGTGTAGTAAACAGTCTTTAAGGAATATTTAAAGTGCTTTCTACAGCTATTTATTCTGCAGAGGAATTTTAAATTCTCAGATCTACTATAATGAACATGGGGCATATATTTGTGACTATTTCTAAAGGAACTGCAATAGACAGGTATCTACATTAGACCACTCACTGAATGGTTCCTTTCTCCTTTATTAATTCAGCCCAGTGAATGTGCAACTTGCAAACATATATAGAAACCCTAACAAGGTGGATTAAAATTACTTCTGAGCTGTTCAAAGTTAAATAGCATTATGTTCTTGAAAAAGCTCCAGTGTTCAACAGTTTTTCTGGCATATCCTGCATATCGGAGAAATTATTGAATACTTCGTCATTGTAACAATGCACTTTGATTTTTTTTTTCACTTTCCTATTTCTAGAGTGGTCCTTGACATCAAAGGGTGACTGATTTCCTGAGGGAACAAAATGTCTTCACTATAAATCAGACTAGAAAGAGTAACAGAAGGCAATTTTACTTTGTCACGTGGGCTGTTCCAAGTTGTTGTAAAACACAAGCAGTTTGGAACACGGGCTGATCAAAAACCCGCAGAAGTTGATGGGAACTGTTCCACGCATTTCAGTCTCTGTAGTAAGTAAAATTCTTGGGGAGGGCATTGATTTTTGTCAAGCTAGCTTTGCCAAACATAGATAATGGTATTATAGATATAGTATCACTTGCAGGCCTTTGATGTAAGGAGCAGAAAAGGGATTGCAGATTTAGCATTATTAGTTTGTTGAAACTGGGTGAGATTTGTACTTCTAAGTATTGAAGTGCTGATGGGGGACTGTCAGCATTAAAAAGCAATGAAACAGAATCCCACTGGATGTGTATCAAAGGACAAGGTCTCTAACATGGTATGTACATGTAAACCCGAAGGTTTTACAATATGAATAGGGACTGTGTAAAATAAAGGATAGCTGATGATGAACTGCACTGCAGAACAGTTTGGTGGTGGTTATTAATATGTACAAGATAAATGTTTTTATCTTTAGCTGCAAAGTTTCACCCAAACCCTGATAAACATCGTTGCATCTAAGGCTCAAGAGAAATCTTGTATTTGTTTGTTTAAAATTATGAAGCACTGTATAGTCATTGATTGTAGAATATGATTTGTGGCTTTCTCTAAGATAAAATAGAATCTCCTGTAGAATACATCCAGAAAGCTAGACATAATATTAAACATATAAAAAAGACATTGATAATAGCAGGTCTCTGTGTAAAAGGAAAAACTATAAATAGGGTCTCTTGACTAGTATATACTTTCTAGATTACCAGGTTAGATTAGCGTGGTTAGATTGTAATAAAGTTATGACAAAAGATACCCCTGATTAATTAATATTGAAGCTAAACATATTATTTATAACTAAGAAGAAAATATGTTTAAATATCAACAGTTAACAAGTAATATTAGTATTTTTATCACATATCAGAATTAACATAATATATTTCAGAGTTTCTTCTTCAGGATTATTAACCAAAAAAGTCTGTGTCCTTTTAAAGATGCCTTGGTACACTGCATTAAAGATATCCATATCTTCATTTCTGTATATTTTCTTTGCTCTAAAAAGTGCAGTTCTACTCCTTGGACCAACAGATTCTGATTTCAGATCTTCAACTTTGTCGTCTTTGACGGTAATGTTGTATTCCAGGAGCTGCAGTCAAGTGTCTGTGAGATATAATTCAAATTCTTCTATTATTTAATTCTAAAATCTGCTAACCTACCTTCCTTTCAAAAACTTATTTCTGAAATGTTATTCTGTGATAGTTGACAACCTTCTGATACTTTCATGAATGACCTTGGTTGTTAGATCACTGGACTGTAGACATTGAATGGCTGTTCAGTCTTGACTGATCTGCTCTTACTTGAGAATTTTCTTGTACTAGGGTTGTCTAAGTCTTCCAAAAGAATTTCATGGGTGTTGGTTGTAGACATAAGCAGGCAAGGTTCTTTGGGTAAATCCAATATCTTTTATTAAAACAACTCAAATAGTTGGAAAGACTTCCACAGAAGTCTAGAAAGCTATTTCTAGAGTTTGCTTAGTTAGAAAGCCAAAAAATTAGCAACTGTACTGAGAATTTTAAAAGAGATATTTGGGATCTCACAGAATCAATTGGTTGGCTATGTGATATATCAAGTACCCTGGAGTAAGAGTCTGTGAGAATTCAATTATAAATCAGAAAAGAAACAAGCAAAAGATCATGTAACTCTAGAGTAAGAGAGTCAACACTACTTCAGTGACAAACAAGACATGTAAGTGCCTAAAAGAATGTGGTTAAACCAGAAAAGAAATATAAAAAATACAACAACAACAACAAAGAATATCAGCTCCTATTAACAAATTGTCTTTGGCCGTCTTTGTTACCAGATCAACTTTCCAGATGGTAAGGTGCTATTGCACAAGAGCAAGAATTTCACAGTTGGGCCTCTACAGTACAGGATGAATTGCAGAACTTCTGGGGCTCCACTGTGCTCATGCAAAGTGGGTAGAAAATGTTATCAATTTGGATTCAATTTGGATTAAAGAAGCTGTAAGTCTTATATCTTCTGGAATGCTGATGCTTCACATGGAAGTGGTTATTGACATTTTTTAAGAAATATTTTTAATAAGCATTTGGAAAATCCCTTTGAGCCTCCATTTTGTAAGAAGTTATTACAGTTTACCTTTATCAATACATCTGAGAGCCCATGTCTGGTCTTACTGAGATCAGAATCTGTCATTTCCCTTCATGCAAGCAAGATTCAGCCTCTGAAGTAGGTTACAGTAAAAGAGAACAGAAAATGCTTCCTCTTCATAGTCCCCCAACAGCAAAAGGGAAATGATACTTTTTTTAAATATCAAGCAAAAACACCAGGAATCAGTTTATTGCAGCAGATGTTATGGGAAGTAAAATTGAAGAATAATTGGATCAACAGTAGCAATTGCGTTTCCCATGTGTCGACACCAGGAAAGGCGTGCCAGGTAACCTAATTAACATACACTTCACTAGTAACTAGACAGGTTTTTAAAGGACCAATAAAGAAGAAACTCCCTGTAAACAAAGAAGAAATTCTTCTTAAAATTAAAATTAATTTAGATCTATTTTGGGATCAATAGATACCTAACTAGAAAGGATGTTTTCTTGCCACAAAAAAAGAGAGATTTCGAGGAGATGACATTATTTGAAGTCTTCCTCTGTAGTAATAGGAAGCATTGTGGTACTAATTTTAATAAGAGGCTTATGTATAAATAAACATCATCAGGACCAATTTTTCAAAACTAAAGCATATATCAGGTAAATGTTCATACAGATGGCCAGGGGGCCCTAACTGCCTCTGAAGTAGGTTACAGTAAAAGAGAACAGAAAATGCTTCCTCTTCATCATCCCCCAACAGATACATTTTTTAAATATCAAGCGCTGCTTCTGTGAACAAATATGCTCTACTTTTTGCTCTTATGCATAGAACTGGCAAAGGCCTCGGGAAGGAATAGTTTCATTCATAATCTAGTGAGAGTTACTCTGTGTTTGATTACATTTTTGTTAATAGTCTTAAGAGTATAGTTAAAACAGCATTTTCAGGTCATTTAAGTTTTAAATTTTCCTACCTTTTAGAAGTTTTGTTATGGTAGCAGATACCTTTCTGAGTTTGTCTACATGATTTTATTGCTGTAGCACCAAATAACTTAAAGTAATAAGAACTTGTCCTACACAGTTATTTGTGTTCTTCTTGCAATTAAAAATATTGATCTAAAAAACCTTGGCATTGTTGTATCCTCAGTCTGCTCAAACTGTCACTGCTCAAATTGGAGGTGTATTCATAGAGACATTCAAGCTAGTAGACCCAAGGGCTAATTGAGAAGTCCCTGTAAATAAAGCCTCTTATCAAAAAGGCTTTTTTGACAATTTGGCCATTTTCTATACAGAGACAAATGGGCCACAGTTTTCTCTCATTGATTATTCCATCTGTCCCTCAGTTTTTAACTTCTACACTCTCTACCTCTCCACAACAGAAATCAGCAGCAGACTCCACTCTACCTTTTGACCCTTTTTTAACCACCTTCCTGCAGAGACCAGAGATGTGGGTTTTCTGGAAAAATTTGAACTGGAAAATTTTCCAGGAAAAAAAATCCAGAAAATTTTCCAAAAATAGAGCACGATCTGATTTAGCATGTTTACTTGACTTATTTTTAGTAAACAAAACTAAAAAACTACCCCCCTGTTAATTTTATGTTTCAACAGCCACAAGTATTTGAACTGAAATATTTGATTAGGAAAATTATTAAATACAGCACACTTAATGTGATTTAAATGTTATAGTCAAACACATTCAAAGCTTTATGTGAAAAGAAATTATTGTTATTGGAATACTTGTAAAAATGTAAAGACAATACACAACAGCATGTTCTTCCCTTCTATTGTTTGTTTAAATTTAAGGAAAAAAATGAAGGCACTGAAAACTGTTAACGCACTAATTTTAGCATACACATGATATGCCACGCTTTGGCTGTGCAGGTCAAATTAAAACCAATTAAGTGAATTCATAACTTGATTTTTGGTTTTGGATTTTTATATAAGTGTATTTACCCTCCTGTTTACAGATCAATAAAACATATGTACTCTCTCACACAGTTCCTAGGGATAATCACCTGCATAACATTAATTACAACTTTGAAACTGCCAAGCTGCCTAATATTGTATTGGCATCCACTCATTGTTGCTAGTGAATGTTATGAAACAATGAATTTTTAGAAATGAAAAATTTCCCACGGACAAATAAAACACTGGAAAATGTTCTGCCCCACATCTCTGGCAGAAGCTGGGGAAGCATTGAGAAGCAATAACCTTCTTCACACAAGATCCTTATGTATATGTAGCATGTAGTGCCATGAAGTGCTACTGACCAGAATTTGCTACTCTACCATTATTGAGTACTGGAGTAATGGCGAGGATGCTCAGTAACATCTGCTGAAGCTGCTGTCCTTTACTTGGATCAGACTATGCTTCCTACACATACAAAAAAAAAGTGCTATATTGGTGGGGAGGTGGAGGGAAGGGGGGCAGAAGACATAAGGTCGAGGGAGCTGGGTTCTTCGTGGCTCTGATTTGTGTAAGAACAGAAAATCTGTTGGGCTCTTTGGACAAGCAGCCACCTATAAACGCAGGCAGCAGAACTGGATGGCCCAAGTGGGCCCTCTCAGGCCGATTTTCCAACGTAATAGGTATGTTTATAATCTCATAGCAAATTACGAATTTGCTGTTCTAATTACCTGAATAGTGATCTATTCCCTGTTCCTGGCAAATGTAGTTTTCTTTCATTAATGTAATTGATATATATGGATTTTAGAGATGGTATTTTAATCAATCCAGTGAAGATGTATCTCACTATTCTAATTGAGATATGGTTTTAATATAAATTAATCACAAAAAAATAATGATTTTTGTTCATAGCTAAATAATCACTTCTCTTAACTTTTTCTAGTATAGAAGCTTTGATCCATCGGTAAGGACTTTCTCAACCACTGGTTTGCATCTCTCCCCAGCCCCTTAGGGTTCGTCTCCACTGGAAAATATTACTAAAATAACAACTGTCTGTACATTCTGATATAACTATTTTATTTTAAATTTCTTCACTATATTTAGTCCTATAGAATTTTCTCCCTTGAAAATATTTTTGCACTCTAGTCAATTCATCTTTCAATCTTTTTGATATGCTACACATATTCTCTCACAATGTATATTCTTTAATCCCTAAAATTGAATTTTGTGGCTCTTCTTAGCAACTTCTCTAACTTTTCAATCTCTTTTTAAATATTTAGGTACCAGAACTATTTTGTAATATTTTGATATATGGATTAAGTGTCAGAATCACACCAAGGTGTAAAAGTGTAACCAAAACAAATGGTTGGAAGTTAAAACCAGACATATTCAACAGCAAATAAAGGCACACATTTTCTACAGCCTTTCCTATAAACTGCCAAAGGGGTGTATTCTGTATCTCTTGATATCAACTAATAAATCTTGAATGCCATTTTGGAAGACATGCTTCATTCAAACAGAAGTTATTGTGGTCAGTGCAGGGGTAAATTGGTGAAAGTCTGGCTTGTATTACAGATAGTCTAAATCAGAATGTGTGATATAATAGTCCCTTCCGGCATTACAGTCTGGGGATTTTGTGGCTATGTGCTAATATTAACATACCTGATTGACTGACCATGTCTAAGAAAACAAGTAACACAATTCAAAGTATAAACACTAATACAATGAACATCAGCAAGATTAATGAAGCAATCAAAGAGAAATGCACTTTAGTTAATCTTCAGGATTGGGAATTGGTTAAAGAAATGGAAGGGATGTTCTTATAAAGGGAAAACAAAATTACTTAGTACTGCATAGACCAGGGCTGTCCAACTTTAGCATAGCTAAGGGCCACATGCAGCACAGCTTGTGAGCCTCAGAGCACACACTGTGCACACTACATGCTGTTGGGACCACATGGGCTCTCCAGGACCTCCACTGCATGAGCCTTGCACTGTGACTACTGCATGGGCAATCCCCCTACCATTGCTGTCACCCCCTCATGGGCACTTTTTCCCCACCTCCCAGCTCCCTGCTGTCATGCAAGTTCCTCCCTCCCCACCACTGTGTAGGCTATCCACCATCTCATTGCCACCATCATGTGGGAAGTTCCCACCCTCTTGCCACTACCATGAGAATCCCCTGCCCAAGCACCCCTTCTGTTGTCATATGGCCTCCCACCTTGCTGTCCTGCCCCAGAGACCCCAGCCACTTCCACCTTAGCAGCCAGAGCAATGATGGCCAGGCAGGTGCCCAGGAGTTGCATGTTAACTTCTTCAGCCTGAAGCTGCCAGTTGAACATCCCTAGGACAGACCAAACTAGTATAGGATGTTACAAGATGCATTAACAAAGAATGTAAGCACACATCTAAAAAATCTTTTTTGCTAAAACAAAACTCAGATTTAGGCCCAATTTAGCAAATGGGACATACCAGGTGCATCTACACATGCATTAATGCACCTTTTCTAATGTGCATTAAAATTAGTGAAGTACTAATTAATGTGCACCAGAGTGCGCAGTACATTTAAATGCTTTTTTTAGTGATGCTTAATGTGCAGTAGACTCTTTTACTGAGCACTAGCATAATGTTACAGTTTTTTACATGATGCTTTAATGTGTAGCTAAATAGTCTACTGAACATTCAAGCACATGTGTAGTCATGCCCACCTATACTCAAAAACAGAGCCAACTCCAAAAACAGCTTCGCAGAAGTGCAAAATTTTATTTCCTTTATCCTGAGGATTCTTTCTGAAATACAGCTTCACTTGCCCCGGGGAATCAGTGCCATGTATGCTACTAGGCTGTTGACAATTCTTCCTTTGCATATTTTTGTTGATGTAAGCTACAGAATTCAGCCCAAAGATGAGGCATAATTGATGCCTTGAGATACAAATGCACAACCCCTCATATCTATGACAACTCTCTAAGCTAAAAACAATAATCATTATTTCTGTGATAATTTATTATTAAAGTTATATCTTAACTAGCACAATGACATACAACTTCTCAATGTTAACCAAAGTAAAAGATGACATGCTGAGGCTTGATTAAAAAAAAAATTGAGAATTGATAAAAAATCATGTTTAAAATAAATATCTCGAAAGAAAGAATGAAAGCAAGTGTACTCCCGGGTTATCAAATTCTAATAGAAGGGTATCTCCTGATGGAATTTGCTCCTCTGCTCCTTTTATCATGTACCTGTTCAGGGATGGTAACTGTCATGGATGTGGGGGTAGCTCCTCATGGTTTGCAATCTCTGGACCAGAAAATATGGCAAGGTGAGGCACAGCAAATAATGACAAGACAGCAAAAAATAATAGCAAGATATTAATATCTGCTACTGGTAGCAAATTGTGACTCATAGTAGGTGATGGAAAACATGAAAGAACTTGTAAGAGACTGGAGGATTTCTGTGAGAAGAGTTGGATGCTCAAGGAGAGGATGAAGAACTACAGGGTACAGATAAGTGCCTGTTCATGTGAATTATAAATGACAATGTTTAGCTGGAATTAAGCACAAAAAGATGAGTTAAAAATCTGGCTTTGCTGAATGAGAATTTCACCATTGACTTCAGTGGGACCAAGCTATCACCCAGGATTCTTTAGGATGTGGGGGGGGAAATGGTATCTCTCATTGTGCCTAAGAGGTGAACTGGGGTCAGTGTTCCTACAAGCAGGAGAACAGTGATAGGATAGTTGGTTTTTATATTTCCTTCCTTTCTTTTTTTTTAACTTGCATGCTTGAGTGTATTTACATGCATACATGCACCTGCACACTTTTTCTGTATGCATTTGTAAGGGGCATTAAGGAATGGTGGGAATAAATTTCTCCAAATATAAACTGATTACACATAATGAATTATTGCAAAGGTTTACTGATGTATATTATCATGGTCAGTCACCCAACTACTTATTACAATACAAAGAACCATAGACTTTCCATTACTTTTTCAAGCAACATCCCTTCCTTTCCAGCTAACCCTTTCTGGGTTGCCCAGGTGACAGGAGAGTTGTTCCAACCATTTTCCTCAGAAACTTGGCTGGATAAGGAACCCCCCCACCAGGGTTGACCAAGAGCATAGGCTGAATCTGGCTGATCATATTAAGATTAAATAGCAAAGCATGACAGTACTACAGCATAGCCATGGATTAAAAAAACACCGGATCAAATCATCTGCTAAAAGACAATGACAACTCAACAGTGCAATCCTGTTTATTTCTAAAGAGCTTGTCAACTACCTGTTTTTGATTTAGAAAAATGAGCTTACTCTCTCTGGGACAAAGCCAAAGCAATACTAATAAGACAACTTCTTAAATTAGCATTCCAGGGAAGAAATTCCTGGAGGACAGCCAAAGATACTGATAGAGAAGCTGGCTGTAAACCTGAGGTTTTCAGTGGTGCAGGTTGATACAAGTATGACACTTCATTTGTCTGCAAAACAAGTTATCTCCTGTGATTGCTAGAGGAAGCATGAGACCAGTCTAAAACAAAGAATGAGGGACCCAAAATATTGTGCAGGACTCTAATCATGAGAATTTAAAATGTAAAGAATCCGGTACCAAAATGGAAACTGAAATCTATAGCAAATCCAAAGTGCTCTTTAGCCCTGGATTTCAGTACTCTGTGAAAGCCACTATTCTTTCAAAGCTATTCTATCCATTGAAAATCATTTTCAAGGTTTCTTAACTGAAGTTCATAACTTTCACTTCTAGAATTCTAGGTTCAAATCCTACATGTGGCTTACTGGCAAATTTTGGCAACCTCAATCTGGTTCTCAGTTGGAAAGATGCCTGTATCACCAAACCAATTGGGTTCTGTATTACCAAACCATCAAAGGCCTGAAGTAATACACAGCAGGTGAGGAAGTTAAATTTTACACTTGGCTCTAGTGAAGTTAGCAGTCACACGTGTGACCAGGCAGAAATGGATTTTAGTCCACCTTTGCATTGGTTATAGCATACTGTAAAGCTAATACAACTGTTCCTTGCCTATGTGGCTTGTTCAATGCTTGTCTGTTAGAGCCAGAGTATCAGTCTTCTAAACACAATGCAAAACTGTCTTAAACTCTTAAACTGAGAATTGCTGTGCACTTACTTTCTTGAGATACCCACTAGGGTGACTCCCAGCTGCTTTGGAATTTGTTTGTTAGTTAAATGCAAGATGATGAAAAGTTATAATCTGTAGAAACAAATCATAAAATACATAAATTTGTATTATTTGTTTACTATATTGTTATCCTATTTGATTTAATTTGCATGAAAATTACCAGAAATATTATTGCTAAGGAAGACTCGCCTACATACAAGTAGAAGAATGACCTCTTTCTATTTTTGACAGCTAGGAAACTTCATACTACCATGTTTACTTGAATACTAGATGAGTTTTTTCCCCTTGGTCAGCATGGGGCAAAAAGCCTCCCATCTTACAGCCACATACCAGGAAACCTCATTAAATACATTGTCTATCATTCAACTGCTGTCTAAAGCAGCATGTTCTCAGTAATGGAAACCAAATATGACTTTGATTAAATGCAGCCAACACTGACCATAACTAGAAAACACATGACCAATGTGGGCTAAACATTCAGATAGGAAGTTAGCTGAGCAAAGTGGTTTGTATTGTAATTTGTTCCCTCTCAGGATCAGGCCTGAGAGACTGAAGGCAGAGTGTTTTTTTGGTGAGGAATGTGCCCCCAAAGGTAGTTGGGTATTGTTGTCTTTGATAGATTCTGGTGTGCAGTTTGTGGGGGTACTGGACATAGTTGGCAGTTTTGTGTTTTGAGCTGTAGGAAGTTGGCTTCAGTTCTGGTGATGAGGTTAGGTGCTTTTTTGAATGTACAAACAACTTGTAAGAGCTGGGCCTATGAACTGCACTTCATCGGTCTCCTAGGTAGTAGGTACAGAAACTCACAGACTCAGTATACACAGTGGAGTTCTGTCACACTGCAACCTGCTGGACATCTGACACCCCAGGCACCTCTGCACTTTTACCTGTGCTGCTACATCCCCCCTTTCCCCCTCTACCCCCCCACCCCAGCCTGTTCCTCCCCCCCGGTGCCTCCATTTCCACTGAATGGCTTTCTTGCCTCCATTGCAGGCCAGGGCAGCCTCTGGCTTCTTTACTATTCCTTCCTTCGAGGACCAACAGCAGGTACTTCCTCAGCCTGACAAAGGGGTTTTCAACCCTAAAGCTTCCAAAGATACATTTTGTAAGTACTCCTTTTTTTCCATAATACACATATAGACATAAAAACACAAGATAAGCCATCACACACCGTGAATAACATCAGATGTCCAACACAACACAACACCATTACTTCTTGCTGTTAATCCCTTTATAAAACGATAGGCTCCATGCCAGTTCTGTTTGGGTACCTTTGATGCTGCTGCTGATGCTACTGGTGTTGAGCCAGCTAAGTGTTTTTACCTGTTGTCACGTAAAGCAGAGGACCATCCATGTGGCTGTAGTGGAGGAGGAGGCCTCACTGGGGCACACTGCCATGTTGTGCAGAGGCCCCAGCGCCAGGAAAGGTGCACCTTAACACACACACAATGTCACCCACCCACATCACCCAATGAGACACACACAGCTGGCAGGCTTCATGGCCTGGCAGGGCCCAGGACCCAGGCCTGCACTAGATTTTACCCCCCTGTGCCCCAAGACATGCAGTCAACCAAGCAGTCACCCGCATGGCAAGTTTTGCCTGTCAGCAGCTCAGGGTGAAGTTCCCCCCAAACCCCTACAGCGAACTTCTTGAAGTTTGGCAGGATTCATGCTCTCAGCAGAGACTACCACCCCTGCAAGTTGCACCCAAATCAGAGCTAAAATAACAAAGTTATAGATATTTCATTCATTCCCCGTTATAACCTATAGCTGGATCTCTGAAGCTTTGGAGCCACTTTGGCCGGATCGAAGCGGCAAACCGATCCAGAGCTCTGGATCGGATCACAGCCATCTGAAGTGGCTGGATCCGAAGCTGGATCGGATCGCTGCCGACTCACACAGGCCTAGAATCTGGAGTACATGCACACACGGAGCAATGCGGGACTGTGGGTTCACCATGACTTGAAACAATGTTGGCTCTGCTGGGGTCCAGCCCAATAAACTATATAGAAAATAATGATCTTTTTGTCTTTAGACTTATTTACAGTTCATACTATATATAAGTAGGTGTCCCAGGGCAAGGGGAAGATATGAACTCTGAAGGGTTAAAGGAGAGTGAAAAGAAAGAAGAAATGAATAAAAACAGCTTACCGGCAGCAGGAACTGCGGCAGAGCTGGAAGCAGTGGTGGGACCCGCATGGCTCGTTAGCCACGGTTTTTTTAAAGGGGAAACAGCTGGGAGAGAGGGGGAGGAGAACCAACCTGGAAGTATAAGAAGGGGGAACAACAGAGCAGTGGGGAAGGAGAGGTGGCAAGAGAGCATCGAAAGAAGAGCCCCTGGGTCCACTAAGGAGGTGGAGGGGCTGGGGAACGCTGCTCACAGCTCAGAAAAGGATCCTGAACTGTGCCCAGGCAGAGACGCTGCTGTCTGACCGAGAAAGACCCAGGTGTCCCGGTTATATATAAACTTAGGGCCCCGAGGAGAGCCTACAGTGGGGACCTCATCAACAGAGGCAAAGGCCAGCGGACCTACAGAAAAAGAGATATCTGCATAAAGGGCCAGCTAAGACCCTCACGTCCGGGACAGAGGACCCATGCGAGAGCCCGTCGAGAGATGGTTCCTGTACTGAGGGACGTAGAGGGCACACATGCATGAGAGTACCTCACGGGCTAAGGAAGGCAGCCCTAATGGGGATGGGTATTTGGTAAAGGGGAGAGAACAGTACTAGGCACTCCCAGGTAGTGATCTAGGGTGTGTTGTGAAGGGGCATATAATCGTGGTGTCCGTATCCTGTTGGTGAATTATTTATTATTACTATCATTATTATTATTGTTTTGGACACCAAAGTCAGAGGGAGTCAGGGCCACTAAGGGCATAAGAGTCAAAGGGGATCTGGGCTTACTTGGCCCTCCTCTAGGGTCTAACAGCAACCAGGAGGAACCCCTCATAGAGTGAGGGTTGGCTGCTGACAACAGCAATAGCACACCACCAAGCCTGGGTATAAGGCGAGGTACAGGTTGGAGCCTCGCGAAGAACATCACGCCTCGGCCTTGGGGCAGCCGGAATCAGACAGTCGGACCCCTCCACCACTGAGATATCATCAAAGTCATGGCAGGCAGGATAAGGAGGGGAGAAGACCACCTGAGGCAGGAGATCGTGGCCCCATACACCTAAGGGACGGAGCGAAAAGTTATCATCAAGTCCCTGGGCCGGGTGATGAGGGACCATATGATTGAGGCCCGGCAGGTGCAGTAGGTACAAAAGTTCTGCTTAAAAGTGTGTTTATGCAGTACCTGTACTAAAACTTGCAGTGCTGAGGAAGAACAGAGAAAGAAGTTGCAGGAGAAGGGGTGGGGAGGGCAAAAGAGCCATCTAACCATCTAAAATTTACTTTATCTTCTGTAGCAGTAGGAAGGGGACAAATTCAAGCAAACATCCAATAATTAGATTCTACACCTGAAAAATTATAACAAATTTATAAATTTTCCATATATAGAATCTAATTGTTGAGGGGTTGTCCTATATTCAGGATTATCTTATATTTAAGTAAATATGGTACTTAGTTATGGTGGTTTGGATTGCCCCAAATGGCATTGCTTCAACATGGATAGCTAAATAATAGATAGATACAGATGCGATACATCAATACCTTAAATGAGATAAACTGAAGAGACAGTACAATGTATACATTTTATAGCCTGCCCTAATTTCTTTTACAGCAATTAAACCATTTGCAGATACAGGTCATGACCTTTAAAGCCTTTTTTAAAAATCACCTATTTTTCCACATAATGCAACAGAAGGCATAGTTAACAAAGGCATCATCTTCATTGCAATCACTGCAGTGATTGCAATATAGTGTAGAGACTGGGTGGCCAACAGGCACCCTCTGTGTGGCATGCAGCAGACCAGGGAGGGGACAAACAACACAGTAGCGGTTAGGGCAGGGAGCAGAACACAGAGCAGCATATCAGGCAGGGAGTTCAGGGCTGGGAGGAGAAAGCAGAGCAACCAATTTAGTAGTGACACAGAGGCAGGGAACAGAAAGTACAGCATCTGATTGGGTGAAGGAGGGGGATGGAAGTAGCATCTGGGAAGGGGTGGGGCTAATTTGTGGCACCCCTGCTAAAAAGGTTGGTCTTCACTGGTGCAGAAATACCTAAGCTAGCTTCAGACTAATTAGAACAGAAACCAGTAGCAATCTAGTCAGGGTAGCACAGAGCTCAGCCTGAATTAATTCATTCTGCTTCTCAATTGCATTGTTGAGACCTGTCCAAAGATACAAGGGTTAATAAAATTTTATTCAAAACTCCCACGGAACTTGAATCATAACTTTTCCAGCCAAAGTCCTTATAATGTTGAAGAAAATGGCAATGTGCTCTATTATATAGTTAATTTCTTCAAAGATGCCTTTCATAATGAAATAGAAAAATTACCTAGTACGACTTGATTAAAGATAGAAAAAAATGGCTGAAATAAGGGAAGGAATCTGAGGATTTAGATTCTGTTTTGGATTAAACCTGGTCTAAATTTTAATTTACAATAGCATCTAAGTATTATAGTGCTGGGCACCTTGAAAACTCTTATGGAGTGATAACATGAGGTGCCTGTACACATGCAGGGAGGTTGCTCCAATGCACTATAATTACAGCACATTGGAGCAGACTCGATTGATTGATTGATTAATCAAGTCTTCTGGAGCATGGTAATTACCATGCTGTAGCTAACTTCCACATCTCATGTATTGACATCTCTGTGCTTCAAAATGGTGGTGGGAGTAATTTAACTAAAGCTTGTTCAATGAGCTTTAGTCAAATCACCCCCACCACCATTTTGAAGTATGGAGATGCTTATACATGAGACTCTGTGGGTGTTTTAATTAGATCCCCCTCCCCCTTCCCCTCTCCCTCCCAAGTACATGTAAAAAATGTCCTAGAATGTCAGTGTTTATAATAGCAACAGAGAAGGTATAAACTTTAACAACCAATCAACAGTATCCCAGCAATAAAAGTGCATTTTGGCAATTCACAAGTGATTTACAATTAATAAGATACTAGCTTGAATAGACAGGAATTGTATTTAAGCAAACATCTATGAAAATATGAAACCACATCAGCTGTTACTATCTGTGATGCACTTTACAAGACAGTGCTAACAGTAACAAGGCAAACAGTTATGTTCTTAGATGGGTGCAGGGTGAAAGGAGATGTTTCATGTAACAAGCCATACCCAAGGGAATTCTTTAATTTATTTTTTTATTTATTGATTTTTTTAAGGGCTGGAAGGAACCTTGAAGATCATCAAGACCAGGCCCCTACCCAGGGGCAGGAAGTCAGCTAGAGTCAAAGAACCCCAGCAAGATAAGCATCCAAGCATTTCATGAATAAGTCGAGAAGTAGGTGCCTGCACCACATCTGGAGAGAGTCTATTCCAGGTTTTGGGGGCTCGGACAGTAAAGAAATGTTATGCCCAGCCTAAAACGGGGCATCCTTACAGAGTATTATCTGACCTTAAACTAGGTATGGTACTCAGTGGGGAGACACTGCAATATATGCAATACAAATGTGGTGTGACTTTGTTTACTTGCTTCTCTCAGCCAAGTGAATGGCTGTGTTTAGAAGCTGCCACTTTTGTTTGACTCCTGTTCTTTGCAGTGGGTCAGTGTAGCAGGGCCTGCTCCTTTACAGGCAGAAGCAGCCTGGCCAGAGAGCCCTGCAGGTTGCTGGTGGCCTGAGCAACAGCCTAATCGGGGTAATTGGCCAACACCTGCTGGTGGTCAGATGAAGGAGGCAGGGCCCTGGGGACATATAAGCTCAGGGCTGGAGCTAGGAGGGTCACTGGCAACTGCCAAGGAAAGGAGCTCCTGCGCGTGAGAACTTCCCGAGACCTTGTGCTGCCTATTTTGCTGCCTATGAGAACAGTAAGGCTCCAGGAGCCTCAAGGTACTCAGAGCTAAGAGATGTGCTATCCTAGGGGTGGAAATGTTACCTTCTTAAAGGGGATGAGCACTGCCTGCATTGTGAGAGTTATGTTGTAAGGTGCTTATATTTGTATTGTTATTTGTCCCAGTGGCTCAGGATGAGGCTGTAGGGGATTTAGAGGCCTCATTAGTGCCCAGAGAAAGGGGCACACAATTTGGGTAGAGCCCAGCACCGGGCCCTAGCCTCTCACCTAGAAACAACTCTTTTGTTACAACAAAGGTATGGCAGGAAAGTCAGGTGGGCAAACTGCCCTAGACAGGTGGACAGGCCAACAGTGTGATTGGCTATGAGACGGCCCCCTTTCACAGTTGGACTTCAAGAAATCAAGGTATGGATAACTGTGCAAGGTACTTATTAAAAGGAGCATAAGTGCAAATGCAAGAGCTATTTCGGGCCACCGCTGCACCTAAATCATCACATTTGCTCCCTTGTCTTTATACTTCCCTGTTTCTTCATTGATGCTGCCCTTAAGTGAAGGAGGAGTTGTGGATTATGCTACATTCTTGAATTTCTTCTTTGTGTGCATCACCTGTGTTACTCTGTTACTACTATCCATTACCAGTTTGCCTTTAGAGAAGTACCTCATTTGTATTATGTTTATTAATGTCTTATATTTGCAGGTAAAGAGTTCTAGTACCAAACTAGGTTCTTTCAAATAGGCTCCCAACATTGCATTGTATCCTATTATGATCCTATATTGTTAGCCATTTAAATGTACTTTGGAGAAAACACAAGTAAATCCTACAATCAAAAGATTTTCTTGTGTAGATAGATTTATGTTTTGATTTATGTATTTTTGTTGAAAAGGTGGTCCTTTGTCTTATGTCTATCCTTGTAGTCTGACTTATGATAACCTTATGAAGTATACACTTTTAAATATAACACTCTATTTTACACATATCAAATGGGAGCCCTATAACTTCTAGTAGGAGAAAAGCTTACCTAATTTGTAGCTAAAGAAATACATTCAGTTCCTGACTCCCAACAAGAAATAAACAAAATCATTAAAGAAAAAATAAGTTTGGCTTAAGTTTCACATAATCTAACAAAAAAATTCCGTCACCGGCCTAATATCTGATTTCAATTTATGACAAGAACTGAGTGGAGAACGATAAAATAAATGTTTGGTTAGGGAGGTTCCATTTGAAAGTGTGCATATTTTTAATTACTTTTGAAATGGGAGAGGTGATGTAAATGAGAAAGCTGTCTGATGGATTTGTATTTGGTTTACCTGATAAAGCAAATCACAGCATGAGAAAAAATCAGCACCCAAAATATGAGGTGATATAGCTTTCCCTCTTGTGAGGTTATTAAAATTCTTGGCATAAAATTTTATAAAAATAACAATGACCTGATTATAAATGAATACAAAGCCAAAACAAAGATACCTGTCTTGAATCAAGTCTACCACTACATTTGCCTGCAGTTTTCAGGCTCCCTGGGTAGTCTAAAATGAAGAACTCCATAGAAGTCATGATCTATATCTATATCTATACCTATAAACTACAAAATAGTCGTTGTTTTCTGGTAGATGGAGCTAGCAAACATTTATATATATAAGCCTGCTATCTCCATCTACCAGAAACAGTGATTACTGTGTAGTTTGCAGAACCTCTTCATCTACAAACTGTGCTTTTAAAAAGATAAGCATGATAGTAATAAAGGTGGACTATGAACATGCTTCTCTACAAGAAAATATAAGGACAATTATTCCATCCCTACTATAAAATCTTCTACTACATTGCCATTTATCTTCCCAACCTTTTTGACCTACCTTTTATGGCTTCTTCCCCCAGGTTGTATGGGGTGTTGGGGAAGGGAGGGGCGGAAGTGGAACAGGATATTTCTAATTATTTTAATAATATCCTACATCCTAGAGCAGGGGTTGCCAACCAGGGGTACATGTATCTCCAGTAGTACTTAAGAAGGCCCTAGGGAATACGTAAGGGCAGGGATGGAGTACTACCACGCACGATGCTGTGCTGCCATTCAAGCACTGCCGACGTGGCTGGCTGTGAGGGGTGGGGGAAGCTCACATGCTGTGGCTGCCACCGCTCCACATTTGGCCATGCACCCCCCACCCCACACCCTGCTTTGTAGCTAGCCACGCGTCACCCTCCCCTCCACCCCTTGCTCTGTGTCCAGCCATGTGTCACCCCACCACACACACCCACTCAATGTCCGGCTGTGCAGCCCCCTCCCCCACACTGCACCCAGCCACCAGGGGTACACTGCTCTGCATCCGGCCACTGGAGGTACACTGACCCCAAAAGGTTGAAAACCCCTGATCTAGAGCTATGGAATAAACAATCGTGAAACACCTGACATAGTTATTTAGCAAATGCTTTGCAACACATTGCATTTTAAAATTATTTGTTTTGTAATTTATACTGTTTAGAGTTTTATGGATTTCCAGATAAAGAACCATTTCAAGTGGCAGTCAAGACTAGGCAGCAAGTCCTGGGGAGCACAGAACAGATAGAAGCTACACTATGCTTTGCAAGGCAGCGAAGTTTGTGGATGGAGCAGGTAGGGATTGATGGACTCTGGCAAGTCTCTGCCAACACGGTTTCAGGTTAAAAAAAAATAACACTTTTGTTTGAATTAAATTAAATTGTTTTCATTACTTAAAATAACTTTCTTCTCCCAAGGAGAAGGAAAACAGGAAGATAAAATGTCGGAATTAAACTATTTTTGCAGTCATGGTAATGGAATTCCTGAATAGGTGTCACTGAATAATCTGTATAATAATCTGTAAAGTAACAGACAATCAGTGTGACTTATGGGTCATGACAGTAGGACATGTTTGGGCAGAGTAACAATAAAGGAATGTGTAGTAAGTATAAATTATATGCAAGGTCTCTTCCTTCCCATCTATACAAAGTACTTCCAGTGCACTCTGTGTCTGTGATCAGAATACATACATTTTAGGCCTCAGTGGGCTACACAAGACATTTACTGTGGAACTGCCTAATTAGCTCCACAGTAAAGTCTCAGAATCTACAAATGCAGCCCTATAAGGCTGCAGTAAACTAATTAACTCCACTGTCCTATGGCAGCGTTATTTAGTGTGCAGCAATGCTGCACAAACTGGCTGGGGCAGGAGGTAGCTTCAGTGGAGGTGCTGCCTGTTCACAAGTACCCCAGTCTCAGCTAGTTCCCCAGATGGCTAGTGTCCCAGCCCCAGCCAGCCTTTCTGCAACTAGCGGAGAGTACCTCCAGGCTGGCAGGCTGACCCCCCAGGGCCTCTACCAGCTGACTCTCTCAGTCAGATTTTTAAGGCAAAGGCCACCAGCTAGGCTACTTATTGTTTTATCCTACTTGCTTTTCACTTTAGAAAGGGGGTGGAGGAGAAGAGGAGGGACAAAAAGATGCCATTAGCAGGAAGAAACAGATTCCATCCATGCACGTATTACTACATCTTCTATTATTGTTAAGCAACTCTTTCAGCAATCATTTACTCTTACTCCTTGTCAAAAAGAGATACTGCCTGCTCTTACAGATTCGGTTGTTATTTTGTGAATGAGGCTCTTGGAGCTGCCAGATAAAGCCAATCTTTTTTAATAGTGAGTTGTTGGTAGATTCATGATCTACTGGTGCCCTGTGACACATCTTACAATCAACCTTCTAAGGCCAGGATTAAGGCTAGATTTCCCATGGCTAAAAAATTGTAAACGGCATTTTAATATGTTCTTAACAGTCTAAAGGCATTAAAGAAACCAAATTCCAGAAGAGTTTGGGTAAGGAAGTGTTGTTTGATAGAAAGCTGGCTTGGATGACAGTGACTATGATTTTTTTTAATAAAAATTCAAGCAAATTATGTTTTTGCTAGGAAAGTCATGTCTGTACCTAATACAGAGTCAGCCATGATCTCTTCCGAGAATAAATGTGTACAACTGGGCCTTCTGGAAGCTGTTGTTCCTCAGACTCGGGCTACAAAGAGAGAAGCAACATACTGGGGTGTGCTGATCAGCCTGGTTCCATAGACTCTCCAGTTCCCCAAAACCTCATGTTTGTTCCCTATAGTGCAGAGTTGCAGAAAAAGGGATTTCCTTCCAACAAGGCAATCTAGCACTCTCTGTAAGCGTTCTTATTAGAGCTAATGCCAGCAGAGGCATTCAGAAAATGAAATTCAATCTCCGGTTCACAGTCAATCCACCGGCAGACACAATGCTTTGTAGAAAGTAAGAGTATGGAATCAGAAGCATTCTTTCCTGGTTCTATACCCTGAAGTGAGAAGGAAAGGCTAGAGTGTGGATACTACCTGCACCTCTACACAATCATGGATTTTACACCATGACTATATACCAGAAGCACCAAGTTATTTAGTGTAGAAAAAAAGAGGCAATGTAAAATGGAGGAGACAAGGAAAAAAAGGACAACATATTACTGTAAATACTAATCTTGAGATGTCATTATCTTAACATTTTATATATACACAACTATCATTTATTTCCTTTTTCCCCTATCTTTTCTCTCTCTCATTCTCAACTGTCTCTTAGTTGGTGTAAGTAAAGGAATTTTGGGTATCACGGACAACAACAACAAAAGGCCTTTATTATGATAAATAGAAGATAATCTACTTGCATTTTTTCCCTCTTCTTAATGTGAAAGGTGATATCAACAATAAACTATACAGCACAAGCCATTTTTTTTTCTTAGAAGCTTAACATTTCCACCGAAATCCAAAAATGGCGTAATTACATTTTTCCTGACACCTCTTTTTCATCATCAAATGTTATTACTTACAGAGTGGTATTTTTATAGAACTATGTTAGCCCATATTCTCAGTTAATTAGTCTCTCACAAAATAGCTTCTGAGCTAGAATGGACAAATCTAATGCAAATTGGGTGTGTCTACACATGATATTAATGCAATGTAATGAACCCTGGCACAGTTCCCGCCTGAGTTTTATTGTTCTCAGGCGTAGCGTTTGTACATGTACCCAGGACTGCTCTTTTAGAGTGATCTCTAAAACAGCCCTTCCATGTAGGTTGGTTTCAAATTCCAAGGTCCCAGTTGAACTACTCCACTTTATAAATACATATTTTAGAAAATGTAAATAAACTTAATCTCACAGCCAATGGAGAGATTCATAGAGTCCACACATGCAAGCACGTGTGCTTGCAGCACCTCAAATAGAAGCAGTGCAAATTTGAGCCAGGGCTTTTTGCCTCAGTGCACATACTTGGACTTGCACTTTGTTGTGGAGCAAATTGTGCCACTTGGGGCAAAATAATCCTGCCTGCCCGGATCTGCAGCCAAGGGAAGCTAGAGCCCAGGGCCAGCACCCTGCCCTGGCAAGTAGCTCAGGGCTACTCGCTTTCAGGAGCTTCTGGGGCCCAGCCAATTGGTACCTGGGGACACTACCCCTTGTGCCAGCTGGACTGCTGAAGCAGCCCTGAGAGTTCCCTGCACCCTCTACCCACTGCAGCACTCTGGCAGTGGGGACTGCTGCCTGGCTATGACCTGCTGTGCACCTGTCAGACCCAGATGGGCACTGCACAGCCAATAGAGACATCTGCCCCTCTGGGCCAGCTGCCAGTGGGCTGTGGCTGCAGAGTTGGCATCTGTGTGGCACTACTGCTATGTATGCCCCATCCCCAGCCATCTGGGCAGCTATCACCCAGAAGATGTTCCAGATGTGGTGGCCTGCTTTGACCTGTCAAGGTATGACCTCCTGGCCCCATTTGGCCAGGAGGTCAGCTACAGCCAGCTACATCCAAGGTGCCAGCTCTGAGCAGGTAGGGTCCTGCCATTGACCTCCCTAGCAGGAATTATAGTGTTCCCGATTTGGAAAACTGAAAAATCCCTCATAAAAAAATCCCAAAGTCACTCTGTAAAATACCTGCAAATCCATGTTCCTCCACAAGTAAAACAAAAGAGCACTATAAAGATAAAGAGTGAGACAGAGACAGCTATCAGTTGGACAATGTTTTATTGATATATCTACAGTGTTAGAGCATGTCTCTTATCATAATAATAAAGTGAACTCTAAATACAAGTTTCATTAATTCATGAATACATGAATATATATTTTGCTGCCCTCCCACAGGGCCCAGCCCCACCCCCCGCTTGCACCCCCATGGGTACTCCCATGGCTGCCCACCACAACCCCAGGCACCATCACTTTAAAGGAAAAAAAGAAAAAAGAAGAAAAAAAGCAAAAAAAGCATCTACTTACCGTAGGAGCAGGGGTGTGGTGGCTCCAGGGCCTCCTGGAAGAACCCCTGAGAAGCACAGGGCAGTGGCAGGCAAGGGGACCTGGGCTGGGGCTGCCCCTCTGCACTGCACTGTGCAGGCAGGGCCCCAGTGACATGGATGGCAGCTCCAACTGCTGGTAAGTGCTAGGATGGTTTTTGGGGTTTTTTTAAGCCATAGAGGGGATGGGACCGGACAGGGCAGGGATTGGGGGGGTCTGTGGGGCAGGTGGGGGAGGTGCCAGGCAGGGAACTGATTGCAGGGTCTTGGAGGGTTGGCAGGTGGTGGGGACAGGAAGGAAAATGATCAGGTGGGTCAGGGCTGGT
>NW_017728949.1:46818296-46886229 GCF_001723895.1 Crocodylus porosus
GGTCCCCTCCCCCCTTCTCAAGCCCCCCAACCCCTTACTTACTGGCACTGAAGCTCTGGTGCTGAACATGCAGTCTGGCAGGCTGCGCATTTCAGCACCAGGGCAAGGGGCCAACCACAGAGATGCTCTGGCAGCCTCTGGTTGTCTCAGGGCTTGGTCTGGGACTGTGCCCTGCCCTGCTTTTCTAAACTTTGGGTTTTTTAGACCCCTGGATATCCAGGGGTCTAATTTTCTCCCCATGCTGTAAGTTTTTCATTCCCACATATGCCTCTTGCCCCGTCTCAAAGGAGTTTGAGATTGGGCAAGAGGCACGTGCGTGTTCTTCTGGATGCACCCACAGATTGTAAGGTTGGAAGGGCCTTTGGAAGATCAATGGGCCCATCCCCATGCACTAGGCAGGAAAGACAACAAGGGTCATAGTTTCATAGTTTCTAGGTTTGGACAGGACCTGAGTAGATGATCTAGTCCAACCCCCTGCCATGGTAGGAAAGAGTACTGGGGTCAAATGACCCCAGTAAGCTGTACATCTAGCCTCCTCTTAAAGACCCCCAGGGTAGGAGCCAGCACCACTTCTCTTGGAAGTTGGTTCCAGATACTAGCCGCCCTGACTGTGAAGTAGCGCCTCCTGATATCTAGCCTAAATCTACCCTCTGCCAGCTTGTGACCGTTATTCCTAGTCACTCCTGACAGTGCTCGTGGGAACAGGGACTTCAAGTGGCCCCAGCAAGGTGATCGTCCAGTATCCTCTTGAAGGTTTCCAGGATAGGTGATTTCAACACCTCTGGAGGAAGCTTATTCCACAGTCTGGATACCCTAACTGAGAAGAATTTTTTTTAATGTTGAGCCTGAAACAAAGAGCATTCATAAACAAATTTCTTTCTGTCTTCACTAAATTTTTCAGATTTAAATATCTCCCAGACTCACAGAATAGTAGCTTTCTGAGTGCTTGAAATAATTTAAAAATCCAAAATTCAGCACACTTAATTTATAATTTATATTAAAATTAGAGACATATATACAGATATATGCCTCTATAGATATACATATACCTCTAAATATTTATAATGCCAGTTTTAAAGGGTTAAGTCAAACAAGTAACTTTCTGTGGGTGGATAGAGTCATCTAACATTATCTTTTGGCTCTCTGCCCAGTTTCCTATGTGTGACAATTAGATTGTAGGTTTTGAAATTAGATCTCACCTGTCTCTCCACAAATGCTAATAAAATGGAAAAAAATGCCTAATTTTCCAAGCTTCACTCAGCAAATACATCAGGGTTTGGCTGGCAGACCAAAATCAAATGGGATTAACTCTTTAGAATGCCTGACAAAATAGGAGATTAAAACCCTGTATCAGGCAACCAGCACAGCACACTCTGCAGCAGCTGCAGGTAGTGTATACAGAAACAGCCATTTGCAGTTTGAGCTCTCAGTAATCCAATGATTTTGCTGATGTTTTTCAATACTGAGAAACAAAATAGGATTCAGATTCCTTAGAGGGTAAGTGGACATCAGCCAGCTATATGAAGTCAGGTGGCATTTGGGTCAATACATTCCTATCTTTTTCTCCTAGGGAACTCTGTGTCTTACAGTACAGGGACCCTGGTTTTCTCTGTTTAAAAATCACAAACTCTCTGATAAAAAGATGCGAATTCTCTGATTAAAACCCCCAAAATCCATGATTCTTCATTATTAAAATGAAATGCTGCTCTATATATCAGTTGAGCACAATGTTTTATTGATATATTTATCATTTTAAAGTAGTCTGGAATCCTATTGAGCTAAGGACAGACATTGAAAAAGCCTGAGCCTAAATTGGTTCAATCATCACAGGTTAGTCTAACCTGGCTAGGCTGAACCAGTTTACAGATGCATAGACATTCCCTCTGGTCAGAAAAAAATGCAGGCACATGCCAGCAGTTGTTCAGGCTAGAAGCCAGGGGACACTAGAGCAGCCCTCCCTTCCCTTCCATAGTGCTGAGCTGGGTGGTGTGGCCAGGTCCTGCAGGATGCTCTGTTTAGGAAGCCCATTAAGGAAAAAAAAGCCTCTCTCATTAGTTCAAGCTCTTCTTAAACAACTTTTTCCAAGGAAGGAATGGAGGGACATTACTAGCTACCTGTTGATTTGCTCCAAAAAACGCTAAGAAGACATTGTCCTGTCTGCCTTACGCAGATCTCTCTCAACATTAACTACCATACCACACATTGGCTATGGTTCATACTGTTGGGGGGGAAAGCGGGGAATCCCTGCTTGGCCAGGGGGAAACTAGGCAGACACTGTTGTGCCTGCTGTCTCCACCAGAGGTCCACCTAGGGAGCAGAGGGGTGGGGCCACCCTGTTTTGGAGCAGAGAGCCTTGCCCAGGGCTCAAATCATCTGGGATGCTTGGGGACTTTGTTCTAAATTAAACCAGGAAGGCGTCTGGGACAGACATTGCAAAAATTGGTTGGACCCAAATCAGTTAAGTCAGATACTACATTCAACCAGGTTTATCTCAAAACAGTTTCAGCCATTTGCAAACTGGTTTATGCGCACTGAATGTCTGTTTTATTACAGGTTTAAATCAGTTTATGTGTAATGTCTGTTCCTAGCTTTAGTGCCTCAATGACTATAATAAAATACATTCTAAATACCTAAAAATTTTGGCATTTGATTTTGGGTTTTTTATCATAGAAAATCAGAACTCCCCCCTATCCCTTTCACTCACCAGGATGCAGGTCTAGCTCTGGCTGTTCCCCCTCACTGCTTTGTGGTACTGAGCAGCCCTGATATGCTAATGCCTTGTCCATGCCATTGCCCTTCACTTCCACCCACAGCCTCCCAACCCTGATGAAGCCCCTCATTCCCTAACCACAGCCCCTTGGGCGCTGATGATGCCCCTTACTCCCCACCCCATCCCCACCCGCCCAGCCCTGCCAGAGCTGGGGCCTCCAGCTGCCATGGCTATGGGGCCAGGGACCTGGGTCTGAAGCTCTCTACCCCCCCTCCCGCAGCAGTTCCTGAGCCCTGGCTGCTGCATGTGGGAGGTGGTGGCTATTGTGATGGAGTGCAGAGCTCACCTCTCCCTCCCCCATGGGCAGCACAGCTTGAACAGACCTCATGGATGTGGAGGGTGGGTGCAGGCTGCCCGCTGTAGACTCAGGCTCTCCACTCTGCTGCGCTCCCACATCCTCTGCAGCCCAGTGGGTAGGATCCAGTGCATCAGGACAGAGCAAGGTGGGGAAGCTTGATGCCAGTCCTGCATCACCATGGCAAAGCACTTCCTGCTCAACCAACAGCAGTGGGGGTGGCAGCATGGATTTGTGCCCCTCATTGCTTCCAGGCATGTGGGAGCACCTTACCATGGTGGTGTGAGGCTAATGGTGGCAGCATTGAACTTCCCCATCCCATTCTGCCCTGCTGCACCAGGCCCCAATAGCAGTGATCCTTTGAGATAGCCCCAGCCTGCCTGGCCTGACTGGGTTCATGCCTGGGCTCCTGGAACTGCTACCTGGCCTGGCCTGCTGAATCAGTCCCCTTCTGGACTTCCAGGTTGATATGGCCTGGTGAAGGGCTGCCTGGGCCCTGGCCCTGGTCAGCCGCTGCCGGGTTCCACTTGGAGAGGTCGCTGGGTGCCGACCCTGGGGCTCTGCATACCTGCTGGGACCCTTTGAGGTAACTCTGGCCTGCCCAGCCCTCGTTCAAGTCACCAGGGAAAAGTTGGATTTGTGCCTGGTATCCTCGAACTACCACCCGGACTGGCCCACCGGATCAGTCCCCTTCTGGACCTCCAGGTTGACATGGCCTTGTGGAGGGCCACCTGGTTCTGCTCAGAGGGGTCACTGGGTGCTGGCATCAGGTTACGTGCCTAGCTACCTCCTCTGAGCAGAACTGGGCAGCACCTGACCTCCATGAGACCATGTCAACTGGGAGCATTCTGCTCCCCACCTGGGCCACATAGGCTCGCATTCCAGCCCCAAGCCCCACATACCACCCCAGCTGGGCAGCAGCCCCAAATCCAGCCCTGCCCAACTCCCTCTCTCATTATGGGGGCCTTAATTCCCTCCCACCCCCTCCACCACACTTACCTGCAGGAGCTGGTCTCTAGGTTGCCTGGTCGTCATATGCATGTGTACGTGTGCATGTGCACATGACACACCTTGCTGATCGCCCTTCTTTCGCTACCCACAGTCTCTTCCAGGCTGGAACTCTGCCAGCCTGCAAGGGAAAACCTACCATTTCCCATGTTTTTCTCCTTTAAAGGAGAAAATCTGGGTTTTACTTCTTAAAATGAGAAAATCTAGGCTTTACCACATTTTTCCATCACAAACAGAAAATCTGGATCCCTTCTTATAACTGCAACTAGCCAATTGCCCATCAAGAATGAGGGGGAGTGGGGAGGGGAGGGGCCTGGGATGGAGTGCCGCCACCTAATGCCCCATGTTGTTGCTATTCTGCCTCTTTCAGGAAGGGGGCGGGGGGCAAGGCCAGCAGTGCTGGTCTCAGCTCCCCCACCCTGTGTCTAATCCTTAGCATGGCTTCAGGATCATGGTGATGTTCCCCCATGCTTGGAGCACTCTGATTGGTCATTTCCATCAGCCAATCAGAGAGCAAGTAAAGTGTTACGGACAGACAGATTTAGGCTTTTATAATATTAGAATTTTTAAAATATTATGAAAAAAATAATAAATTTACTAGTGCTATTGGCTGTATCGATAGGAGCAGAAAACTGCAGTGTTACTAATTTAGAGGGCACAGAAACTGTTCATGTCAGCTGTTAGCAGGGAGGATATAAAACTATAACAAAATATTGTTAATTTGCATATTAATACCTAAGGCTGCCATGATAAACACAGGTACTGTTCTATTTTGTTACTCAATTAAAGTTAAGCATTAGTAATATACAGGCCATGTAGGTAAGACTAGGGTTGGACACTGCTCAAGGAAAAAGTAAAGGAGTAAATAATATATCAGCATAAGGAAACTTGAGAGAGATTAGAAGTTGGCAGCAAAGGCTTGCTAGTGCATGGGGCTGGTAGCTGTTCAGTAACATGTATAAACACACTCTAATGTGGTCTTTGTTTTATGATTATCACAAACTTCATCCGAGCACAAGCTTACCTGCATATAGATAATGGAGAAGAACAAAGCTTCTGAGAACTCTCACTTGCAGCTAATTAAAGTACTTTGCACAGAACTAACAGATGAGTAGTCTACCCTTTAGTGGAGGAGCAATAGTTTCAAGCAAGGTCAAGCAATTTTGCAAAACAAAAGGACTTTGAATTGGATTAAGAAAATGTTTCATTGAAGGGACAGACAGGGAGAGATGCAGAGACTGCAGGTGTTCGGAGTGTTTGTAAAAGTGGGGACATCTGGATAAACTAGGCCTATCTAAGGGTACACAAAGGAGTAACTATGACGTAATGGGGGGTGGGCTTTAAAATGAGTCAGATGCTCTGCTGTAACTTCTTGCATACAGATGAATGCTTTTTTAGTGAAGTTAATGTACTGCACTAATTAGCATACCTTTTGCCCACTGCACTAATGCTCGGTAGAATTAGTCTTCTGCACATTAAGTGTCTCGTGGGCATGTCTACACGAGATGCTTAATGTGCAGAAGACTAATTCTACTGTGCATTAGCATAGCAGGAAAAACTTGTGCTAATGTCATAATGCACAGTAGATTTAGCCTAAAGATTATTAACATCACTAAACAGTGTTCATCTGCACTAATATGCATTAGCACCAATTATGCATTAATGAACATGTAGCAGGTGTGGTTGGTGAACTCAGACTGGGGGTGGGCGGAGCGTCCTCTGGTTGGGGGGGGTTGCAGTTGGCCAGGAGCAGAATGGGGTTTGCAGCCTGCTGGGAGTGGGAGGGGGTGGGGGGTTTGCAGCTGGCTAGGCATTCGGGTCAGTATCGGGGAAGCTGAAAACCCCCCTGCTTCTGGCCAGCTTCAAACTCTTCCCCACCACCAACCCACTGCTTCTATGGGATGCTCTGCTTGCCCCACCAACTGCGCTTGATGTGTAGACACTCAAGAGTCCACACTTACTCTGCAGTAAGTGAGAATTACAGCTTAGTAGCTTAGCCATCAGTGAAGAATGGGTAAGATTCCATGAATTAGTTTTCATTTACCATTTACTTGTAGTCTCCATTTCATTTGCATTTACTACAGAACAGCTAACAGACTGGAAAGCCCTGCCTTCTTTTACTGTGTAGTAATTTATTTCCTTTGCTCTAGGTAAGATGGCTATGCAGGCTTAGGTTGTTTTTTAAAGCCCTTCCTTTTTATGCTTTTTCTATTGCAAAAAACAGTTTTTTCAAAATAAAGTATTGTTTAATGACATGAGGCAAGGATTTCTTATGCTGATATCTCTTATTCTACTAACTGGGTATGTCTACATGTGCACCCCACTGCACAGTTGGTACTGCACAGTCATTTAGTACTTGCTTTAGCATGTACTAAATGACTGTGTAGTACCCACCAGTACTGTGAAGTTCTAGCATGGCATGGGTCATTTCTGACCCTGCTGCACAGTGGCAATGAGCCACTGTGTAGTAGTGATGGTGTCATGGCTAGTGCCCACTGACCTATGCCGCTGTAGCAATGAGCTACGTTGCAATAGTTCATTGTTATGGCAACATAGGGTATGTCTACACATGCCAGCACATGCTCTTTCAGCAGCTCAAATAAAAGCGGTGCAAATTTGAGCCAGGGCTTTTTGCCTCAGCGCATGTGCCCAGACATGCACTTTGGTGTCGGGCAAATTGTACCACTTGGGGCACACAGGTGGGTGCTGTTCCCAGCAGTATAAAAAGCTGCCCTGTCATGGCCCCATCAGTACAAAAAGCTGCCCTGGGCTACTTGCTCTCAGGAGCTTCTGAGGCCCAGCCAACTGGTACCTGGGGACACTATCCCTTGTGCCAGCTGGACTGCTGAAGCAGTCCTGAGAGTTCCCTACACCGTCTACCCACTGCAGCAGTCTGGCAGTGGGGGCTGCTGCCTGGCTGTGACCTGCTGCGCACCTGCCAGACCCGGATGAGGACTG
Source organism: Crocodylus porosus (assembly GCF_001723895.1). NCBI lineage: Eukaryota > Metazoa > Chordata > Crocodylia > Crocodylidae > Crocodylus > Crocodylus porosus. The sequence continues at coordinate 46,825,328 of NW_017728949.1, forward strand.
CACAGCCAAAAGAGTCATATGCTCCTCTGGGCCAGCTGCCAGTGGATTGTGGCTGCAGAGTTGGCCTTTGTGCAGCACTACTGCTACGCATGCCCTCTGCTTGGCCATCTGGGCAGCTATCTCCCAGAAGATGTTTCCAGTGTGGTGGCCTGCTTTGAACTATCAAAGCATGTCTGTTTGGCCCCAGTTGACCAGGAAGTCAGTCACCTCCAGCTGGGTTCAAGGTGCCAGCTCTGAGCAGGCTCCTCTGCTTGGGTCCTGCCACTGACCTCCTTAGCAGGAATTCTGGTGTTTCCTATTGGAAAACTGAAAAATCCCTGATAAAAAAATCCCAAAGTCACTCTGTAAAATATCCTGACTTCCATGTTCCTCCACAGTTAAAAAAAGAGACCGCTAGTACACACACACACATACACACACACATATATATAAATACACACATATACATACACACACACACACACGCATGCACACACACACACAGTGAGAGACAGAGAGATAACGATCTGATTATAGGTGGCTGTGGAGGGATGTAGAGGCCATGGGATGTATGGGGTGGATTGTGGGCAAACTGTGTGAGTGGGCTACTCAGGAGGGTGGGTCCCCTTCCCCCTGCAGGGTGCATCCCACCCCTGCACAGCTCATGAGCTGCCCCTCAACAGGGGCTACATCCCCCCCAGCATGACTTACAGCCCCCACAGAAGCTACAGCCCCAAAACAGGGGCCACATGGCCCCCATAGGACCTACCACCCCTCCTGCAGGGCCCACATGCCCCAGCCCTGCTTACTCCCCTAGCACCCTGGATTGTTGCCCCACCCAGGCCCACCCCCAGCTTGCACCCCAGCCCCCTGATGGTTGCCCCGATGGTTGCCCCACCCAGTGCCACCTACCACTTGCACCCCAGTCCCCCCCCAATGGCTGCCCCAACTGGCCCCAGTCTCCCGGCATTTAAAAAAAGCTGTGGGCCTCTGGGGCCTAGTGGCAGAGCCCCCCCATGCAGCATGGGGCAGCAGGGGACAGCAGGGCCCAGCCCCAGCCACCTGGCATCTGCACTGCCACTGCCCCTCAGGCCAGTGTGACCAGGGTCAGCAGGGCATCGTGCAGTTCTGTGCACTGTTGAGCAGCTGGGGGTTGCTTCAGCTGTCATCTGGGCCCCATGCTGCTGGGTGGGCTCTGCCACAGGCCCCAGTGATCCTGATGGCAGCTGCTACTGCCAGTGAGTGCGGGGTGGTTGTTTTTTTTTTAATTGCTGGGATGCTGGGGCCGGGTTAGACAGTGCTCGGGGGGCAGGCAGGGAATGGGGCCGGGTGGAGCAGCTGTTGGAGGGCTGGGGGAGTGGGCAGGGCCAGTGGGGATTCCCCCATGGTCCCCTGTCTCCTCCTCAAGTCCCCCTACCTCCTACTTACCTGCAGGAGGCAGAGTGCTTCAGCACTGGGGTGAGGGCCAACCATAGACACACTGGCTGGCTACCAGAGCTTCTCTGGGAAGGACCCAAACCCTGGTTGCCTCATGGCATGATCCAGGACCGCGGTCTGCCCAGCTTTTTTCTTCTGTGTTTTTTTTGGGGGGGGGGGTTGACCCCTGGATACCCAGGGGTCTAATTATGCCCTAGGGAAAATGTTTTCATTCCTGCACATGCCTCTTGCAGCATCTCAAAGGACTTTGAGATGCTGCAAGGGGCACGTGTGCACTTGTCTTGTGCCCATAGGGTTTCATTTGGATGTGCCCACTACATAGTTGGGCTAGAGTTAGACAGACTTTCACATGCAAGACATTCTTTGCCAGATCAGAGCAGGAAAAGCCAGCACACCATAGTAACAAAAGAGTTGTAAGGGGGGGAGAAAAAAATGTCTTTGCATTCATGCATTGACCACAGCCCATAAGATAGTTACAATTAGTAAATATGATGGTATATCCTGGGGAGCTGATCTACAGAGTAGAAGAACTGTGGAACTATATGCTCTGCGAGAGAGTGAGGCGAGACATCTGCCACCCAGAGGGGATGCACTTGAATGGAAAGGGTTAAAAATGCAGCTAGCCTGATACAAGTCAGCGAACACTGAATTGTGCAATTTGTAATTAAAGACTGTCTCATCCTGTCTATGTGTAAGGAAACAGAATTATTGTTGCCTGTGGAACCTATCTACTGGCTTCTCTGTGGTTAATGTTATTAATTTAATATTTTCTAAATACAACTTTTCCCACAGTAAAGAATCTTTTTTGAAAATAGAGAGAAAAGAGCTTGTTCTTAATGCTGCTGATTTGAAATCAGAGGAGGGACTCAAATTTGCCTACTTTGTAATGTTATATTGCTTAAATTTGGGTTATGAAATACTTCTAATACTTTGCTAGGGAAGTCAGATGTTACATTGTTGGGATCTTGGCAGCATGAAACCTGGTATTTGGTTTTAACTGCAGTGAAAGAAATCTGTGTTGCTTCTTTCTATATTTAATAGAAACTGAAAAAAAATGACTTTTTGTTTTGATTCTGGCTGGACTAAACCCAAACAATTTATTTGAGATTAAATGTTTCTGGCAAACTCCTTTTCTCATTGCAGGAAGGCTACCACTCATTGACATCATCCTGTTGCCGTTAGTATTGCCATAAAAAGAGTAGATGAGATATGTAAAGAACTCAGTAAGTCATACTGCACTTTCTTAAGCATTTTAGACGAGCTCATTTTTAATCTGAGTATCTGGGAAAGGTACCTTAAACCTTCCCTATCATGCTAAACTCAGTCCACTGCAGTAAGATAAATATTCTTCAACCTTTCAGAAAATAATTATTCATGGCAACTAGAAAATAATTTATTTTTAATTCACAGGTAAAACAAGCTCATAGGGAGATGAACAGTGTCATGCCATTCATTGTAATGGTCATAAATTATAAATGGAAAAACTGCCTGTATCAGAGCATAGTATTTTCATAAGGAACTTATGAGATTCATAAGAAGAAAAATAATAGAGGGTGACAGATTGTTTAGGCAATTGATAATGCCAGAGGTTTAACTACCTGGTTCAGCACCCTGGGCAGCAGCAGTAGCAAGGGCTGGGGACCGGTAGTTGCCAAGGCAGTGTCTAGGAGTGGTGGTGACTGCCATTCTTGTACTACCTCTAAGTGGGTGAGGGTCTCCCTCAATGAGTGTTATCCACACAGGGTTATCTATCAGTAACTTTTCTGACTGTCAATAAACATCAGACCAAAAAGGGCCACTGGTAAAGTCAATAACAAAATTAGCTGTCAGTAAAAACACTAAGCAGCCATAGTTTGATCGAAGGTCCGGCAAAGAGCACACTGATTGCTGCAAGAGCTGTGCTCAAGGAACAAAAAAATGTGGCCATCAGTAAAAAGTATGCAGATTCCCATTTAAAAATACTGTTCTTGGGTTGACAACTGTGGTCCCATATAACTTATCCCTCCCTGTTTCTGTCTTACCTTGAACCCGGCAGCAAAGTTATCCATACTGTGCTTCTTGTTCCTTGAACACAGCTCTTGTAAGAATCAGTCTGCTTACTACTTGTCTCCCCTTCTCTGCTTGGCTCCACTCACAGGCAGTAGAGAAGACAGCAGAGTAGGATGTAAAGGCCCAGAAGTCAAAAATGGGAAGTTATGAGCTTGTTGCTGGTATTCCTCTCCTGCCTGATGCCTACAAAGTAACATTCAAAGGCACATTCAAAGGCAAAGTAACATTCCAGGGTTAGGGTGGACTGTTGCTGGAACAGTCAAGCATAGGGGCTTTTGGTGTAGATGGTCAGTGATATTAGTTTCAAGGCAGCCATCAAGTCAGCCCTAACTAGCAGTGTAGATAAAGCTTGAGATGTGTTACCATACACGGGAGGGGGGACAGCATGTAAGAATAAATATATAGGTGATTGGGGGCAGAGCACATAAGCCTGCATTGCAGCTGTGCCTGTTCTGTGTATATTTTAAAAAAACAGCATCATTCTCTACAGACATAACTCTGGCACCTTTCTCAAGAAGTACATTTACTTATTATTTATTATTAATTATATGCTTGATGCTATAGAAAATAGGTACTTTGGAGCTAATTTAAGTAAATGCAATGTACCATATACCACATGAAGTTTCTTGTGGTTTTTATTCATTTGCTTTCAAACAATAGGAGGTTTTCAAGGAGATTATTTAATGTGTCTTTACTGAGTTTTACATTGCTCAATTCAGAGTGAGAGAACTCTCGGAGGAAATTGGTTATATATAAATGTGGCAGATTTCACTGTTTTGGGATCCTGTTCTCCCTACTTACTCAAGGTTCCAAAGCATTCTTGAAAGTTATTTCATGTCATGTTAATCTCCTCAAAAGGAAAAAGAAAAACCCTGGATGGACATGGGAGCTAGAGCTATTGTCTTTTGTTTACTGAGAGAGGATTATTTTGGGAATTCCAGTTACCTATGTTAATGGTGACATCAGGCATAAAGGGTGCCTATACATGAGCTGGGAAGCAGCTCTGACATTCTGTAACTATGGAGCACATGTGAAAACACCCAAAAGGATGCAAGTGACGGTAATAAAAAACAGGATGAACTGGAAATCATCCACTTACTCAAACACGTTGCAGTCTCAGAGAACTGTGCGCCACTGCTCATTCTGATTGATTATATAATCTAAATTTTGAAAATATAAAACTATAGATTTTCCAGAGTTTAAAACCTGGAGGAGTGGATGAGCTAATCTGATCCCTTATCTATCACCAGACACCACATTTGGCTCAGACACTATTTTGAACTCGATAACTTTAGTCAAACCAAATCAAAGCATTAAAGTCTCAGAGGATTAAACTGTTAGGGAAATGGAGCAGCACAGCCAGAGAATGGGAGAGAGGAAAGCACCACCATAGTCAAACACCCCTGCAAAAACAAGGAATTGCTTAGGTGAAATATACCCAAGATGATCCTAGTAAGTCATCTACAAACCATGGTGCAGACGAAGGAAAAAAACTAACAAAATCCAAACCCAAACTTGTGCCTTCTATTCTCATCTATGAACCCCAAATATGGCAAAAGTTTGATACTGAGTATGGGAGCAAGACTATCCCTCTAGAAAAGGACAAACACCCAATCAGAATACATACAACTTGTATGTAGAAAAAAAAATCCTCCCTGACTCTTCATAGATTTCATAGACATTAAGGCTGGAAGAGACCTTGTGAGATCATCAGGTCCAGCCCCCTACCCAAAGGGCAGGAAGTCAGTTGGGCTCAGATGACCCCAGCAAGATAGTTATCCAAACGCTTCTTGAACATGTCCCAAGTAGGTGCTTGCATCACTTCTTGAGGAAGTCTATTCCAGGCTCTGAGACTCAAACAGTAAAGAAGCTTTTCCTTATGTCCAGTTGAAAATGGTCTTCCAGCAGTTTGTGACTGTTGGACCTTGTCTTCCCTTGGGGTGCCCTGGTTGTCACTGGTAGGTATTGTAAGGCTTTGGGGACTTCTGCATGGGTGCCCTGCCTTCCAGTGACATCAGGGTGAAACCCTATTCTGGTGCCACCTAGAAGGTCTGGGCACTGCCCCTTTTTCTTTTCTGCCATGTCTTTGGTGTTATTAGTTGGGGAGGCAGTTCCCTGTTGGGGGCCCGGAGGGGTCTCGACCCTGGGGTTGTCTTTGTGGGGCTCCAAACCTCCTCTTTACCCCACACTTACCACGCGTTCAGCCTGGGTTGATTCTGCTTCCCACAGATCTTCCCCACACTGTCTGCCTTGCAAGGGCTGGGTCTTCTGGGCCATGAACCTTCAGGGATCCATCCCTGGTTTTCGGGCTGGTTTTCCCCTCTTTGAGAAAAATAAACTTGCCCCTTCTGGGCTCACCTACAACTCAACTGAAAATGCCAAAACCTGCCGGTGGAGCTCCCGAGCTTGCCTTTCTCTCCCTCTTTTTCGGGGCTCCTTTCTCTCCCCCTCCTAGGGGACTTGTTCATCTTCTCCCCTCTAACAGGCAGGGGTACTGGGACTGCCCTTGTGCCCCATCCCTACTAGTTCCTGCAGCATCCCTACCCTGGAGCCTGACTGACCTGGGGTCCCATTGCTCTGGTCCCTCTTGCTGACATCACTCCTCTCCCCTTTTCTGGGGTTCATGGTTCCCCATGCTCTGCCCCCTCTGGAGCCACCCAAGAATGATTGTGGACCTGAGGGTCTGCCCTCAGTCCTGGTTCTGGGGCTTTTAGTTGGACCCTTGCCATTCCCCAGTGGCATCCCACCTGATCTCTGCCTTCCAACAGGGCTCCTTCGCTCCTGCCAACCCCTGAGCCTGCCTTCTGCCTTGCTGGTCTCTTGGTGGAAGGCTGCCTCCTTCTCTGGGAAGCTGGAGCTAGAGCTGGAGCCTCCCGGCTCCTGAGCTGGCATCTCCCAGCTGGTGTTCCAGCTCTCTGCCAGCTGTTTCCCCAGCTGCCTTTTGAACACCCTGCACTGCTTGGAGGCCACGCCTCCAGCTTTCCCCAGCATGCAGGCTCAGGCAGCTGCAAAACTGCTGAGCCTGCACCTGCGCCAGTGTCTGTGCTCTGGTCTCCTTCCTGCTGCCGCTCATCTCGGCTCGTACAGTGAGTGCTGCAGTGCTCTGGTTAGAGGTCCGGGCCATGCTGGGAGGGCTCCTGTCTCCCCTCTCACAGATGTTCACAGTGAACAGATGTTCTCCCAGATCCTGATGCACAATCCTGATATACTTATAGGCTGCTACCAAGTGCCCCCTGAACCTATGCTTTTCCAAGCTGAAGAGTCCTATGCCTTTCAGCCTCTCTTCATAAGGCTTGCTCTCTTGACTTCTGATTATGCACATAGCTCTCCTCTGGACTTTCTCAAGCTCCTCTATGTCCTTCCTAAAGTATGGAACCTAGAACTGGATGCAGTACTGCAGCTGTAGCTTCACCAAGGCTGAATAAAGTGGGAGGATGACAGCCTGGATCTTGCTTGAGATGCATCAGTAGATGCAAGCCAGGCTTTAATTGTTTTGCTGGCTGTGACATCTCATTGGTGGCTCATGTTCATCTTGTGGTCAATCATGACCCCCAAGTCTCTTTCAGTCATAGTGTTAGTGCATGTAGCACTGCCAAGTCTATAGGTATGATGTGGGTTCTTTCTCCTGAGGTGGAGCACCTTGCATTTTTCTATGTTGAAAGTCATCAGGTTTTTATCCACCCACTTTGTGAGCCTGTCCAAGTCAGCCTGAATCCCCAGCCTACCCTCTAATGTGACTGTACTTCTCCATAATTTGTTGTCATCTGCAAACTTAGCCAGTCTACTTCTGACACCCAAATCCTGAAACAGTACATACATGACAATTTTAGATTTTCAAACATTCGTAAAAGAATTAGTACAGAGGATTTCATAACCCCAACAGGCCCTGAAGCAGAGATTACACAAAGTATTGCACAATTAACTGATTAACTGGAATTGCCTTCAGACCAGTTACACATGCAAAGTAGCTATCATGCCATAAAAAGCTCCAACTAGCTGTAAAGTTAGACCTTGAAAATGTGGACTAACTTTGTAGCTGGCTGCTCTCAAATTTTAATTTTCATGTGTAGTAGGGTCTGCCCTGTGGCTGGGAGCCCTGTCAGCTGACAGGACTCCCAGCCACAGGGGCATACCATGGCCAGCCAGGGCTGGGAGTCCCACTACCATGGGCAACTCGTGCCGCCTTAGTCAAGGGGAACACATGCCTCCGTTGTGACCAGACCCGTCTATCCACACTGATCTCACTGCCTGGGGGGGTGGTCCACCTGTGGCCAATCCTGCTGACTGGCGGGGAGTCTCACTGCAATGACCCCTGTGGCTGATTCGATGATGGCCAATTGCTGCAGCTGCTTCTGGGAGTGGCTGCAGCAGTCAGCTGGTGCTTGCAGTGGGGGCACTGGTGCTTCTGCCTGGCCCCCCTGCCCATCACCCAAGCGGCAAACATGGCTGGTCAGGGAGTGCACTGGTGCTCTCGGAAGGTGCATGTGCACCCCCTATGCATTGCCACTGCCCACTACTGAGAGGACTCTCAGTCCCAGCTGTTGCTGATTCTGGGAATAACTGCTATTTCCCAGTCCTGGGGGTATACGAAGCCTCTGAGGCTGGGTGATTGCAGTAGCTGTGACCTCTCAGCCATGGGAGTTTCACTTACCCCTGAGGCTGGGAGATTGCAGCAACTGCATCTCACCACCCCGGAGGTGCATTGGGCACCCCCGTGGTTGGGATCCCCCTCAGATGCTGTGATCAGCTGAGGGGGCTCCCAGGATTGGGCTCCCCCTGCACCAGCAATAAAGCATTATGGGATTTAATGTGTGAGTCGACAGTCATGCCTCCTGCCATGCACTTGTGGCATGGCAGAAGGTGCAATTATGTGGATTGCACATTACAGCCCATTTCACCTTTACCTGCACATGTAGAGAGGCCTTAAGAGCTTTGCTGTTGCTAGTCACTTATGTCTACTTTGATTTCTTCAACTGTTTGGTGCTATATTTAAACTCCTGAAGTGTGGTGATTTTCAGAGGCCAGGAGCTCACTATTTGTGTGGTTTCATTTGCTGCTGTTTGTTTCATGTTTTGTTCTGTTTTGTTTCATTTTCATAGATTTCATAGACATTAGGGCTGGAAGGGACCTCAGGAGATCGAGTCCATCCCCCACCCAAAGGGCAGGAAGTCAGCTGGGGTCATAGGATCCCAGCAAGAGAAGCATCCAATTTGCTCTTGAAGGTGTTCAATGTAGGTGCTTGAACCACCTCCAATGGCAGGCTGTTCCAGACCTTGAGGGCTCGGACAGTAAAGAAATTCTTCCTTATGTCCAGCCTGAAACAGTCTTGCAGTAGTTTATGACCATTAGACCTCATCATCTCTTGGGGCGCTCTGGAGAGCAAACGTTTCCATTTTTAAAGTTTGTGGATCCATTTTTAAAGTTTGTTCATGATCATTTCATATATTCTTGCAACCCACTTTGGGCCGTGATCCACAGGTTGAGAAATGCTACTCTAAGGAAGCATCCCTTCATCCTTGCACTCTGTCTGATATACATGTATGGAAAATAGGGAAGGATGACCCCGAGATTTCAGATGAGCCACCAGTGATGGAAAAGACATTGTAAAGCTTTCAGCCAAAAATTTGTCGGTGAAGAACAAATCAAACAATTGATTTCACAAAGAAAAATGGAACTATATAAAAGGAATGATTACATCTTATAAATTCAAAATTTGCTTCCTGTTAAAACACTTGCAATGAGGGAACGCATCACATTCCCCCAAACACATCAGCTCTTCAAAAAATATTCTATATAGACAAAAACCATGCAATGTTTAATAAATGGTATGCTTTATGTTCTCATTTGCATTTCTCAGTTATGTTTTAGCCTTCTTGGAATGTTCTTCAACAAATGAAAAGTTTAGGTAGGGTTAATGTCAGAAGTTCTGAACCAAAAAGATGTACCCAAATTGGAGATATATATTTACAAGGGTTTATAACTAAAGCACTGTGTGAATTAAAGGGTGAATGGGTAGTGCTCCCATGCCCAAGTGTGACAGGTATGCCTCTTTGGGGTCCGTCCACAAGTGACCCCGCAACACCGGTTATGCGTCAACCGCCTGCCTTCTCATCTGCCATGCCTTGTTGTTATTTGCTTAATTAGAGGATATTAATCAAGCAGGAGGCTGCCCATTTTCTGTCTCGATGCCTGGGGGACTATCTGCAGCTCCTTTCCTCCCCTTACATCGCAGCCCAAGCCTCGCGGATGTACTTGATGTTGTTTGGGTCTGTTCCACTCTCGCAACCTGCACCCCACCAACGCTCGGCTTGCCTCACAGCCTGTGCCTCACCAATGCTCTGGCTCGTCTCTTGTAACCTGCACCACACAGGCGTTCTGGCTTGTCTCTCACAACTGTGCCTCTCTGGCACTTGTCAATCACTTCCCCCTTGCCTTGGGGTTCCTCACGCTGCCCCCTCTCTGGGACTCAGGTGGCTGTAGCTGTACCCGGCCCCCAAATCTCCTCCTCGGGGTATTGAACCCCCTTCCGGGCTCAGGCAGCCTCAGCCTTACCTGGCCTCCGATTCTTAGCTCCCCTGTTTGGGACTGGGGTCAGTGTACTCCCAAATGCTGTGCCCTCTCTGGTGCTGGGTCCCCACTCTACCATGGAGCCCCTATGAGGCCTCCTCCAACCCCTAATAGCCTCATCCAGTCCTCCAGTTAAAACAACAAACACAAAAACACAAAGCCCCTGGGCTATAACATAAAAAGCTAACCTGTCCAGCCAAACAACATTCAATCCCTACCAGGAAATACTCTAACCCCAGCAGCACCCAGGGGTTGCTCACACAGTCAGGGCTGTCCCTTCTGTCTGCACTGGCCAAGCTCCTCCTCCTTTGGTCACCAGAGGGGAACTGCCCTCCTGGCCTCCTACCTGGGCTTATATGGGCCAGGCCCTGCCCCTTCCTGTCAGCTGACTCCCCAGAAGTTGTCCTGGCAACCAGCACCTGTTGCTCTGTCTGCCCTGGCAACTGGCAGCTGGGCCTCCCCCATCTTGCCACTAGGGGTTTCTCCTGAGCTGTTTTCTGCTCAGTGCTCTTTAGCACTGAGATTATTTTATTAAACTTTTTGCCAGGTGATGATAATTTACCTGAGTTCTACCATTAAAGCTGGAATGATCCATACCAGCTGCTTCAGGCTGATTTTATTTTGTGGGGGTGGAGGAGTAGAAACCCAGATGGAGACAGGAACTTGGATGGAAGAGATTGGGACTGGAATGAGAAGCTTAAGAAGTGGAGACTAAAACTCTCTAGGTAACATGCTAGAGGAAAGAAACAGACAGCCCAGGTTGTATAAAACATAAGAAGTGGAGCTTGTGGGGAAGAAAATCTGTAACTGTGAAAGCACAGAACCTGGAATGGAGACCAAGATTCTTGAGTCTTACTGTTGCCAGCAATATATGTGAAAACCATTGGCAAAATGTCCTTGTTATCCAAAGAAGATGACAGCCTCTTACTGCTAACAGTTACCACACTAGCTCAGGAGGCAGAAGTCTATAGATTTCAACCTTGATACTAAACTATGAGGGTGGTGTTATGACAGTATTTTAATTGTTTTCAACCTGCTATTTTAAAAAAAGTTATTGCATGTAATTTCCTATGTTAAAGATTATAAAGGTAGCAAAGTCAAAAGCTAAAATGTTAGGAAATATTAAAATTAAGTCCACTTGTGCAACAATTTGCCACCTTGTCTGCTCTGTAGGCTTTAATTATATGATTTCATACAGGTCTTTTTCTTACAGGACCCCCTGCTTCATCCAGTCCCCAAAAAGGATGGTGCTTTGGGCCTGAAAGTAGAGGAGAATATTGTCCATGGGACTTCAGCCTTATTTGCTTCAGAAGTTGAAAGGTGAGTAGCAAATAAGAAAAAGAACTGTAGTAAGATAAAATGCTGCATGATTCTGTCTCTGTCACAGAGTTCTTCAGTGATTAGGGCAAGTCACAAACCAAACTTTTTATAGGTGGTAACTAAAGGTGTACTCATTATTTCCTGGGTGCCCAAATTGAATGGTATCTGATTGGCAAAAGTCCTGAGCACTCACAGCTGGAACCAAACTCAGTAGGTGATGTAATTACAGCACACAAATTATTCTGAAAAGTCATGTCCTAAGTATGAGAAATGGGGATAATATCTCCTTATAGGGATGTTCTGAAAATAAATGAAATAACATTTGTGAGACACTCATGTTCCTTTTAGTGTAAAAAGGCCACAAAACCATTAGCAACTCTGTATAGCAGCAGGGTCTAAGTAATATGTAGATATGAAGGTACATAATGAATAACCAAAGTAAAACAACATATTGAACATGTTCCCTGAACACTGGCCATTTTATGCACTGTATAAGGCAGTTCCCCTATAAGGAAAAAGTACTATATGATCTGACCTTCAAAGATTACAGTACTCCATTTATATACATATTGGATAAGTGCACAGTTCCCTTAACTGCATAGCATGATGCCAGTCCCACTTTTTTGCCTATTGCTTATATCAGGAGTCAGCAACATCTGATCCATGGATCTGGATGAATACAGCTGATCCACTGGATTTGGCCCATGGAGCCAGAGGGCTTTGCTTGTGTCCATGCCCACACAGGGGCTGGGCGGCAAGAAGCTCTGCTGGGGCCAGGCAGCTGAAAGGTATGCCCGTACTGCAATTACTTCCAGCCAGTGGGGAGTACTGCTGGGGTCAGGCATCTTCCAGCTACACCCACACTGCAGTAAGGAGATGGGGCTAAGGGGAGAGAGAAGGAAAGAAGGTGAGGGGGCAGGAGAGAAGCGACAGCAGTGTGGACACAGCTCCTAGCTGTATGGCCCTGGCTCAATTCCTCACTGACTGGAAACTGCGGCCATGATACAGCCAGATAATAGATGAGGTGGGCAGAGAGAAGCAGCACGGGTACGACTCCCAGCTGCCTGGCCCCAGTGCAGCAGTAGGCAAAGCCCAACACGGAAGCCCCTCAGCCCAGTAGACTTGATCCAGGTTGTTTCAGCCTGCAACTTGTAAAGGTTGTCAGCTTCTGGTTTACATTGTAATAAACATTGGTTAGGTTATCTGAGTAAAATACTCATGTACATTGGAACGCTTTAGGTCCACTATTAACTTTATAAGGTGCACGCTGTTGAACTGCATAACTGAGTGAAATCTACTAATATCAAGGCTTCTAAAGCAGCCCTGAACAGATCAGGGCTTGTCAAATTACAAGGCTTCTACCTGAAATATAAGGTACTTAGAATAACAGGAAAACCAGCCTCAAAGAGCTGTAAAATGCTTAAGCTATTCCTGTACTGAATGGGCCTTATATACATTGAGTTCAGGAAAGGGTATTTCTTTTTCAGTCCTAAGACTACACATTTAAATGAAAAAGACTATATGTTATTGGTTCTTATCCATTTTAGGCTCCAGGGCTGCCCCCAGGAAATGTCACTTCTTACCTTCTACTTGTTTTTGATTATGAAAAAATAGAGGAATTCTTCTGTTGCAAAGAACTCAGAAAGCTCACAAGAGGCAAGAATATTTTTGATGCTATGGATTCCCATTTGAAATCTTTGGGTTTATCTCTTGAGGGGGGCAGATACATCACACAGGCAAGTATAACTGTGGCATTTCCTAATTCTGAGTGCTTGACCTAGCAACCACAATATTTAATGTAATTTTTTGCCTGTATCAAATGAGGGTGTGTCTATCAAATGTGGATGGTTATCTCTATTGCTAATTATGCAAATACTGGAGCATTATATACTCAAATAAGTTGAAAGCTTACGCATTGGTGATTCTGTTGTTTAACATCTCAACAAGTATACTCAGTTGATGGAGCACAATGCCTGAAGTTATTGTTCTGTGACCCATTTAATGTATACATATTACTGGATTTTTAAAAATTCCTTTTTATGTATTGACTTTACAAATTATCACCTTTAAAAAAAAGTCTTAACTATGAGGAGGTTTTCAACACTTTTTTCCTAAATACAGCTGTAACCTTAAAGTGCTGCAGAATTTATCTATAGGGTTGCAACTAAAGAAAACCTATACTTCCTTTAATCCCCTCTCACTAAGCCAATGCCTTTATCTAAGAGTGCTCAAATACTATCCAAAATACTTAATTTGAGATCTGGCTTTAGCATCAATAGCTTCAGATATACAGGAATACTTTCAGTATTCCATATTTTCCTTATTAAATTGAAACTATCCTTTGTGCCTGAGCCAGCTTTACTTAAATTGCTGACAGCAGTCTGGGACATTGATCTGGGATTGTTACTCTCTGCTGTGTCCTATTCTAATGCACTTTGAGTATTCTATTGACCTTTTTCATCAGCTGATTACTTCACATTAACCACATTTTTAGAGAACCTATAGCTGGATCAATTCTTTGTTCTTCCTGGACTAATTGTTAAAATGAGTGTAAATTTGTCAATCCCCAAAATTAGTGTTAAGAATAGAAACAAATATAAAGAAGAGACGGATGCTATAAAAACAGCCTACCTCCAATGTCTAACTCAGCTAAAAGCCTTCTGTACTCTGATGACAACTTAAACTGGCCTGGCTTCTATGAGATCCTAGGAAGTATCTCTGTCACAGACTGCTTCCTATGACCAAACTCTCCATTAACTACCTATTCACTGAGGAAAGTCTCTTTCTTTATCCAAACAGAGTTCCTTTATTCTTGCTAGCTCCTAGGCTTCTAGTTCCAAAAACACTAATTTAGTAGGCTCTGCAGGAGGTCAAGGTAGATTCCTCTGAGCTACTGGTTCTGTCCTATAAGGGTGCAGATAGACGTAACACTTGAACTGTTCCACGAGTGTCATTGATTTAAGAACAAGTTCAAAGTTATCCCTGGACAGAGTGTCACATACACTGCTAATGGGTCTATGTAGAGCCCTAATCTTTTAGGGATAGTGCTGCTGCCAGAAATGGGGTGGTAAGCTACCCAGACCATCATACCTTCCAGGAAGGAATGGAAAGTTTGTCAGGGGCTGGTGGCCCTTTGCTTCTGGTTCCTGCAGGGTTGTGTGCTCCAGGATTTTCCCAAGATCTCCAAAGCTTTTCAGTCTCTGCTTTGAAAGTTGTGCTATTTCACCTTTCTGCTAGAGATCCTGCACTTTGGGGTGCCAGGCTCATTTGGGTAAGATGGAGGCAAGCCAGACCGCACCCCATCAGCCCTTGGGAAACCCTCCATTCCTCCCCATCAAATGAGCAGAGGGGGAGGAACATATCTAGAGGGGCACAATTGTACCCCTCTTTCAGACCACGCCATGGAAGCAGCAGTCCCCAAAGCAGGTAAGAATATCATGGAGTAGGGCAGAAACATCTTGGAGTCCCCATCCCTCTGAGAGCAATAGGAATAGCAGCAGCAGTGGGCAAAGTGGGGCAGGGGGGCAGGGATGGGCAGATAGGGGATGTACTACTGGGCATGGAGGGAAAAGGAGATGGTGGCAAGAACTAGGAGGATTAGAGGGCCAGGTTTTTTACTTAATTTGGTGACTTTAAAAATTCTCCATTTCTGTTCCTACAATGTGGTATGCCTCCCCACCCCCTTGGGGGAGCTGGGAACAGTGGGTTTGGACCACTGAGTCTTGGCTGCATTCCAGAGAAACCCCTTGCCCTTCATGTGGTGGCAGGAGGTGGTATGAGGGGAGGAGGAGCAGTGCAGTTTTGGATGCCTGGTTTGTTGGCACTGGATCCAGATACCTTGTTCTGGACAGACCCAAGTTGTCAGACTGACCATGACTTCTCCATTCGATAATAGGCAAATTTTAGTAATACACAGTGACACTAGATAAGAATAATGCAGGCAAGGCAAACAATTATATATCTACCAGTCCTAGGGCTGTCATAGAGAGAGGGTACATCAGGCCAATACAGGAGCCTCACCCTGTGCTTCTCTCTTGAAAGTTGGATGTCAGCAGCCTGGAGATAGAGGGCCGAGGGGCACTCCCCACAAGGAAGTGGGTGAAATGGGTTGATGGTGTGTCCTCTGCCCATGGTTGCCTCAGGTTCCCCTTTCAGGGACCCTTTGCTGCTCTGAAATCCCTCCTGTTGTATTCTTTTCATCCTCCGATGACTCTTCAGGTATCGTTGATTGGTTTCCTTGTTGTCATCATACTGTCCACATTCCATCTTGTTAGCATATTCCTTTGTTCCAACAAACCTATCACATGCATATATCTTAATTTGGTTATTTACTGATCTCTTAATTTGGCCCATCCACCAAAACTATAAACCTCAAGGGCTCTGCAGTTGGTCACTGTGACCTGGTGCCAATGCTGCAGAGTTCCTTATCTCTGTTTGGGTAAACTGCTCATGTTGTGGAATAGCGTATTACATGTCTTCAATTTCCCAGCCTATGGGCATCTCTACACAATTGCAGTGTGTCACTACAGTGACACAGAGGGAAAATCTAAGTATGTGCTACCCGCATGGTGCAGTAACCACCTGTATTGTGCTGTACTTAAGTATTTCCAGAAGGAAGTACTAAAGCACAGCACTGTAGCAATGTTGCCTTATGGAGACATGTAGGCACACCCTGTGTGTTGACTGGCTTCTGACACAGTGGGCCTTGAAGGAAACTTTGTCACAAAGAGGCTTTTAGAAACCAATTAACCCTTGCCATTGCCTTGTACCATTATTTTAATGCATATCTACTTTATCTACAAGCCAATTCTTAAAAGAAAAGCCTCTATCGTTTTCTAGTCATCATGGAGGACTGACCAGATGCTAGATTTGGAATGCTCTCTGTCCCTGTATAACATTGAGCTGGTTCATGAAGGATTGGCTTAAAATAGTATTCATTTTTCCTGGTGTTCTTTTGAAACATTCCTGAAGGCTGAGCCAGTCTTAACTGGTCTGTATGTTTAAACTCTTGAGGTTTAAAGTATATTTAAAATATTTGAAGCTTTATGTCTGCCCCCACCCTAACAGCCCTCAATTGTCTGCTGAAAGTTGGCTTGTCTTGGGCTATTCTTTCCTGCTCATTTTCTTTTACAACCTGCCATTCAAATAAACTACCATATTGAGACACTAAACATGGCAGCATCTGGCCAACAAAGAGCATTAATAAATTATTACAGGGTAACTTAACCTTTGTCACACATGGGTTAATTATATTCCTCTGTTTCTTTCCTGTTCACATATTTCACAGGAATATGTGAACAGGAAAGAAACAGAAGAAAATAATTAACCTTATTTTCCCTATTTTCATACTTAATTCCCTATTTTCATACTTTCTTTTCATGATTCACTTCCTGTTTCCTTTTTTGTCTCTCCTGCTCTACTAGAATAGGCTTCCCGCTTTAATTCTAGGCAACAGTTACCTAAACTCTCCAAAATGTAATGGCCATGTTTTTTTCTGAAATGAATGGGGCTGTACAAGTGCAACTGAGAGAAATTTAGACCTTCCTGTTAATTTCTCGTAATTCAACTGTCACAGTTTGCAGTGACTCCACCAAAATGTCAGCCTTCTTCACCCCAGCAACTTTCCACAGTTTGGAAATGAAAAAGGAAGTTTATTATATACTACATCCAACTAGAGAAGAGGTTACACCATCTGGGTAAGAATAAAATTGTGTGTTTCGGTACTAGTAACAAGAAGAGCTCTGCAGCACACAGGTGGGTACTGAGAAGGAGCATGCTCAGCAGCTGGAGAATGAAGCAGAGGTTCACTTAGTGATAAAAGAAGGTTAAAGGAATACATTTAGGGCACGGGTACAGAAAGAAGAGTTCTGGCTGTCCAGTTAGGCAGTGCAGTATATGGAGTTATGCTTGCTGTCATCAGATTACAGAACAAAATTAAAGTTGTTTGATTTCCACTCCACCCTCAAACTTTCTGGGCTTTGCTGGTTGTCACATGGGGCCCAGAAGGCCCTCCCACCATTGTTACAGGGGCCAGGGGTGGGATGGGGTCTCCTTCCTCCAAGTCATTGAGTGTTGGCTACAGCCAAGGCTGAGGATTTTGACTGGGGTGTGTCAATGCTCCTACTAGGACTCAAACTCAGAAGTTTCTGGTTGCAGAGTCTGTTGTTCCACTCATCCCAATTACCACATTTATAATAAGGAAGCTATTTTACCTCATGGTCATATTGATACAGATTATAGAGGGGTGGGGGAAAGGAGGCCTTCCTCTGTATCAGAGGGAAGGGCCCATATATTTGGGTATCTTTTGAGTACATTTTTAATAATTCTTGCAGTAGTGGGACACTGACAGTCTTTGTTCTGATTCTTTACCTGTGACAGGTTAGAGTGCTTTTATCAGGGGGCTGGACTCGATCTCCCGAGGTCCCTTCCAGCCCTGATGTCTATGAAATCATCTTTGGGCAATGTGTCTTGTAGTTGTGCAGTAGGGCTGCTTGTATAGTTTTAGTCCATACAAGTCTATCAGACCTATTTCTATTTTGAATAGGGATGACTCTGCCTCAAGCAAAGATTGGATTAGATAATCTCCATACTTTCATCTACTTATCTGTAGCCCAGAAATCTGTCAGAAGGGAGGCAAGATAGACTAAGGCCAGGTGCAAACATCACACTTTTCCAATTTAGGTGGTCAGATACTGGTCTAAACCTGTAACTGAACTGAAGTTCAGCACACACACAAAAATTTTAAAATGGTAGAACCTGGTTTAAGATAGACCTGGGTGGATGTAGTATCAGATTTAATTGGTTTAGGTTAGACCAATCCATTGAACTTCTATCCCAGACCTCCAGCAAAGCAAAGTCTCTGCTTCCCAGCCCTTTGTCCTGTTCGTGCCTATCAGCTCAGCTGAGCAGTGAATGGGTGGTTCTCTCCCTGCCCTAGCCCCAACAGCCAGCATAGATGGGGGGAGCTGTGTGATGGGGGCTTCCCCCCTTGCCTGCCTGGCCAACATGGCTTCTTTCCACAACCCTGCCCCCCCCCCACGCTCACTGTTAGCAGGAGGGGAGAAAAGTGGAGACACCTGCCCCAGTCCCCTTTCAAGCCAGCATAGATGGGAGAGGACTGTATGGTGGGGGGAACTGTTCCTTCACCCCCTCACCCAACTGCCTGGCAGATACAGGCAGAAGCCGTGGCTCAGAGCCACATGGCTGTTTGCCACACCAGGACCTGGGGGCAGGAAGGGAGAATGGGGGCCCTTGCTGCATGGCTACCCCCAGATTGCTGGCTCAGGTCTGGAGGAGGGCCAAGATGGGACTGGTGACAGGAGCTGTGCTCCTCCCTCACTCCTGCTTCCTGGCATTGTGGATAGTCATGTGGCTCTGAGCCACAGTGTGGGGAGGGCAGAGCGGCACAGGTTCCCCCATCTTGGCACCCCCCTGGCTGTTCTGGCTGGGTTTTGAGGATTTGGGTCTGCACAGCTGGGACCTCCACTTTCCTTGCCTCCCCCCTGGCCTCCACTACAACTGGCAGACAACCACGGGTTTGGGATGGTGGGGGGAAGGGGGTGAGGCTGGGGAGAGATTCTGTGCTGGCTCCCTCCAACCTTGTGGCTGACAGCAGGGGATTAGAGACATGTGCTGTCAGTCACTCAGGGATGGCCCCTGCTTGGCTGTCCTCAGCAATCAGTGGCACACTGGGAGGCATGGAGGAGCTCCCCCAGCCTGTGCAGGCATCTACCTGCTTCCCCCCACTGAAGGGCCAAGGTATATTCCCATCACTCCTGATCCAATCTACGCAGCTTAGAGAAACCCATGTAGATTGGATTGATTCTGCCTCAGGGTTTTTGAATATCTGTATTTAACCTAAAGGTAGAGAAGACCATCTTAGACCTGGCAGCACATCAGATGGGCAGTAGCATAACCAGGAAGGGGCAAGTGGGATGCCATACCCAGGAACCAATTTTGATGGGATACAAACAACAGCCCACTGTTTCACATCCCCTTACTGTTATCTACTCCTCGGCATTTCCAGTTCTCCAGCACTTGGCACCGCCTTCCTTCCATTGATGTCTGGCACTTAGCAGTATCTTTGCCCAGGGTGCCAAATTGGCTAGCACCTCTGCAGATGGGAAGTCAACAAAAATGTGTTTTATGTGTGTGTGAAATAAAATGTCAGTATAGATTCATAAGTTCTTAAGTTTGGAGATGTATAGGAGAGAAGATTATAGAGCTGCTATTCACAGAAAGAACCTAACTGGACAGGAAATCTTGTCATACATGTGATGAGAGAGCTTAATTTATTCCAGAGGGCTGGAAGTAGGAAGGATCCTTGTTTGCACCCCTTTGTTCAATGGGGGGCAGAACTAGAATGGAGATTTAGACATGAAGAAGGGCTTGAAAGAACACAGTTGTTCTTCTAACAGGGTTGCTGTAGGAATTCTTATATCTCCTGTCTCCATTTTATGTCAAGCCATTAATTAGCTTCAAGCATATTACCTCTCAGAAAGGAAGGCCGTAGATTGTTTGCACTGCTGTGCCTCTTCTTCAGGTTGGATTCTAGATTAACAGGCAAACTGCATATGTCCTGTAGCAGAATGACTCAGGCTGAGGGGATTTGAATCTACTGCTCTTCAAAATCAGAGTTTTAGCAGAAGACAGTTGCTAAGAAAGTCAGTCAGGGAAGGGAGTTACAATAAACATAGAGATTCTGAAGAATGAGCTTTGAATAACCAAATACTTTTTACCTGTTTTTTAGACTGAAAAATTCTGGAGATGAAAGGTTGAAAATGTCGTTGTTGCACTAAGCAGAGAAGAGAAAGAGATGGACTAGACTAATGCAGAAAGGACCAAGGGTCCAAACTGCACCCACAACATTGAGCAAGCAGAAATGTATCATTGAACTAAACATTGAACTGCATTATCAAAAATGGATTTACCCATACAACTGTTTGTGCATGCAGCATTTTGAACTGCTCTACAGAGGAGACACAGCCATGGGGAAGGGAGAGCAAAGGTAACATTTGTGTTGTGTGGATTCTGGGGCAGCTGGACATCAACATGGTTCTTGCTTTAATTTACGGCAGTCTTATATGACCTACCTGTAAGATGCTCTGCAACCGAGAACAGTAAATTCCTAGTAATCACTCAGAGCTAACAAGTCTGATGTAGTTCTGTTTTATTTATCAGTTCTAACCTCTCAGCATTATGTAACATGAGGCATTGCACAAGATGAGTGGCTCCAACATACTCATGCCAGGCTTTTTTAAAGTCACAAGCAATCCAAAATTTCTGTAATTGCAGTGGAGCTTCCCACTCTCACACTCGATTTATGTGCCATTTATACAGGAAGCTGTAAGAGGATCAGTGTGAGGCTGCTGTACAGTGCCCTATGTCAGAGTCTCACAAGTGGAAACCTCTTCTGCATGGAATTATTGTTTTTGTGGCCCTTAGAGGAACATATAGAGGCTTGGATTGGGATTAGAATTGCTCCCTGTCCCCCTCATTTTGGATGGTATTGATTCTGGGAAGATTATGGATTCTGACAAGACAGCAATGAGACATATCAACATTGCATGATGACTGGAGTCAAGGTGTTACGATGCTTTCTTGGAGCTTAGTTTTTTCACCAAAGGTTATAATATCTCAGCTTGCAGTAATAAAGAAAAGAAAAAATACAAGGTTTATTGAAATAGTCAAGGATTATTAGACTTTTCTGAGTTCCATTGAAATAACTTAACTTAAAAATAAATTGGAAAAGAAGAGAAATTCCTCTTTCCAATCACTTTTGGGCTCTGAACTTTAACATTGAAATTGATTCTCGATGCGTGGGAGTAGAAGGGAGAGTTTGTTAGCATCATAGTAGAATGGTGGGGGGCCTTGTTTAATTAATCATTCTATATGATCTATTCAAATTGTTTTAATTTTGGTTGTAAAATAAATCCAAGAGGAAATTAAAATAGGACTTTCTATTCAGTGCTTTGCTCAGCTGATGTGGAGCTTTGCCTGATGACAGGCTAACCATTGACTCAAAAAGATGTTTGTTTCACATATTCATACGAGAGAGAAAAAAATAGACAGCTCTGTCAAAAAGATAAGCAAGATAAGCAGAATAACTTCTCTTAAAAATAACTTGAAAGAGCAGCAGTCTGTATGGCTCTGAGTTTCAAAATGCTGTCACTGATGTGACAAATATCAGTATGGTGATTTTTTTTTTTTTCCTCTTCAGAACTTTCTAGCATCTATACATGTACAATATACAATATATTTATTGTTGACACATGGCATGGACATTTTAGTGACTTTAACAGGTGAGGGATATGACTTTAACAGGTGAGGGATAGCTGTTGCTAAGGAGTGTGCATCAGCTGTTATGATCTGTCAGTCTGCATGATCCTGTAGCAATACAATTATCTAACATTGATCCTGAATGAAGCAGGGTTAGTGTTGGAGCAGTTTTGTCATGCTTATATTGCTACATGACCTTGTAGACCTTGTGTTAGAACAGTTTGTATCCATATCCTTTGAAATCAATTGTTACCTCTGTCTGTGCTCCCAGGATAATTTATCCTAAGAGCAAATGACACAGAAGACAGAGAAAAGGAAGAGACCGGAAGTTGCCATATTTTCTTTACATGTCGGATGCTAGTTTAAATTGGATATGATATTATTTATATCCTTTTTCATGCTTATATTTGGGGCTGCTGAGTTGGCTACATTTGTGAATTGTGTGTGTATATATGATCTGTAGAAGTATATGAACACTAGGGCTGTATGAAGCTTCGGGTGCTGATTCAATTCAGAAAAGATTTGGCTTAATTTGGTGGCCAAATCTCCAAATCCAAATCCAATGAAGAGACCAATAAAAAGGTCCAAATTTATCTGAAGATCTTCAAATCAATTTGGAAAAGATTCAGAGAGCTTCGGAGAGCTGGGCAGTCCCCGCTTGCTGCCAAAGGGAGCTGGACCCGGACTTCGTGCTGGTAAGTGGGGGAGCGGTGGCTGGAAGGGACCATGGGGAGATTCCCACCAGGCCCACTCCCAGCCTGCTCCCCCAGCCCCCTGAGCACCCTCTGAGCCCCACGCGCCCCAGCTCCTGACTCTTAAAAAGAAAAAGAAAAAAGTCCCCACTCACCAGCTGCTGCCAGGCGGGGAGGTGATCCCCACTGCCCCTTACTGCACCACACTGCATGGGGTGCTCTGTCATGAGCCCCCCACCCCCTCCTGGTCTCTCAGCCCCCCCATGGCTGCCCTGCCCACCCGAGCTCCTGGTCCTTTAAGAAAAAATAAAGGTCTCAATCACCGGCTGCTGAAGCGGCCATCAGGGCTTCTGGAAGCTCATGGCAGAGCTCCCTGTGCAGCACAGGGCAGTGGGGATTGCCCCTCACCTGGCAGGAACTGGCGAGTGGGGGCTTTTTTCTTTTTTTAAGAGCGGGGAGCTGGGGTGGGTGGGGCAGCTATGGGAGGGAGGGCTGGGAGAGTGAGTGGGGGTTGGGGAACTCATGTCAAAGCCTCCACGTAGCTCAAGGCAGTGGAGGTGCAGCGGGGATCGCCCACCGTCCCCTGCCTGCCAAGAGCTGATAAGTGGGGGCCTTTTGTTTTTTTAAAGAGCTGGGAGCAGGCGGGGGATGGAGCCTGTCCAATTCAGAGATTCAGCCAACTCAGGAGCAGCTGAAACTCTGAATCAGATTCAGCTGAATCGATTTGGAACAATGATTCAAACCACTGAATCAAATCCCTGTCCCCTGAATCAGCCAAATCTGAATCCAAAGTAAATACTAGTCACTTCGCACAGGCCTAGTGAACACCTAGAAAGAGTTTTGGCCCAGAAATTACACAGATATATGAAAGGAAAACTATAGATGCAAGTTTCCCAACAGCCAATCTTGGCTTATGAAGAAGAACTGCACATCTTCAAAGTGCCAATGTTAAGAACCCTAAAAGTCTCAAGGTGTAAGTATTTTAACTGAATGTGAAGGGTATGGCTTGGTTTTGTATAGGATAAGCAACACCTATAGTCACTAGATGAAAAGAGAAATAAGACATCACAGAGGCCAAGGACAGATGTGCATTTGCAGTGCTACAAATACTGCAGCCCTTTGAGGTTTCACAAAATTGCAGTGGTTCAAGGCATGGAGAAGTGTGCAAAACCTCCCAAATGGAGTGCCACAGTCACTACAAAAGCATTCAGCGGGATGCTTATGAGTCAGGGTTGTGTGGCTCTGCAATTCTGCTTCCCTATTAATAGCTTGCTGTCCCACTGTTTGTCCCTGAAATGGGAACAAATGTGTAGCCCCTTAGGACTCAGCTGTCAATGAGCATAGGGTGGGACTGGGCTCACCTGTGGTGAGAAGAGCTGCAGCCCCCATCCATGGCTGAACTGTGCAGGAGAACCTGGTTCCTGTCTCATGCTCATGTGGGGGAGTGGGCAGACCATGCTGCCTCAGGGCTGTGCTCAGTGACTATCCACCCTGCTCTCCCTCCCTCCTCTCTTGGAGGCAGTGGTGGGGGCAGAAGTCAGGTGGGAAGCAGAGCATTATGGCATGCTGGGGGAGTAAGACCGCCCTACAGCATTATGATGCACTGGAGAAACGTCACATTTGGTGCTACAAAATATGACATGTTTGTATACACAAAGAATTCCAGGATTTTACAAAGGAGGTGCAGGGGTGGTTGCACCTTATGTCCCAACCTTTCCCTCACCCATAGGTGACTAGTAGTGGGTGCACAGGGGTGCACGTGCCCCCCCCGATGGGGCTGGTGCCCCTCTGACAGCCAACACTGATGCTGTTGATAGGGCTGGTGCCGTTGGCAGCTTCTGTGACTGCCCTCCCAGATGCAGGAGGCAACAGTCACTCATGCCCCCACCTCCCTACCAGGATGGACAGAACTTCTTGCAGGAGAAGCAGCTGGGGACTAAAGTCCTGAAAAAGGGACGAATTACCAGCCCCTCTCTTCTCCTCTGTGCTCAGAGGCACATCCCCTCCCCGCACATTTGCCTTTTTCCTGCCTGCCACTGTTGTTGTCCACACCATTTTGGGGGTGAGGGGAGCTCCTGTCTCATTCCAGCCAGGCTGCTCAGTGGCTATGCTCAACCAGACTGTGGCAGTGATGGGCAAGGATGTTCCCCTTCCTCATGCCTGCTCCTGGCCTGGTGGGGAACACTCAGAGGGAGCAGGCAGGGAGTGGGGAACATGTGCACCTGCCTGCTGCCACCACCATAGTCCTGGGCTGAGTCCCAGCTTCTCCACAGTCCAGCTGGAATGGGCATGAGTTCCTCTCATCCTGGCAACTGTGGGGACACTGGCAGTGGCAGGTGGGGATGGGAGGTTAGAGTACAGTGAGAGGATATTCCTTTGAGCATGGAGAGGAAGGAAGGGGGAGGATTCTTACTTTCTTTGCATTCTGGTCAGAAAGAGGGGTGCAGCTTCACCACTGCACCCCCTCTTTATCCTCCCCTGCTTCTATGGAACATTAAAGGATTAGAAAGATATTAGACCTACATGAATGTTTTAAAAAAAAAAGAGGTTGAAATGCCAAATGCCGAGAGAGAAAGGAAGCTATATAGGTTTGAGAATAATAAATTAATAAAAGAATTAAAGTGATGAATTGATATTGTTAAACTAGAAGTCAACACTGGCTATATTTATTTACATATTGCTAGAGAATGTGACCAGTCTTTCTTTTTATACAATAAGGCTTACTTTCAGGCTTCTGTGTTAGACAGTTCAGCATCTGTGCTGAACCAGTTTCTTAAATACTGAGGGCCGTGGGCTATACAGAAGTTTTGAAAGAAGTCATTCTAGCTTTTACTGCTGATGGTTCATTTATTGTGCCAAAGCATAAATCTGTTCTGCCTGGTGGCTACAGAATCACCTCTCTGACATTGCTCTTTTGGTATCAACTGACTTACTATTTGCAGGTCATTGTACTGTCACTACAATTTCTGGGATAATTACACAAGGGACATGACATTTATTTTCCCAAGTCAAAGTAATTTAAAACATGTATCCTTATTTATTTTGGGATGATAATAATAAAAATGGGATGATCAGCTCAGTTAAGAGAGAACTGACCATATACAATCTAAATTGAACTTGCTAGAATGGAGGTTCATAAACAGATCAAGCAAAGAGAAGGCTTGAGAACCTTACCTTAACTTCCCTTTCTGCCAGCCTGCTTTGCCATGTAAAGCCATGACTGTAATAGTGAGGTTTTTAATGAGAGATTTGAATAAGATGAGGAAGGTGGAAACTTTGTTTACACAGGGTAGTCCAGCTGTAATAAAGAGCAGTGAAGAAGGCATGGAAGTGTTTTTTGAGAGGACTTGAACAGTATTCTTCCTAGTATTCAATCTACATTAGTTTTAAAAAGGGGCCAAATGCAGACAGAGAAACAGAAACTGGTTCAGAATAACATTAAAGTGATGAATTGTGCTTTTTAAGATGCAAGTTAGTACTGGTTATGAGTATTTATACATTGTAGAGGGTATGCTAGAGCAATGGATAGAGGACAGGAGGAACTGGACAAGGAGGATTCAGGTGATGGTACAAAGGGAGTTGTGATGTAGGTATAAATGGTTATCTTTGAATAAATGGCTGCCTGCAAATGCAGGGGACTAAGAGGCTCTTTTCAGCCCCATGCTCCTAGGGCCACGAAGACAAAAATGAAAAATGTGAACATATGTTTTAATATAAAAATGCTTATTGGGTAGCATCAGATTCTTAGGAAGTTTGAGTAGCCTTCAGTATATGCACTTTTGTTCAGGCAGTTCCTCTAGATTATGTATCATGGTATCAGGGATCATCTGAATTTAAAACATGGTTAGCTTTTCTGCAAACTTGAAACAGAACAATTTTTAGATGTGTAATGCATTGTGTCTGGAAATACTGTATTATTTGAAGAGCTCTTTGATACATGTTCAAGATACTGTATAGTAGTTTCTACAGTGAAGGAAAAAAAGAATATTTGGGTTGCACCTCTTCCTGCTGGAGAGAAAAAGAACAGGATACTGGCATCGGTTATAGACTGATTAACCAACAGCAGGAAAAAAGGCCATTTATTTGTGTAAATACCCAATAAGCGTCACTGTGATATGACTATCTCATACAAAATATGCACTGGGAAGTGAATGCAATTCAAATTTAATACATCACTACCAGGCTTGAACACCTGCATGTTATTGAAAAGAACTTTTCCAGGCTGCTTCAGATCCTTTTTGTCTAACAGTTTGCTTAGTTTAAATTCACAGAAACTGTTGACATAACAGGAGCAGAAAGTGAACATCACCTTTTTCCTTTAATTATCCAGACATGTATTTCATACATGTTTAAGATACGTTCCCCTAAGTAATCCCTACCCTACCCCCATTCTTACTGCTACTTCTCTTTCCATATCTCATTCCTGTTAATGAAAGTAATATGCATACATAAAGGAACGGAGACATGCCAAAAGCTAAGGGCCTGATCCAGCACTTGCTGAAATCATTGGGACAACTGACTTCAATGGTCTTGAGACCATAGTCTTGCACATTATTGTTACTGCACTACTTTGTACTTTGTAAAATCTGTTGGCCAGTGCGGAACATATTTCAGCCTGAATCACTAATTTTGAGGGACATAAAGACAGAATA
This sequence comes from Crocodylus porosus, assembly GCF_001723895.1. Classification (NCBI taxonomy): domain Eukaryota; kingdom Metazoa; phylum Chordata; order Crocodylia; family Crocodylidae; genus Crocodylus; species Crocodylus porosus. The sequence goes on from NW_017728949.1 coordinate 46,852,302, forward strand.
TCCTTGGAAAAAAATAAATCAAGGTCAGGGGAGGACTAAAAAAGAATGTGCATCTTGAGATGCTGTGGGAGTCCCTCCAGTTAGTGACTACTGGAACATTTTAGGTTTTTATGAAAGCTGAGATGGAAAGTATCTTTGTCTGAACAAACCTCAGGTGATGATTTATTTATGTGGAAAGCATCTTAAAGCTGATGTGGCAAGAGGAAAAATCACTCTGTTTACTGAGAGTTGGCAAAGGCAGTGTAGATTAGACACTTCAATATCCTGCTACAGAGTTCTTTGCACAGAACCAGCCCAGTAAGGCTTATTTAATTGTTAGCATTCTTAACTATTTCATTCGGCCACCAAGTGTTACAAAACATTAACCTTTTGATGTTTGATGAATTTACACTATTTGAGGCATTTAACTACTAAAAATTACTTGTTTTCAATTGCTTATTAAATAATTATATCAGTATTTCTTTAGCATGTCTGTAGCCTTCAATAAAAAATAGCCTTCTTTTTATTATATGTATTCAGTACAGCAACCCAATTCAGGCTGGTTTCAGTTCCAGCTTCAAGGACCTTTTATGCATCAATATTTTATTTTTTATTCTCTATGCCTTGTTTTCTTAGCCGACAGCTTTGTCCTACAGTTAGTCACACTATGATACAATTTAACAAAGAACCTTTAAAAAACCAAGCCCTGTTAATTTTTGCCAGAGTATTAGGTATCCAGGTTGTAGCCATACTGATTTAGAAGGAAAAGGCAATCAGGACTCATAGTAGAGATGCTATCTTTTATTAGACCAAGAAGATTTTTGCCAAAAAAATTCTTTAATTGCAAGCTTTTGGGCACGGACACCTTTTATCAGGCATTGGAGAAAAGATCGCAGAAGTTCACCTGGCTAGAAATGAAAGTTCATATTTCATAGAATTTCACAGAGGAGTCAATAGATGGAAAACCCCTCTGGGCAGTCAGTTCATAGCTGGTATGAAGCCTCTCACCTCCTGTGAGGATCTGTGATTATGCAAATTACTTTGAAACAAAGGCAGGATCAGGATCTCAGGTTTCAGGTGGTCACAGTTTCTTCCTGTTTGGGAAAATATGAAGGTTTAATTTTTAAAACTTGGCTAAAATTCAATATCTTCCAGGTCCTGACACATGGAATACATTGAATTTTAGCCGATTTTTAAAAATTAAATCTTCATATTTTCCCAAGCAGGAAGCAGCTGTGACCACCTGAAACCTGATATCCTGCTCCTGCCTTTGTTTCAAAGTAATCTGCATAATCACAGATCCTCACAGGAGGTGAGAGGCTTCATACCAGCTTTGAACTGACTGCCCAGAGGGGTTTTCACCTATTGACTCCTCTGTGAAATTCTATGAAATTGAACTTTCATTTCTACCTAGGAGAACTTTTACAATATTTTCTTCAGTACCTGATGAAGTGTGTTTGTACCCCAAAGCTTGCAATTAAAGAATTTTTTTTGCAAAAATCTTCTTGGTCTAATAAAATATATCATCATTTATACGAGTCCTAATTGCCAGAGTATTATGCTTTCTAGCTGGTAGGGCACCATAATAAGCAAGGTAAATATTGCTCTTCTATAATGTAATAAACATGGGTCATTTAACACTTGTTCTGTTGCTCTATATGTGACTAATTCTGTCACCATCACCACAAATTACATACCCTTTACATTAACATGGAGGCTGGCTGAGAAGAGAACAATGCAGCAAAGCTCATTTGGTGTCAGGAAATCTTTTGTTTTTCCATGAAGGATATTGTTAATTTGCTTAAAATAGACCAATACTATCTGCTACCCACCACTAAATTGGCTCAGACAATTTAAAGCAAAAAGTTTTAAACAGTACCTAACATTAAGAGATCTTGGGGCACAGTAATACTGAGTGTAATTATAATGGGCTGGAGAGGAGAAAGGAGAGTGAGAGAGAGGTTTAAGAAGCAAAAATACATAAAATCATTACTCATGGTAAATATTACATAATTAACTCTATGGATTTGTACAGGTTGCTTGGAATTCTACATGCTTTCTTGACTATTTATGATGATACCACTGCGTGTGTGTTCACTGAGTTAAAATGCAGCATTTTAACTTCAGTGTAGTAAAAGTCATTCAGGGTAGGAAAGATGAGAACCACAAGAACTAAGGTGAATACATAAAATGAATAGTGGCTGCCTGTACATGAGCATGGAGGCTGTTCCAGTTGAAGCAGACTTGATTAATTGAGTCTGCTGGAGTGTAGTAATTACTGTGCTTCAGCCAGTCTCCGCATCTTATGTATCAGCATCCCCACTCTGGAAAATGGTGGCTGGAGTGCTTTAACTAAAGCTTGTAGAACAAGCTTTAGTTCAAGCACCCCCACCACCATTTTGAAGTGTGGGGACACTGATACATGAGATGCTGTGGCACTTAAATTAGAGCAGCTCTTGGAGCCACTAAAATTAAAGCACTGCCTCCCACCCATGGAGCATGTGTAAAAACACCCAATGGTGTCAAAGAAAAAGCAGTTAGCATGATGAATGCTCATGATTCTTATGTTTGTAAGTGATATATGATTTCTGATCATACATCTTGCACTTATGTTAGCTGACTTATTAGCAAGAAACTTGCACAGTTCTTTATATCAGTTCAACTACCTAACTATAAATGTAAACATGTATTTCAATTTTACATTTGCTAATTGTATATCACCGCAGAAGTAAAGCTATTCAATACCATGTGGCACCCACAGAAGCAGGAATTGGCTGTTTAGACCAGGTGCTGAGTCCAGGGAAGTTTTATATGGAATGAGGGAAATCCTGACATCAGAAGCGACCCGAGCAGGGTGTGGGGCCTGTGGCAAATCAGCCCATGCGGGGACCCACCCCTGCTCTGATCCCAGACCTGAGGAAGCTGCTGCACCATCATCAGCAGTGGGGGGGGGGGTAGCAAGCAGCCCAGCTCTCTGCTACTGCTGCTTTGCCCAGCTCTGCAGGGCCCAGGGCAGTCACCCTGATTGCCCCCTAGGGATGGCTCTGGCTGGCATAGTTCCTGCCCTAGATGACTCCAGATGATGAGCAGCAGCAGAGGCTACAGTGACCAAGTACTGGCTCTAAGGAACTTGGCTTTTCTTCCATCACCCTCTCATTACAGCTACTTTGGGTGTTTCCAGGTGTGTCACTATGAGTTGTTGTGCAGTTGTTTTGGTTACATGATTAGCCCAACCTTAGAAAGCTGTGTGCACAGCTTTTATTTTAGCATGCACCAAATGTTCCTGAAGCATTCAGATGAGAAAAGGAAATGAGCAATTAGTAATAGCTTATATTGCAGTAGAATCTGAATGGATTGTCATAGGAAGAAGAGGCATTTCTCAAGTGTGGAGGTGTTCCCTCTGCTGCTTTTTCAAAGGTTTCTGCAAATAATGGAAATGGTGTCAGGTCTTTCTAAAGAAAAGTTGCAAAAATATGTATAGATATATGGGTCACTACTGACTTCTGTGCAATACATATGTGTGCGCATGTACACAGAAGATAAAGAGTACAAATAGTTAATGCCTCACATATCTGGAAAGCATAATCTTATGGAGATGGACTGAATGAACTTGCTGCTCTACCTTCCACAATCTGCACATGATTCTTCCGTATGATCTATTGATCACACATGTGAATACACTTTTTAGGGTATTTTTGCCTGCTAGTTCTTTTTTAAACATGTAGTTGTATTAAATAAATTGAAATATCAAAAATATTGATTGTAACACTCATATTAATAATGAATGTCAACAAGTAAGTGAAAACATCTACAATAACATTGTGATTAACATAACATGATAACTTGATGAAACAGCTGCATTAAAACAGTTAACAGCACATTGATTTTAAATGTGACAATAAACACAACTTTCAGTGCAAGTATACTATTCTTACTGTATTTTGGATTTAAATTACTTTCCAGATTAGACATTAGACCTATAGATATGCTATTTAACTGAGTCAAGAGCTGTCTATCCCTTCCAATCAAAAACTGTTATATCATTTAAAATTATTATAGTGAAAGGAGAAAGGATGATATGAATTATTGCATATTTTGTTTGTTTAGCACTTTTTTAGGAAAAGACATGTAACATTTTTGAAAAAGAAAAGGGTATGGGGATAGTTTACAGATTTTTACTCCCCCTCCCAAATTTTAATACCTCATTTCAGAGGAAATAACTAGAACAGGCTTGTATTCTGCCAACTGTGGGCATATTTGAATATAATATCCCAGGTGACCTTTGTAAACCTGATTTAACTCTTGCTATTTCGTAGTTTCAGAAGGGGGCTAAATTTTTTGCGGTACACTGAGAATTCAGTGACCTGGTGTTTTGGGTTGCTGCAGTGTTGTCACTGAGTTGCTCCTTTGGTATTCCATGCAGATAAGAGTTTAACCTAGCATCTCAGAGCTATGCTGAAAATGGTTGTGCTGTTTACCATAGCATCTATTCACTCAGAAATTAGATATTTTGTTAACTTAGGGAAAAAACAGCAAAAAGCATCACTACTTGAATATATTGGAGCTTTAATCATAGCTAAATCTTTCATGCTTCTTTTTAAATTTCAGGTGCTACATTCATTGTAAACACTGCTTAGCTATTGCTAATGCCCTTATGATAAAGGCACGTATGTACCATAATGGTTTCTCCTTATTAAGTCATGGTTGTTTTAAATATAATCAGAAAAACTCAAGAGTTCCTGTATTAATGAAGGAATATATAATATCTTCATGATAGAAATAAGTTATGTTCTGTATTTACATTCCCAGTACTCACAATATTTTTACTATTCAATACACAAAACCAGAAATAAGAAATCCAAATCACATACAGTAATTGTAATTAATCATAAAACCACATTTCCTATGTAGCAAAAATCTTTCCAAGTTTTTCTCCAACTAAGCTTCTGTCTAAGCCTTAGATTTGTGTTTTCCCCTTGTGCCCTCCACAGAAAGGAAGTGCTATGTTCCAAATAATAATAATCTAGGAAATTCCCAAAAGGTCATCTTCAGAAAATAGACTAGAAATACCAATCCTTCTTCCAAAGAGTAATTTGAAAACTCTCAGAGCCAGGAATATGTTTTTCCCAGCCTTGCTTAAAAATATCAAAATCCCCATTAAGTTAATAAATTTAACCTCTGTAATGCCACATAAGGCAAATCACAGATGTTTTTTCTTCCAGAAACTAGTTAACCAACATGCACTAAGATTTATTTTGGGGAATAAAATGTTCCATTTGGAAATTAATTACAACATTAAAGTTTCTCTAATACCTTCTTTGTTTTCTTCTACTCACCATAAAGGGTTATAAAAAGACAAGTATATGCAGCAGTAGCCTCTCCTTCCTCACATTGTCTTGCTGTTGCTCTCTTATTAGCTGTAGCTATGCAGTCCTTTAGATACAGTGTGACAGGAATTGTGTTACATTTATATTAAGCACAGATGGAGCTTTTGCACTTGCTGTCTGCCTCACATTTGTAGCACCCTCATTCCTTCCAGTCATTCATTCCAGAGAAGGAATGACACCAGCAGTTCTGCTCTATTCTTGTCTTTTCTCCCACAGCTCTCAGGAAAAAAAGAGTTTGTGATTTCCATGCTAACGACCAGCCTGCCTGCTGCCAGTACTCCCTACTCCTGCCAGCGATGACATTCAGCTTGCTCTACCACATGGGATACAGCACTGATTCTTCATTATGTAAGGCAGTCTAGGTCAAGTGTAGGAGAGACACTGCTGGCCTGAGCAAGCTGGTGGAATTCCTCCTTCAGCTTATTGCTTCATGGGGTCTGGAAGTTGGATTTTGACCTTTGCTACATCTTCTTGGGTAAATGTTTTTTTGCATGATTTAATGGTAAATATGCTATTTTTCTATGCAGATGACTCAGGCTTGCTGTGAGATGCAGATAAATTGCTAGGAGAAACCAGCTTTGTCAGCATGCTTGAATAAGCAGAGTATTTCTTCTTCTAGCTATACCAGTTTTAAGACACTTTACAAATAAATGAATCATAAATTAGAGTTTGTTTAATAACATCTTCTCTATCCTTGTGGGGATTATTGTTGATTTGACTGATTAAACAGTGAACAAAATCCATTTACTTGAAGGTGTTGTGGGAAAGCATTATTAGATTTGGCTATTAGCTCTAAGAGATTTGCTGCAATTGTTGGCTGTTGCACTGCATTTGCCTCAAATTACATATATGCTTCCTTCATTAAGAACCCTGCTTTATATATTATTTCTTTGATTTGTTAAATTAATCTTAATGGCACCATTGAAAACCCATAGGATATTTGGATATCATTTACTGTATGACTGCATGGATTTGTACACCCCTGATACTGCAGATAAAACTGCATTTCATGACTGCTCTGCAGAATGCCAAAACAGCATCTGCTGACTAAACTTGTATCAGATTGTGATATATCAGGTAGATCTTAAAGAAATATTTTAAATTTAACACCCTCCTGGAAAAACAGGCCAGGCAAACCATGAAATTGATTTGTCTATAGACTGTTACCGAATGTTCCTACAGTGAAGGTTTTCAGGTGGTGAAAAGGATGATCACTAATGGAATGCAGTAGATTAGGCCCTAGAAAGTAACAGCATACCATTTATACTGCAGTCTCATGTAAGGAATTTCAGCAAGGCCGGGTTGCTTTTTAGGTATGGCAACTGTTTAATGAGGCAGTGGAATGCATTTGACAATATTTGCCTGTATCTGGAGCCCTTTATTCCACAGCCCACATTTGTGTTACAGCACCTTGGACAGCAATTAAGCATTGTGTTCAACAAAACAAAGGTTTGGCAGGACTGAATTGAAGGAGGTGGTAATTTTAAAATTGAAGTGCTTACTTAATTTAAATACATTAGCAAATATGGAAAAGCAAGTGGCCTTTGTATTGGAAATGTCTTAGAGAAAACAACTTCAGTCAGCATGTTTATCAACCAATTCTGTTCTATTAGCTTACTGCTAGGATTTTGAAAAAGAGACCTTTTCATACATTAACTTTAAATAATATTCTTATACAGATTATAGCAGCTGTCTTTGATCATAAGTAAAAAAAAGAAATGCAACATAAGAAAAATGTGACCTTGCCTTGAATTCAGATAAAAATAAAGATGTATATTTGCTCAAAAACAAATGTAACTGGGGATGATGAAAATTCCTTTGACACACTTTATTCCCTATATTGCAAAACAACTCTTTATATCATTTAATGAAAAAATGGTTATAATAATTGTAGCACTTTGCTTTTAAGTGATGTAAATAGTTCTTTTATTCTTTCATAGTTATTAAGGGCTCTGTCTCCTCTGGCACAACAGTCAAGCATTAAAGTTGACTGTTTATAATGGTTTTATCTCACTATTTACTGAATGGAATTTTTCCCTTGTGATGATCAGAGCTACTATATGTATAATTTAGGAGAAGTGCTAAGTTAAGACCTTCATTAATTAATTTGTGAACCAAGAAGCTAAATTAAAAAAAAATACAACTTCTGTTTGATACCCTGAAAACATCTGTTTTAACTTCAGCTGTTGCTTACAAGTGAAAAAGAGGGTAATAGTGGTTGAAAATATACAAAAATATCACAAGTGAGCTATTAAAACAATTGTATGTATAATACCAGTTATGAATTTTAGAACAAAATTGCTGAGTATCATGTAGTATTGTAATGATGCACTCTTAGTGCTCAGATGAAAGTTTGTTAACTGGTTTAGGCCTACAGTATTTTAGCAGAGTTATTATATTTTGTCATTACACATATGAAGGTAAAATGTAATAAGGGGGATAGGGTATTATGAATATTAAATATTTTCAGCACTAGTTTTTAGTATTAACTCAAGAAGTGTTAACAGACATTAACAATTTATTATATTTCATAAGTCATTGATTTATTTACTAAGTATTCAGTGCTGTCTTTTTTAATTTTATTTTTATGTTCTTTTTTCTGCATTGGGGAAAGAGAAAGGCAGTCACAGTATCTCAGCCTAGTGAGGCCCAAATGAATGGTTGGCATACCGAGTGTTAAAGTCCATAAAAGAGTATGTAACCCATGTAAACAAGCTGTGTTGAGCCATGTCAGTATGGGGTGAGGAATGGAACCTGAAGCCCAAACTACAGTATATGAAATGAAGCCACCCTGTATCAGCTACTGCAGGACATAGACTACTGGCTGCCTTCTGTTTTTCTGCAATCAAATAGAAGGATTCAGTTAATAAACACAATGGCCACTATCCTGGTTTGCCCCACAATATCCCTCATTTTTTTCCTGTCTCCATACTATGTAACTGAGTTTCCTAGGGCACCCTCTCCCTGCTCCTGTCCCAAGTAATTAGCCAACAATTTTCTGCAGCATAAGGTCCTTTCATGGCCTGCTAAATCTGAAAGTTCCTGAACAGTATACTAAATATAAGGAACAAAAGAAAAATACTATAAGTCTATGAATTAAAAGCTATTTAGGACTAATTTATTTTGCATAAGCATATGTGATATTAATTCTTTTACTGAAGAATTTGAATTTATTTTATTGTGAGCAATTTACAATAAAAAACTTGAGAACGTCACATTACATGAAGGAGACCTGACATTGAGGCTGTCCATCATAACTGGGCAGTAGTTATAATATGTTTGTAGGTTGTGCCTATGTACTTGCTAAATTAACCTTTACAGTTTAGTGTTCTGTGGAAAAAAACTAGCTGTTAGCATCTTAGTTTTACTTTATTTCTCTTCTGTTCTGAATGTATATAGGCCTCTAAAGTTTTAATTCACAAATTTTACAGATGGGCCTGAGCTTATAAAAATCCAAATCCTTTACAGTTCAGACTGCCACTCTTTGTGTGTGTTTAGTTTTATGTAAAATTTGACAAATCTCTTCATGTAGAATCTATATACAGCTCTGCTATTCTAGAGACCGACATTGTGTAACTGAGCGACACGGTCTCTATTTCCAGTACAAAAAAAATTACCTTTCTTTATCTGAGTTGTTTGTTTTTTTTATGCAAAGGCAGAAACAGCAATCTTTTGTTCTGTCTGGATGGTTCTTTAGTTCCTGGTTATTCAGCAAGGGTGGCTTCTTCCAGCCCTGTTTGCTGTTTAGCTCTTCCAGGAACCCATTGGGTTTCCTAGTTTATCCTCATGCGAGTGCAGGATCTGTAGTGATTCTTTCACTGGGTAATTAAGGACTCTTTCCTTTCCCCATTTTCCAAGCCATGTACATCTCTTGGATTAGATATGAACCCTAGAGCATCAAGCAAGCAAAAGAGAAACTGGGAGATTGTACAAGTCCCTGGCAACTAAACTGTATGTTTTGATCATTTCTGATACTATTGTTTGCAGCGTGTACTCAAAGCATAGTTTTCAGTTTTGATAATTGTTTGGCTTCCTGTAATTTCTCATCACTGCACTTTTGAGAAGTAATTCTTTAGGTTTCTTCATGTTATACATTAGGTCTTCTTGTTTACAGCTTAAATGGTGTTGGAGAATAGTAAAGAAATGTAAGGTTCATAGTTTTAACTCTGACTTCATAAAACATGGAGCTGCACTGCAGTGGGAGCCTCTCAGAAGGAATACTGACATACTTACTTGTTTATGCTTTAAAAAAAGTCAGTATCCCCCTTCATATATTGTCATGCTATTCACCAAAGAAAGCTAGGATTAACCAGGAAGTGTGTACCACCTCAATACCATAGTTATGTAGTTCTGTAGTTTGTCCTCTCTCAATTGTACAGAGATGCCTGAGGATAGGTCAGAGTCAGGCTGAGGCAAGAACAGGAATAGGACTGGGCAGCTCAGTCCTCCACTATGCATTTTCATTAACCATTGGTGCTTGTGGAGCAAAGTTTCAGGAAATATGGGATTTACTGCAGCCACAGGGTTCTCATAACAATTGTGAGACATACGTACTAGCGCTGATGTAGCCTGCTGGGCTGATTTCTTGTACCCAGACCAATTGGAGCTGATTACTCATGCTTCACAGTGGGTGTGAAGACTTTTCACTATATCTGCAATAAAAGAGTGACAAGGATTTTAACAAGGTGAATAAAACATATATCACAAAGTTACTTGTGTTCATTTCTATTAATTAGCTATACATTGGTATCTGTCTTGTTTAAACATATGGACACAAGATAGGTTTTTTAATGACTCCTTTTCCTTCTCCTTTTTCTTTTGGGAGCAGGTTACTTGATTTGTGATGTTCAGTTTGCTGAGAGATATACATTAAGTTCTTTTTTCAGGTATTAAAAATATGGTGAGGATTTAAATGGTGGAAGTTTAGTTTGTTTGTAAGGACTTGTTATGGCCTTGAGAAAACCTCCTGACCCCCTCTAATCCCAGACCAGGTGGTTTATATAGAAAAGATACAGGGTCTCTCTGCCACTCAAAAGTTGATGGATCTAGATGTGAGTACCTCAACATACAGTGTGACCAATGAAACTTGAGCTCCAGTCCAAAATAGTTACCTCCTATGCCATATTCTTTAAAAAGTCCTTTAAAGTACCTTAAGTCAGTGTCTATATTAAGTATTTGTCTTGAAAAACAGTTTAGGCTTTACCAGTAATACTTGAGGAAAGTAGATCTTTAAGGCCTGTTCAGGAATGTACACTTTTATAGTGTATGCATTTCTCACTAAAGTATATAAAATTGTGATTGAGTTGGGGAAAATATAGAGTTCTTATGTTGTAGTATGTATTAAAAAGTCAGTACAAGTATTGGACTACAAAATGCCTGTAGATAAACTAACTCACTAAAGACATCAAAGATTTTTACTGCAATGTCTACATTTCTTTGTCTGTCTAGATTTGAGTTGGGGGGTATTGTTTTCTTATTAATTATTTAGTCCATTTTGAGAATGACACAATTTAAAGCTGGTGCATATGTAATAAAAGTAGCTTGGAGCACAAATGATCAGAAACAAGTTTATACTTCCAAGTTTCATGAATGAATATTCTGCTGTTTATTTTATCTACAGATTTGTATTTGCCACTATTTTGTATTTTTTATTTCCAGATGTGCTAAAAAACACTTCCTCTAGGAATGAGACAGTTAATGCTGATTGAATGCTTATAAATTGTTCCAAACCTTGAAGGGGATTCTGTCTCAAAGGTGTTTCAATCACCACAAGGAACTGATTTTCTACAAGTAATGTAAGGACATTGCAGAACTTTGTAATATATGTGAAGGATAAATGACAAATGATTAAACCTAAATAAGAACCCAACAGTTCAGAGGCTTGTTTGATGCAACCAAATGGTACTAGATCATGGTTCTTTACATTTCTAGTTCCTCGAATCAAATGCAATTTAGGTAGCAATTGACCAGCCTGAATTGCTTGCCAACTGTTCAGTGGCCTACATACAGAATAACAAAAGATGTAAAGCTTACAACTGGTGATCTCACTGTTCATCTTAGCAGAAGAACCACAAGCCACATAGTAAATGTGAAGTCTTTCTGAGTTAGGTTTAAGGTATATTAAGGGGAAAACCTTTTCAAAACTGTAGTCCATTGTGTTCTTGCCCTGTACACAAAACTTGTTTCCACTTTTCTGAGTCTAGGACCTTTAATTAGTAAAATGATAGCATTTTAAAAGTTAAAGTTAACATACAAAGTAAAAACATAATAGATTTTTTAATCTATGAGAAACTGTGACACTTTTTACTTTCACATACTTTTAATTTTAAAGTATGGCATTTGAATTGCATCCTTTTCAAGAAAATAATTTATTTTCAATAGCCTTTTCTGATAGAATTATTAATGTTCTAACATGTACACACCTTTATATATATTATATATATATATATGTGGCTTTTTAAAATCTCAGTAACCAAGTGTTAGGGGGGGGTTATTTTTTAACTAAATATTTAGAAGTCTAAAATTGTTACCTCTCTACTTATATCCATTTACTCATTTTAGTATTTGCATTGCAAACACTTAAGCATATATCAAGTTAAATTCATTGCAGTTGTTAGAAAACATGCTTATAACCTCAAACTATTAGTAAATATTCACAAGCTGGACATTAAGCTGCAAGGCACTTGCTGGGTGGATCTGAGCCCCCTAAATCCCAGTATAGTCAGTGGGAGTTGAAGGATCTCAGTTCCACATAGCAGGAGTTGTCAACCAGGGGTACACGTACCCCTGTGTATACTTGGGACGGCCCCAGGGGGTATGCACAGCAGTGCAGGAAAGCAGCGTGTGGCAGTGGCGCAGAGTGGTGAATGGCAGCAGCAGCCACCGTGTGAGCTCCCCGCCTCCTGCCGCTGCCATTCACCATTCTGCACAACTGCTGTGTGCTGCTGGCTTCGTGTCCAGCTGGCTGTCAGCCCTCATCCTCCTCTGGAAGGGGGTACACTCCAGAAAGGGTACACTCCTTAAAAAATGTTGAAAACCTCTGCCATATAGAATAAGTCAAATATGGCACAAATGATACCATCACAAAAATCCCGTACGTTTGTATAGGGGTGTCAACCTGCAACAGGTGCTACAAGTGGCATAGGCAGTCACCGTGCATGGCACAAGGCAGACCAGGGAGGAGATAGGCCAAGGAGCAGAAAACAAATCAGGCAGGGAGCAGAAGGCAGAGCAGCAGATTGGGTAGGAGGACAGAACAGGGAACGTGAAACAGAACAGCTGATCAAACAGGGGAAGGAGGATGGGAATAGCACTGGGGGAAGATATGGGGCTAATTTGTGGCATGCCTGCAAAAAAAGGTTGTTTCTCACTGTGTTATATATAAAATAAGTCATGATGCATCCTATCAGGGCAGCATCTAAACTGATTCTGGTAGCTCTAATTTATCATAGACTTTTTAGAGTTGTTGAATTAGACATTTGAATGTTCAGTATCTATACTGGTGAAAACAATCATTATATACAGATGAATACTTGTTTTTATCCGCACTTGCCTAATTCATATGGTATATAATGAAGTAAGTGCTTTATTATTTTCTCCTCTTTTTCTCTCAGCATCTCCTCATCCTGGTCTGCTTGCTACCACCCTGCTTGTTGTCCTCTTCTCTTTAAATCGTTGGTTACTCAACACCCACCTCACCCTAGTGTGGATGCAGATATGACTTTGAAAAGTATTTGTCTATAGCCCTTCCAGTTTTAACTGGGGGGAGGGGGTTGCCACAAAAGCAAAACTAGAAGTGTATATTCTCTCAGACTTAGCTTTGGCAATAAAAAAGAAGCCATGAGCCATTGCAGCTGTAGGTTCATTATGCTGGAAGCCACTGTCACTTAGCAGTTTGAATTTTAAAAAGCAGCTTTTTTGTAAAGGCTCCAGGTCTGGCTGCCTAGCTGCTGTTCTAAACCTTGTAATACAGGGTTCTGACATCACAGCTGTCTAACAAAATGTTTGACGGGCAAGACAGTTTGTTATGTATGGATATGATATCATATCATGCTGGCACATTAAGGTTTTTTAATTGACCCTATCCTACATAATGGTAAATCTATCATTAATATGCTGTAATGAGTTATAAAATAAGATGGTGATAAAAAGGTAGTCAGTTGTGAAATGCAAGGGATCAGTTTTGGACAACCTTCTTGTGTCAACATCATAAATCACAATACATGGGCTTTGGTATAAAAAGATCATTTATTCCAAGAAGAATTGAGTTGTATTCTTGTGCTTATGTTTCAGAAGTAAATGGTTAAATATTTAAAAATAAAATGAAAACAACAAAGGCACTTTCCTGGATATTTTGTTTAAGTTTTTAAAATAACTTTTTATTTTAGTCCTTGTCCTTGGTTTCTTCTGAGAAAAAATATGACTCTACAAAATAAATTTGCACAAACTTGTTAAAAATGCTACTATGGCCAGAGGAGCTATAAAAAAAAAAAAAAAAAATGGTTACCACAGATTCATTCTTTTTGCCAGTAGATGGAGCTGTCTTGTAAGGCGATGGCTCTCTCTTTTTTCCACCCTCCTCCCCCTATCTGCCTTTTTTTTTTGCAAGCTATTTGCTGATTTGTATTAGGTACCATAGAGTGAGCCTCAGAACAGGAAGCTGAGGATGAAGCAGAAAGGATACTGCAGAGGTCTCTCTTTCCCCCCCTCCCCAGTGAGAATGCAGCAATTGTAAATACTTGGCATTTTTTTGAGCTAGAAATCCTGAACAAGTTTATTAGACAGCATTTCATTATCACCATCTCTGATGCTTTCTTTCTCATAGTATATTTGAAATGCCTGGTGTCTCAGGTAAGTCAACAGGACATTTAATCATAGATCTTAGTTCATTTGTATGGGTATCAATGGTTTTTTATTCAATCAAACGAGAATGCTTGCTTTGTAGTTTATACTAAGTGTGGGCTAAGACAGGAGATCCAATTTTGGATTTTTAAAACCTTTCACAAGCTGCAGTCAGTCAGGTCTGTTTAGCAACACAGGGTTCTGTTACAAGATTGATTTCATTGGCCTTATATTTTTTTGGATGTTTGCCAGCTCTTATAATTGTTTGCCTATTATTAAATTTAAGGAATTTATTTCCGTAACCATCATTTAGGAGTGATAACTACCTAATAAGGATCATATTGTTCCTTAGAGCAAAGCACAAACTGGAACATAATGTTAAGCACAGTAAAAAGGCAGTAAGGTTACAAAGCCTAGAGTTGCAGAGGTATACAGCTAATCCTACCCTATTCAAACAGAGGCTGTGTTCCAGGCCAAATGCCTTACCCAAGATTTTGGTGCAGGGCTTGCTGCCTTTTTTCCTTCCTGACTGTGAAAATCTTTCAAACTGTATACACAGCAGGCAAGCCTTGCTTTTACTTACGTAGAGATCAGCACTAGTGGTAATACTGCAGATATGACTCGGTTCATAATCTGAACCGTCTTGCTTTTTTAAACAGCACAAGAAATTTGCCAGGTGGACATCAGGCTCTTTCAGCGTCTTTTCTAAAATGGATTACTCCTCTGCCACTTGTCTGAGGTATGTGCATACAAACATTCGCATCCAACACACATCTTTTGGATTTGGATTCTTCCCCCCTCTCCCCACCCCGTTCTTTTGCAAAAAGTTTTTGTTGCTCCCTCTGCAGTATTTCAAATTGAACTGCCATTTTAATTTTAATGCTGGACTGTGTTTTAAAGCCCTCACTGTGTATTGGTTTCCAGAAGTACTTGTTTCATATCTGTGATGTCAAACTCCTGAGCTATGTAAACTGATATTATTATCACACTCTTGAAGCATGCCTGCTTTTCATATTGACTTTCAGTTTGGCGTATAACTGAGTGATCAGTATATTTACTGCAAAAGAAAAACTGCATTAAATTTAACATTGAGAATTTAATGCAAAATGGACAAAAATGGGAAAAGTCACTGTTATGCTTTTAGTTTATTTGGTTGTGCCTAGGCTGTGTGATTCTTTACTTTAACACCAGCAGGTAAGCTTATCTTCAACACTTGCTGCAATATTTGGATGTGAGAGGAGGTCAGAGACAGATGGATAAACCTTAACTTTGAATGCCCTCACTTTATCATGTAGGTACTAGTTTTACAGTTCATAGTTAATTCACATTATTGTGAAGGCAGTATCTGGGAGGGAGGAAAATTTCTACTGAGGTCAAATTCACATCTTTCTCTGGAAACTCCAGGAAAACAATAAAAATATTTATAGTATCTTTATTTGAAGAGGCTAATGGTTGACTAATATAATTTAATGAGAATGCTATACTTCAAACCCACCTGCACCCTTGGGTTGGATCTGGACCATGAGGCTCCTTACAGGCCTGATGCAGACTGCAAAGTGACTCTTAGGCTGGATCTGGACCCAGCAGTGATGGTGGGGGGGTTAATACACCTGTTGCTCACCCACTGACGCATGCCCATCAGGGCTCCATCACTGGGGATTCAGCAGTAGATCCCACCCCCAAATCCTTGGCCTCTGCTGGAAATAGGCAAAACGGCTTCATGGGCTGGATACACAGTGAATGGATCCATTGACATCATAAGACACAAAAGTAGCAAGAACGAGATTTATTATATCATAGTATTGTATCACTCTGGCATGAAACTAGTTTCCTATAGCTTGCTGTAGCTTACTGTTTTATATTACATGGATTCATGTTTGGTGTAAAGTTTCAGAACTTAATGTGAACTACTGAAATAATTGGGAACATGAAAGAATGTAGTGACTTAGTATTTTTGTTTAGAAGTTGAGGTGATTTTAAAATACCAAGTCCTCAAATACATTTGAATGTGACTTTTAAATTCATTTGTCATCATTTAAACATGCCTGACTAATGAATCATTGAGGCCATCCACATTATAACTCATCGTACCATCTTTCCATAGCTGGAATTTTCATTGAAATCAATAAATCACTGGCAGAACGGGAAACATGATAGAATGTGCTGTATAAATGGACAATTTTAATATTTGATTTTGTCCAATACTAAACTGAGCTCTAATGTTATATTTTGTTGCATGATCCATATTTATTTTCTTTGCTTACGTTAATCTGCAGAGCTGAAACTAGGGGTGGCTGACTTCCTGCTGGTCTTGAGCAGTCTTGGGCTAGGTACACACACTCCGAGGTGGAATTGATCTAAATTATGCAGTTTTCTGTAGGTGGCTCTGCTTCCTGATCTTCACTTTCTTTCATTTGAGGGCCCTCTGTAAGACCACATTTTCATTTCACTTCGTTTGCTTTTAGGTCATTATTATTCTCCTACTTGTTCCCATTATACAGCAAGCATCCATACACTCTGCTTCTATACCCTGTCTTCTCCTTACCAGTACTGTTATCTTCTGCCATTCCCATATGTACCATACCCAGGTCCTGGCTTTGTTCATGACCTTTATATACACTTTCTGCATTTTCAGACTTTCTTGTTGCCTTCTGGGTATTTCATTCTCTTTACAGGTGTCCATGCTCCCAATTCAGAAATTCAGCATTTCAAATATCTATGGTTCCAAATGTCCTTTTACACCTTCATACTATGCTGCTCTGCTCCATCAATAGTATTGTCTAACCACAAAAATCCTTGCCTCTTGCACTTAGATAAGTTATTCTCAAATAATATCTTTGCTTATTCCCCAGGCAAAGTACTATCCAACCCCTGTCCCATCTTCCTCATTCTCTGCTAGCAGAAAGTGTTCTTATGTTTTCTTCTCCTATGTTCTCATCACCTTACCAGACATCCTCCTCTCATTTATGACAATGGTCCCATTCCTCTCCATATTTATTTCATTACATTTTACTACTTTAGTTTGGTTGGAGGCAGAAGTCCAGTTTCTACCTCAGTTTCTGTTTTCAAGCTTTATTGTTTGCTCCAAAATCTCTCTCTCTCCCCCTCTAGGACAAGAGTATCAAAGATAGGGCTTGAAGCCCTACTGTCTGGCCCACTTTGCTGTGACCCACACACTGCTGGACCAGGCCTGCATGCAGAGCCGGGGTTCCATGTTGTCCATGGTGCCACCCCATTCAGTCCAGGATCAGTGTTGCATGTAGTGGCTTCTTCCATGCAGAGTACAGCACATTCCCATACTGGGTGTGGTGGGGAAGGGTGCCACATGCAAGACAGATCCTGGACCAGCTGGAGCCCATGCCAGCCTGCTCAGAATTCACACCACACATGTACCTCCTGCTCCCCCCCGCCAACGTGGCACAGTCTCAGAACAGGTTGGGGTGGGAGGGGTCCTGGCAGGTGGGGCGCGAGGGAGTGGGGCACGTTCCTTGGGTTCCTGATCTAGGCCATGGACTGGCCCAGCACGTCATCCAGGCCACAAAGCCGGAAGGGTTTGACACCCCTTTGTTTCTTTATAAACTTTGATTCAAACTCTAGTCCTTCTGCTGCTGGTCCCTCTTATAGTCGCTTTCTTTGCTCCCAACAGATGTTTTTGTTATTTATATTAGTTGTTACAAAAACCAGCAAATACTGCATGAATATCAAGATCAGATAGAGTACTTTAAGAGGATATCTAGAGGTTCTTGTGACTCTCTCAGACTGTTTTTTGATGTTGGTATTGGTCAGAGATGACTCAACCTAAGTTTCAACAGTGTGACTTTCTAAGTAAAGTATGTTATCTTAGGGAAGCTTCCAGAAGTTTTTCTATTAAAAAGTGCATTTTAAACCAATGAGTTTGGGAATATTCCAAATTTACTCACAAGCAGCACTTGAATTCTCTCATCCCTCCTTGGATACCATTTTCTACTTATTTCTACTTATTCCCTGTTTTACAGTGTTTGATTCAGAGTAAGATGTTTGATTTCCTTTAATACTGTTAACAGTCTAGCCACACTTTTTTCAAATTATCATAAATTTACATATGAACATAGAGTCTAAAAGAAGGTTGCAACCTTTCAGGATAAGATGACACAGATAAAATTTTAAGAAAGAGTTTCTTTAGTAGACCTGGAAATGGAAGTGGAAGGGAAATATTACAGTACCATATATTAAAAATAAGTTCCTACAGCACTGTATATTCTCAATCAGGGGTTGTCAACCAGGAGTATGCAAGAAGGCCCTAGGGGTTACACATGGGCAGGCAGGGATGGAGCATTGACATGCATCATGCCACGCTGCTGTGCAGGTACTGCCCACCCAGCCAGACATGGGGGGCGGGGAAAACTCACACATTCAGCCTCGTGCCACCCCCACCCCTCCCACTTCGCATTCAGCCACCAGGGGTACCCTGCTCCATGTCTGGCCCCCAGCGGTACACTGTTCCAAAAAGGTTGAAAACCCCTGTTCTAAATGATGATACTTATATTAACTAATTTTCCAAACTCTCCTATACGGTAATAATAGATATGCATTGCCTCTGATACCTACAGAAGAATATATTGATCAGAATTCATGCAATGCCTAAAAGCTATATGAATTAGAATTTCTCAAAGTACTCAATAAATTATCCCATTACATTTCTTTGGGATGTCATACATTGTGTGTGTATGTATGTGTTGTACCACTCTAAATTTTGAAATGGCTAGAAACTTATTTTCCAAATATTAGCTGATTTCTTAATAATTCTTTTAGATCATTCAGGTCTTATAGGATCAGGATAGCAAGTACATGAATAAAGAGATTAAAAAAAAAGACCTATGATAAGTCAGGTCAATTTTAACTCAGTCTACATCAGTGTAAATTTTAACTCAGTTAAATCTATGGTAGATTTAATTAGACTTTTTTGTGCAATTTTTTTACTGAAAACTAGGATAATTCAGAAGATGATTAAACAGAAGTGGATGCAGAAGAGCCAGATTTCAATATAAGGCATTTTTGGCAGGAAGGAAATTCAATCTAAAAAATTTATTTTCAGAAAAGGAAGATAAAGAAGTGTATGCTGTCTGAAATACATGGTAATAGATATAGCAATAGAGAACTGTCTATATCTTCTTAACTGCTACATTAAAAATACTTCACTGAGAAGAGCTTCCATAAGAGATTTTCAGTTTTTTTTCTTAAATGTTTATTATATATACCTCTGAATGGTAGATTGGATATATTTAGAACTTACCTTCAATGTAGGTTTGTCTTAGTTTCAAATTGTGTTTATTTTTTACTGACTGATTGGTAAAGTCAGAAGTTTATACAGTTGCAGGTTATCATAAATAGGCAAAGTTTTCAAGTCCTAATATCGTTTTGAAACAAATTCCTACCAATACTACAATTCCAAATTAATAATGGGCAAATAAAAAATTAATTAGGATTACCAATAACATCATTATTTTAAGAGTAAGCAGGTAGATTTTTCTATGTAGACTGGAAATTTTCATGGAAATTCTGCAAGACACTAACATAAAAAAATCATGTGAAAGAATAAAGGAAGTTTCTACAGGAGGTAAAGTAATGAAAACAAATTAACAATTTGCATAAACAGCATTAGATTTTTTCCTATTATTTCTGGTGGAGAAACATCCTATGTTAGACATTTCAAAGGAACATTTTTAACCATGTTTGGCACTTCTGTAAAATATGTGGCACTTCTATAGAATTTTTCATAACAAATTAAATTGTTACACATTTTGTCACATAATGGGTTTGTCTATGAAGCCATGCAAAATATCATTAAAAAGCAATGTTTATTTAGCTGATCAGTATAAAAAGCAATATAGACAATCAGATTGAAATCAACATATGCCCTTATTTCATTTCTTACACAAACAGATCTACAAATGTGCTTGTAAACTAACTAAACAAGAATGCAAACTGCAAATTAGAAAACTAACTGGTTGTTCACATGCACAGATAACCAACTGCAGGAAGACTATATACATTCAAGGGTGCAGCTTCATATACTGACTTTTCCTACATAGACCACGGCCAGTTTGAGAATGGGGTTTTAAATGTAGGCAAAGCTATAGACAGGTGCACAGTAGGTTGCCTAGCTGCCTGGCTCTCGTTACATTCAGATTTTTGTAAAGTCCATTAAATGTGAGATGCATCTTTAGGTAGGGATATACAGTACTTTGGAATACCTGACCCTAAGTGCACAGAATAAGCTGGAAATGGGCTGTGAAGATGCTCTTTTATAAGAAATCTGTGTTGTACAGTATGAAGTAGAATTATTAAATATGCAACTGCCCCTCACGCTGTGGACAAGCAAAACTCGTGCCATGGGTAACACTGCATGTGTTAAGGCACAGTGGGGTGACAACTACAGGGATGGTGGCCCCTGCTGTGATGCCTGCCAGTTGTCGAGGAGATCAATGCAGGGAGGTCCTGGGGCCCTGCACCCCTAGCTGCTGACAGGCAAAACTGGTGCCAGGGCTGTCTCTGTCTTGGGGCAGTTGAGTGTCTTGATTCTTTCCTCTCCTTAGCCTGGTTTTGTAGGTGCTCATTGATGCTCGTTAAGTTGTTATATAGTAGCTAGGTCCTGTGTATGGTCCCTGAGTGAATCATGGTTGATTGATTGATTGATTGGTATCTGGTAACACAGCAGCTTAGCAGGAGGCCTGCAGCAGTGTCTCCCCTCCCTGCCCCAGGACAGACGCAATCAGTTCCACAAGTACCCATGGCACCAGTTTTGCTTATCCCTAGCTTGAGGGGCAGTTCCCCCCCAAACCCCTCCACCGATCTTCTTGAAACTTGGCTGGCTTTGTGGTCTCAATAAGAGCTACCACTCCTGAAGCTTTGATCCCCCTGTGTTGTAACACACAGACATGACAGGAGTCTTGCTTTCAAGAATTTGGGGTACAGTTCCCCCCAAGCCCCTATACTGATCTTCTTGAAACTTGAGAGGATTTATCCTATCTGTAGAGTCTACTATCTCTGAAAATTTCATCCAAATGGGACAAAACCCAACAAAGTTATAGATATTTTATTGTTTCCCCATTATGCCATATGGCTGGATCTCCAAGGCGGCTCCGAAGCTCTTTGGGAGCTCCGAACCACTTCAGGAAGCCAAACAAGGCCATCACTTCAACCCAGACATGCTGCTTCAGACCCCGAAGTGTCCAAAGCTTCTCCGGATCCAAAGCTCTGTCGGAAGCCTCGCACAGCCCTAGATTCAAAAGCCACACAAGGTACTTTTACATAGCCATGAGTTGTAGCACCGGGCGTTTTGAAGGAAAAATGTGCATCGGTGCTGAGAAAATGGTGGTGGTGCGCTTTAGAACTAACACCCCTTGGAGGTACTTGAGTTCAAAAGTGCACCATCACCATTTTCTGTGTACTGACATGTATTTCACCAATTATACAGCTGCACATGGTGCAGTGCAGCTCAGCTTAGTCTGTGTGTGGAGCAGACTTGATTAATTGAGTCTGCTCCAAAGTGGCAGATCTCTGGCGCATCACTGGGAAAAAAAAGGATGTGTATATATGCCAACAGATTCCTGCAGAGAGATCTGCTTTACATAGGAAGTTTAAACTAAGCATGAAATAAGCAGCAGCCCACTGCTTTTAACATTTGTAGGACATTAATAATATATGTTACATAATTGTACTAAGTCCACTCTCAATTAGAGTCCAATGAAAAGAACTGCTTTTATCTAAAATCTATTTTAATATTGAAATTGATTCTTGAGAATGGTGGAACATAGGAACATGGAAGTGAAGAGACTGTCCCAACTACCAAATACACTACCCACTGGTTTCAGTCAACCATGTAATATATGTTTATTCCATAAAGTTAAATGGGATCATCCACTCCAACTCCTCCTATACAAAACATCCCTCAAAGCTCCACAATAATTTTAGGCAATGCAGTATAAAAAAATCCCTCAATAAATTTGCTACAAGAAGAGAGGAACAGAGACAAAGACATCCATGTCCTTTGCTCCTACAATAGCAGGAAACATGTTAAAGAAAATGTATCCAGGTGGTCCTAGGATCATTTGGCAAAATATTTAAAACTGGTTTTTGCCTCCCTGCCAATCAGGAGCAATCAGCGAGCAGCAGAGCCCCCCCTGCCAATCAATGGTGGGAGGTGCACAGGGAAACCTGCAGCATTAAAGGAGCTGCTGTGTACCCCACTCCCACTGTGAATTTGGTTGGTCCTTAGGGATGTGCATTTAACTATAATGACTACAAGACACAATATCTTTTGACTATTTTTGTCTAGTTTGTGTGTTTTTAAATGCTATGTATAATCTAGCAATTTATTATACACTCCAATAGTAATATTTGTTTTTTATTTGAGTTTAAACTGAATAATTTCATTCTAGCTCCTAGTGTATTGGTAAAGCCTCTAGTTTCACTTTAATTGAAGAAAGAAATGTAGTGTTATATGTGATGAGGTGCCACACCATGTGCACCCCACTTTTCAAAATCCTAAATCCACCCATGCCCTTATATCCTTATCTGCATTTGCACACAGAATAGAGCACAGCAGGGTGTAATGGATGTGTTGCTTCTCAGTTTCATTACTACTTCCTCTCTGACACGTGCAAAAGATTCTGAGAAGCAGCAGTGAACTTAGTGTTTTGTAAGATTCACTGTGCTGCTGTATAGTGGTAAGTCCTCTTTAAGTTTTTTCAAACAGATGACCCTGCATCTCTGCTATTGGAGTTCCTGAGCTGTAGTTTGCAGTCTCTTTGGGCAGTTATAGATGTGCTCCAGGGCTAGGTACAGACAGTCAAAAAGCAGGTTAATCTAAACTGCATGGATTAAATAGAAATAGAAGTGAACAGACATTTACCTTTGATTCAAGAAATGCAGCCAAGTGCCTGTAGTGGCTCAGGCCAGAAGCCAGGGTGCACTAGAGCACGGCTCTCTGACTGTGTCTGCTTCCTTGTCCTGCTGCCCCTGAGGTCTTGGGATTTGCAATCCGAATTCCAACAGCAGGACTCTACAGGGTTGCTCATGACGTCCTCTTCCTGCTTCCAGGTGCTTCTGGGATTTGTAGTCCACAGCTACAACCAGCAGTAAGTTTGAGCAGGGGAAGTGGAAAGGGATACTGGGGGACTGTGATTTAACTTGAACCAGGAAGGGGTCTGGGGCAGAAGTTTCATAAACTAGTTTGACCCAAATCAGTTAAGTCTGATACTATATTCAGTCAGGTCTATCTTAATCCAGTTTCAGCCATTTTGAAACTGGTTTATGTGCACTGAGCCATTACCGGTTTAAACCATTTCATGATCACCTAAACTGGTTTATGTGTAGCTTCTTTCCCTAGCCCAGGAATTGGGGTGGGGGTGGGGCTCTAATTAAAGTGCCCAGAGCATCACATGTATCAGCAACCCCATGCTGAAAAATGGCAGTGGGGTTCTTTAATTAATTAATTAATTAATTAATTAAATTAATTAATTAATTGAATGAGCTTGAATTAAAGCACCCTCACCACCATTTTTCAGCATGGGGATGCTGATACACATGACACTGGAGTCTACTACATCGTCGTAATTACCACACTCCAGCAGACTCGTTTAATTGAGTCTGCTCTGATGTGCTATAATTACAGTGCATTGAAGCAGCCTCACTACACTTGTATAGGTGCCCTTTGATGCTATGTCTGGTAATTCTGATTTCCGGGATAAGCTTGTTCAGAGAATATAGTCTTTCTCTTTAATACTGTCAGTCATGGGCAATGATCACAGACTGACAAGTTTCTACACAGCTGTAAAGTTGACTAATCGTGGACTAGGATTAAATAAAATTTAATGGTTCTACTGGGAGAAACTGAAATACAGATTCATGAAATGATGAATTACCAGACATGCTAATAGAAGAAAGCAAATTATCATCTAATAAAATACTCTCCCCATCTTATCACTGTATAACTCATAATCTTGACCCTGGGTAGTGGCTGTCACTGAGCTCTAGATAAATATGGGAAAAACATGAAACAATCAACATATGCATTGAAAAGGTAGATCTTTCAATTTTATTCTTTTGGCAAAGTATCTCTCTTTCACAGCAAACAGCAGTCTCCTGCAGATGAGGATGTCTACTTTGTAGTGTCTTGAAAGAATAATTATTTGCGATGTTAGAGATTGCCCTCTGCTTATGGCTTAGACCTTTCCTCTCAGAATGCTAACATGTATAGCTGAGCATCAAAGTTAAGCCCTTAAAACAGTATTTTGTTAAAAGCTTTGTAGGATTTAAAAATTAGGCTCCAGTCCAGTTTGGTACTAGCTTTTTAGGCCTCAATAAAAAAAACTGATTCTAGGGATAAGGCCAAGATTGTGAAAAATAGAAGTCTAGAATTAGGTTCATAGTTCCATGTTTCAGGCACATAAATAAATTACTTAATTTTCAAAATTGCTGAGTAACCAGCTCCTACTGACTTCAGGGTGAAATCCTGAGTGCTCAGCACTTTTGAGAAAAGTTGGCTTATTTCTTTCTGATCTCTTCAGATAAATTCCCAACATCAAGTAAAAATCATTTGTTTTATTTTATATGAAAGGAGGTAATACAAAATGAGAGAATTATATCATAAATAGTAAAACTGCATTTAAGGGAGAATTCAGTGCTGTAAGCAATTACCTTCCCCTTATGAAATATCGAATTTTGCTTTTATCTGGATAAATGCTTCTAATTCACATAGCTCTCATAACATGATAATTATCAGTAAATAAATTTAGGGATAGAAAATACAAAGACACTTTCTCATGGTGTTCAAATGATTTTATTTATATATTTATTTACAGGACTGGACTTCCTTTTTAGGATTATTTTCACTTCCAGAAGTTTTAGGGACTTAATGTTAGCACTTCCTTGCCATATACATCTACTGCCAGTTTTTAATTCTAAATTGAATATCCTAGGTTAAAAGCATCTAAAAAATACTATTTTTAATCTGAGTGCATCTCAAGTTCCAGACTACTCTGTACAAATTGGAAAGGGAAAGTTCTGAGTAAGGAGGATAATGAGATGGCATTGCAGACATCTTTCCAAACATGAGGGCCAGCTTTTAGAAGAAAGCATTAAATTGCTTGTTTGAAAATCTGACAAGCAAGCAATGGAAGCTAGCACCCTGGGCAGACTGGAGGTGGGAAATGGTTCCTTGCTACTGTAAAGGTAGGCCTGAGATAGGCCACAAAGAGCTTTGGAAGCAAAGACAAACATATTCTGTTTGATACAATAAAAATGGGGAAGCCCATCAATGGATTCAAAGAGAGTGGGGATGTGGTTAAGTAGAAAATGATTTTTATAGCAGCATTCTAATTGATATGACTGGCAGGATTGCATTATTTGTAAGGCCAAAGAAAAGTGTATTGCAATAATTAGGGAATATCATAGGGCCCCTTTATGTGTGTAGGTAAAGGCGCAATGGGACATAATGAATGATCCACACGATTATACCTCCTGACATACCGGATATGCATTGCAGGAGTCACAATTATGTGGATTGCGCATTAGATCACATTGTGCCTTATTGCTGGTGCAGAGCATGCCCAATCCTGGGCCTCCCCTGCACTGGCAAGAAGCAAGTCCCCCCGACCTGGGATACAAGGTCACCTGTCGGGGCTCTCAGTGGAGGGAGAACACCATGTGTTCCTGTGGCTGGGAGCCCCAGCAGCTGACCGAGGCTCCCAGTCATGGGAGTACTCCAGGAGTCCCTACAGTAGGGAGACCATAGTTGCTGCACTCTCCCAGTCGTGAGATGGGCTTCACACCCCTGTGTGGCTGGGATACTGGAGCTATCGTGATCTCCTGCCTGCAGGGATATATGGGGTGCTCCAGGGCTGGGATATTTCAGCAGCTGTAGCTTCCCAGCCACGTTGATGCTTGTCCCTCTCCCCCCCCATGACTGGGAGCCCTCTCAGCTGGGAACTCCCAGGATTTGGGGGTGCACATAGGCCTCCTCAGCTGGGAGCTCTGATCAGTTGATGAAAGCTCCCAGCCATAGATATCCATGATCACATGTTCTATTAACAGCAGAATAGGAAGCAGCTACAAAGTTTTATTCCACAAAATGTTTAAGAACTTTGTTAGGTATATCATGAATATGAGGTACCTGGTTCAGGTGAAACAGGTTCAATATATTGTACAGAGATGGATTTTGCGGGGACTGACTAGCATTAGTTTCACTTGGTTTCAGCGGTCCTTAGGCTTGATTGCTGGTCCTCCTCCCATATTTAAGTTTGTTAGGTTTAAGATTGCTAGGTTAGGATGGAGAACTAGTCCTTAAGGCTAAAGTTGGTGTCTGATTAGAGGTAGCAATGGATCTGTGAAATGTGTAACACTCAGATGGATTTCTGTACTTCTCAAAACACTGAGCAGTAAAACTAAACAAAACCTTATAAATGCTCATTCTTCTGCTACTAACTTTAACTACATTCCCTGTCAAATGCATTTCTCAAGATGCAGTGTGGTGTCATTCTGTGTCTTGCCATTCAAATCCCTTTTTTCATGGGACCTATTCATTTTTCCTTTTTCTACCTTTATTTTATAGCAGAGGCATTGGTATGAGGTTTGTTTTGTAAGGAGTCTCTTTTGGTGAGTGCCTCATTCAGAAACCTTCTTGTATTCTGTACTGTCACTATCTCCATTACATTTCATATTTTGGAAGTACAAGCATAATGAATTTCAGCAAGGACACTTGCACTCTGTTTGGAAAATAAAAAATTATTTTTTTATTCCTGAACAGATTGTGAGGTCTTACCCTACACATAAAAAATCATTTGGAATAAGGTAGGAGAGGTACTTAAAACAAAAAAGCTACTCTTGATGAACTTCCAGCATAGACAATCCCCTAATGTTACCTTCCAAAAAATGCAACACTAAAAGACCTTTTTGTGGAGAATGTCCTGCATTCCATCACACTCCCACTTTTATTAAAGATTGAATATGGTAGTTAAAAAGATTAAAAATGAAGCTAGGCAGACAAAGTTCTTTGGGTAGATGAGATATCATTTATTAGACCAACTAAATAGTTGGAAAAATTGCTCTTTGCAAGACCAGCACAGCTACAACCAAAAAAACAAAAAATGAAGTTTGTTTTTTTCAAATTACTCCCAGCCATCATCCTGGCATTTTTATTATAACTCTTTTCAAGTAATAACTAGGGATTTGGGTTTTCCATTTCCCACAGAAAAACAGAGAAAACCATAGATTTCCCAACTTTATTAGAGAAAAAAATGGATTTTTCCTTTTGGCAGAGATTCCCACTTTTGCGAAGAGCTCTGCAGGTGGTAGAGTTCCAGCCTGCAAGAACTAATTGCAAAAAGGGCAGAAAACCCCCAGCCCTGTCTGGAGGAGGAGGGAGAGGGGAAAAGGGAAGGGTTCCCAGTTACCCAAGGCTTCACTCAGGCTCACTGTTGGTTCCTGGAGCCTAAGGCAAGTGTGGCTTGCAGGGGCTGGGGTCTCCCTCTGGCAGGGCTGGGAGGTTGCGGGTCATGGATGGGGAGCACCGACAGGGATAGGTAGGGGGGCCCTGGGTGGCAGGTGTGGGTTTGGGGGACTGCCAGGGCTGGGGGAAGAGCCAGCAGGGCAGGTGGGGGGCAGGGCATGGTTGTGTTGCTGGGACCTGGGGGAGCAGGAAGGTGTTGGGGGAAGCCCCACATGGAGTGCCATCCAGTGACATGTGGACTGGGAGTAACACACTGTCAGCCCTTCAGAGAAGCCACACAGGGAAGCATGGAGCCCACTCAGGCTGATAGCATGCCACTCCCAGTCAATGTGCCACCAGCTGGGTGGGTATTCCAAGTAGGGCTTTCCCCAACAACTCCCCACTCCCTTAGCCCCCAGCCAACTTTCCACAAGAGTGCCCAACAGGCTGGCGGTGCATGGACCAGAAGCAGTGCATTGTTGGCCCAAACAGGTTCTGTGCTTCCTTGTGCAATTCCCTGAAAGGCTGATTGTGCAGTGCTCTGGCTCCACAGGCTGTTGGCTGAAAAAGCATTCCATGTCTTTCCTCAACACCTCCCCACTCCCTCAGCCCCCAGGCAGCTTCCTACAGGAGTATCCACCTGGCTAGTGAGTCGTGGACCCAGAGCAGTGTGCTATCGGCCCTTCAAGAAAGCTGCACACAGAAACACTGAGTCTGCTTGGGCTGATAGTGTGCAGCTCCCGGTCCATGCACCAGGGGCCAGGCTTGTCTGGGAGCAGGGGATAGAGCTGGCTACCAGCTGCAGTGCACACTCCTGAGGGGTAAGGGGGACCCACACCATCCAGATCTGTGTGCAGGGTGGGAGCAGGGTGGGTGCACAGATCTTCGAGAGCTCCTAGCACTCTGGTGAAGTGCTGGATGATTGGAAGAAAGCCAATGTTGTGCCTATCTTCAAGAAAGGAAGGAAAGTGGATCCAGCAAACTACAGGCCCATCAGCCTGACCTCTATCCCGGGGAAGGCCTTAGAAAAAATCATCAAAGAGGCCATCCTTAATGGACTGGCTGATGGCAACACCCTGAGGGACAGCCAGCATGGCTTTGTTGTAGGTAGGTCATGCCTGACCAATCTCATTTCCATTTATGACCAGGTTACCTATCACATGGACAAGGGGGAAGAGATTGATGTCATATATCTTGACCTTAAAAAAGCCTTCAATCTGGTATCCCTTGATCACCTTTTGGCAAAGCTGGCCAACTGTGGCCTCGGGTCCACCACGATCCACTGGCTGGGGAATTGGCTCCGGGGTCAGACCCAGAGGGTGGTGGTTGATGGAAGTCAATCATCATGGTGCCCTGTGACCAGTGGGGTCCCTCAAGGCTCTGTCCTTGGACCTATTTTGTTCAACCTCTTCATTAATGATGTGGAAAGTGGACTGGCCAAGTTTGCCGATGATACCAAACTTTGGGGTAAAGCATCCACACCTGAGGACAGGGGTGTAATCCAGTCTGACCTTGACAGGCTCAGTAAATGGGCAGACGAGAACTCGATGGTGTTTAACACCAAAAAATGCATGGTTCTCCACCTTTGGAGGAAAAACCTGCAGTATGCCTATAGGTTCGGCAGTGCTACATAGACTAGTACTATGGACGAGAGCAACTTAGGGGTCAGGATTGACCACAAGATGAATATGAGCCTGCAATATGATGCTGCAGCCAGTAAAGCGAGCAAAACACTGGCTTGCATCCATAGATGCTTCTCAAGCAAATCCTGGGATGTCATTCTCCCATTGTACTTGGCCTTGGTGAGGCCTGTGTCCAGTTTTGGGTTCCACAATTCAAAAAGGATGTGGAGAAGCTTGAGAGAGTCCAGAGGAGAGGCACAGCATGATCAGAGGTCAGGAAAACAGACCTTATGATGAGAGGCTGAGAGCTATGGGACTTTTCAGCCTGGAAAAGCATAGGCTCAGGGGTGACCAGATGGTTACCCGTAAGTTTGTAGGGGGTCCACCAAGACCTGGGGGAACGTTTGTTCACCAGAGTGCCCCAAGGGATTACAAAGTTGAATGATTATAAGATCCTGCAAGACCATTTCAGGCTGGACATAAAGAAGAACTTCTTTACTGTCTGGGCCTCCAAGGTCTGGAATGGCCTGCCATCGGAGGTGGGTCAAGAACCTTCTTTGAATGCCTTTAAGAGAAACCTGGATGTTTTTCTTGCTGGGATCCTATGACCCCAGCTGACTTCCTGGCTCTGGGGCAGGGGCCTGGACTTGATGATCTTCCAAGGTCCCTTCCAGCCCTAATGTCTATGAAATCTATGAATTGGTTGCCATTCATTTCACAAAACTTGTGAAGGAGTGCTGTGAGTCTAAAAAGGCAACTGCTGTTCTAGAGATGGACATGTTCTGTCTATTTTCTATTTACCACTCTAACATCTACCAATGAGAAATTGCCATATATGTTTAACTTGGGTATTAAACAGTAGACAATTAGTGAACTGAAAAATATTAAGTCTGTCTCAATAGCCTGTTATACCTGTTGAATATCCAGTACCTGAAAAGTCCTGGCACATTCATCAATATACAAATGGCTTGTGGGAGTTTAGGGATTATGACATTTATTTGCAAAAGGAGTTATCAGATAAATTGGAAATCATCTTATTTTGTAAGGGAAAATATTGGCCATAGAAGTAATCATTAATGACACTATTGCAAAATACAATGAGGTTTATCCATATTTTGTCAATTAATGTGGTTATTCAACATTTTCTACCACTTACATTAATAATATACCCTTAAAGATCATTAGAACTCAGACGCATTTGGTATTACTCACCTTGAGTAGTGTCCTGCTTCATAAATAGTGCCAGTTGCATATTGGTATATTTCAAAGTGAGTATGAACCTGGTCTTAAGTGTGGACAAACCTGTCCTTCATAGTGTGACACTTGGTGTAACTTGAGTGATAGGTTGTCAGAAGGCTAACCACATTTCACTATGCATAAGGGGGTGCACATGGGTGACTTGCACCCCCTGAGATTCTCAGTGCACCCCTTGTGAAAAGCATTATCAACACTGCTGGTGGCACCTGCAGGCAGTCATCACTCGCCACCCTGCCCTTGCTGCTGACACCACCGGTGGCATCTGCAGGCAGCCTCCAATTGCTGCTGGCTGCTGCCAACACTGCCAGCAGCTTTTGCGGGTGGTCACTGACTGCCAGTTGGCTTTTGACACCCACCCCTGGCCATTGACACTGCTGCAGCTGCCTACAGGAGCTCCCTGCTTGTCACCGCCTCGCCCCCACCACCAGCATCACTGCCGCTGCCTGCAGGCAGTCGCTGTGCCCCCTTGTGGTGGATCACCTTTGGGGTGCTTGCCACTTGAGGGCTCTCACAGGCTCCAAGGGAAGCCTGTTTTGGAGCAGCAGCAGGGGAAACCTCCCCCAGTTACCATTTTAAGGGGGAAGGTGTGTGGCAGGGCACTGTTGATGCCTGCCACTTGAAGACCAGAGCCAAGCAGCCAGCAGGTGCTTGATGGAGGCAGACATTTTAGATCTCTGGCTGCCTATATAAACAGCTCAGTTCCCTACTGGGAAGGCAATAACATTGCCTGGCTGTGAGGCTTTGTGTATCATCCTGGAGGGAAGGGAGGAGCTGTAGGGTATGGTTAGGAGGCTCCTGGTTCTGGGCATGACCTAAAACTGCACCCTGCTGGGATTGGGTAGCTTCGTAGGGTTCTCAGTAGTGTGGAAGCCCCTAGGAAATGCCAGGCCAGTTATCACCCCAGTGAAAGGTGGATAGGGGCACCTTAACCCTAGCCCTCACCTTTGGGTGGGTTGCATAACACCAGAGACAGTTGGGGGCCAGGCACGGTGGCAGCCACTTGAGCCATGTGGGGTGCAAGACCCCCAGGAGGGAGAGTAGGGGCCAGGCATGGCAGCAGCCACCCGAGCCCTTTGGGGTGCAACACCCTGAGAAACCCCAAGGAGGAAGAGTGGGGGCCAGTCATGGCTGTGGCCACTTGAGCCCTGTGGGGTGCAAGACCCCAAGGAAGGAGAGTGGGGCCAGACATGGCTATGGCCACCTGAGCCCACCAGAGAGTGAAGCCCTTTGGCCCCAGGTGAAAGGAGTGGTGTGGAGCCCAAAGTGAGTGGGGACAGAGATAAGGAGCCCTGAGTGAGGGAGCAGTGTGGAGCCCTGAGGGAAGGGGGCAGAGATGAGTTGCCCCAAGTGAAGGGGCGGTGAGTAGCCCCGAGTGAGGGGGGCAGAGCAGAATAGCCCCAAGTGAAGGGGGCGGTGTGGAGCCCCTAGTGAGGGGATAAGAATGCCCTAGTGAGGAGTGGCTCCAGAAAAGGGGCAGAGACGAAGAGCCCTAGTGGGGGAAAGAAAACCAAAGGATTGAGTGCCCAGTATGTTTAGGTATATAGAGTTGGCTGGCCACTACCCTGGTGAGGGTCATGGGAGAAGCCCAAAAGATGATACGTCTGCCACCCAAGGGATGGAATAGCTAAGCCTGTGGCCTGAGGGGCCTACTCCAAGAGGGAGCAAGGCAGGATGAGTTAGTGCAGTATGAAAGAGACCCTGTGAGAGAGGGTGGAGTGTGTGAGGCCTGAGTGAGAGGCAGGTGGTATGAATGAGTGCATGACTGAGGCCTGACAGCATGGCCTAAGCTTGTTCCAGCTGTAGACCGGGAGCATATTGTCATCTGGATGCCATCTGCGAGGTTTGGGCTGTGGCGTAGGGGAGGTACAGAGCTGTAGCTAGTGCCCCCTGGCATTGGGGCATAAAATGGGCAGCCGCCCGTCTTAATTATCATCATATTAATTAATTAAGAGCAAGGCATGGCAGGAGAGTCAGGTGGGTGGTGTGCCCAAAGGCAAGTGGGTAACCTAGCACTGTGGCTAGGCGAGGAGTCCCACTTCATCACACAACCCCAGCCTCTGGGGGCATGCAGTGTTCATAGCTAACAGAGTAGAGGGTAGATAAATTGGAACTCTGTACCTCATCATTAATTTGTGTTCTGAACACCACAGCCATACATAGAGAATCTGATACGCTGAGTCATGCATGCCAGCTGTGTAAACTAAGCATAAATTCTAAAGATGTCCATGGGCAGTTTTATTGAAAATAAGAAACATTAGATGGTTCTGTTAGCTTTTGCTCTCCCAGAAGTTGTTAGCTCTTCTCCTGTCATATCATTATTAAACTCTTCTGGGTAAAGCTCTGCTTTCCATAAGAACCATTTATATTTAAATTACACTGAACAGTTGCTTCATTTTCCCATCAACTAAACTGTGAACGCTAATGTGAGTTATGTCCCATATAAGAAGGTAGGGCAGAGTGGCACCTTGGAGATGCACTGGTTCATAGAGGGATGCGCTTTTGCAGTCAACAGGTTACTGCATCAGATGCTAAGAATGAACTTGCAGGAAGAATTTTTCCTAGAAAGGCCTTCAGTTACAAAGGAGAGTGGCGGGATTTGGGGGACTGCTGAAAGAGGCAAAAATGGGTTGAAAAGATCACCATGGATAAGCAAGGCAGTTAATACAGTAGCTCTCCTGAACAAAACTTTAAAATGCAACTTGAATGCAAAATTGCCAAACATTCACAGGCTAGATTGTGCTAAATATTGTTTCAACCAAAACTGTGCATTCCTACCCCATTACCTGGATTAGCTATTAACTCCAGCCATTTGCCTATTGTCCCCCATTGTGTTAACTACCTTATTTATCCCTGTTCTATTCCACTCATTATTTTGCCTTGCTCAGTGGAAGGCTCCCCCTGTGCAAGGCTCCCTCTGTACTTTGACTTTGGATTTAAATTCCTTTCTACTGAAAATCCTTTCATTCTGCAAGTACATTCTAGATCTCTACTGCACCTTCTGCCTGACTTTAAATAAACACAGCTAACCAGCTTTCCACCCCATATAAATAACAGAAGATGGGCTTTACTATGGAGAACTTCTATAAACTCTACACAAAATCCTTAAAAAACAGCTATTGGCTGCAAACTGGCTCCAGGGGCACACCCAAAGGGTGGTGGTAGACGGGTCAATGTTGACCTGGGAGGGTGTGGGCAGCGGAGTCCCCCAGAGCTTGGTCCTTGGGTCGGTGCTGTTCAACATCTTCATTAGCGACCTGGACGAGGGTGTGGAGAGCACCCTGTTCAAGTTCGCTGATGACACCAAGCTGTGGGGTAAAGTGAATACACCAGCAGGCAGGGACCACATCCAGGCAGACCTGGATAGGTTAGAGAAG
>NW_017728949.1:46886604-46887948 GCF_001723895.1 Crocodylus porosus
AGGAAGAACTACTTCACTGTAAGGGTGGCCAGAGCCTAGAATAGGCTTCCCAGAGAGGTGGTGCTCTCACTTTCCCTGGAAATCTTCAAGAGGAGACTGGATAGGCACCTGGCAGGGGTCTTATGACTCCTGCCACTCCCAGTGCTCCTTCCTGCCCATAGCGTGGGGTCGGACTAGATGATCTGTCTAGGTCCCTTCCGACTCTTTGATTCTATGATTCTATGATTTAGTGAGGGACACTCTATGAAAAATGAAGTGATCTAGGGTAATTCAAATATAACTTTTAAAACAGAAAAATCATGATCAATATTTCTGCAAGCATCTTAACTTACAAACCTGACAAATGCATTTAAAAAAAGAAGTGTGCATTATAATAACATGACTAAATCAGCTAGTGAAAGTCCTGCCTGGCTCCCTGTGACCAGAGACCTGAGGAAGAATGCCTTGCATTCAAAAGCTCATCTAACTTTATCCCAGCTACATAGTTGGTCCAATAAAATGCATCACCCTAAGAAATTCTTACATCTCACAAGCTTAAAAAAACCTCACAGAAAGGATTTGATTATTTTCTATGGAGGATCCAATTGATGTATGTTGCTTCACTCTAACTGAGATTAAGTAATTTTTATAATCTATTATATACAGATTCAGTATTTTCAAGTTTCTGTGGCTACAAATGAATATTCAGTCCCAAATAAAATCAAATACATCCAACCAAGGAGTAGGTCTAAGTCCTGCACCACTCAGGTAAATAGTGTTGACAGTGCCCTCAATGGGCATGCCCAGCTGAGCGCGCACGTGCCTCTTGTGGTATCTCAAAACAGTTTGACACACTGCAAGAGGCACACTGGGAACAAAAAAATGTTCCCCGTGTTGCATATTTGCCCCACGGGCTCTAACTTTGATACCTAGAAATCCAGGTATCAAAAAAAAGCCTGCAGGAAAAAAATGAAAAGACATGCTCTTGTAGTATGTCCTGAAGTAACTGGAGGGGGGGGGGGGCAAAGAGATGCTCTTGTAGCTGGCTAGAGTGTCTCTATGGCTGCCCCTTGCCCTGTGGGGCTGTGTTCCCTGGTGCTTCAGCACACTGTCTCTGCATGCAGGGCAAAGAGCGGTGACCTGGACCTGGGCTTTGAACCAGGTAAGTGGGGACTGGAGTGAGGGGGGAATGTGAGGGTGCCGGGGTGCTGCTTGGGAGAAGTGGGTCCCTTGTTTTCCCCCCACATGGCCCACAGCCCCCCCCCCCCAGCAGCAACAGCCATCAGGGTGCTCGAGGCCCTCCTGGCACAGCCTCCTCCATGGTGCAGGACGTGGTGCTGCCTATGTCACATTGTACAAGCCCAG
>NW_017728949.1:46888048-46916668 GCF_001723895.1 Crocodylus porosus
GAGTAAATTGGATGCTTATCTTGCTGGGATCCTATGACCCCAGCTGACTTCCTGCCCTTTGGGCAGGGGGCTGGACTCCATGATCTCCCGAGGTCCCTTCCAGGCCTAATGTCTATGAAATCATAAACATAGAGCTTAACAATGATATTTCTAAACACACAGTGGAACTGATTATTTGTTACAGTTCAATTATCCAACTTTTCTGTCAATGATCTAGTCTTCAGGAAAATGACGGAAGTGATTCAGAATCTAGAAGGCTGAACATGCATTATTGTAGAGTTTGTAAATGTGTTATTTATATGTACATACTAACTTAAGCCTTCTTCCTAATGCATATTAATAATCTTGTTTCTGTTTACCAAAAATGGTTACCTTTAACTTGATTTTTTTATTTTGAGGGGTTTTTTTGTTTTTTGGTGAGGGTAGGTTTTGCTCTGACTGTTTCTCTTTTGCCCTGATTATATTTATTTAATAGTCAACTTCCTGATTCGCTTTAAGTTAGAGACAGGATTTTTTAGTTGCTTCTTTCACTGGGTGCATGTCTTGACCACAGTGCAAGCTAAGCATGCAGCTTGAGTTGAGCACAAAGATCAGAACCAGTCCTGAAGACCTCTGGGTCCCAACACTCAGTTTCATAGTTTCATAGTTATTAGGGTTGGAAGGGACCTATTAGATCATCGAGTCCAGCCCCCTGCCCTGGGCAGGAAGGAGTGCTGGGGTCAGATGACCGCAGCCAGGTGTCTGTCCAATCTCCTTTTGAATATTTCCAAGGAAGGGGACAACACCTCCTCCCTTGGAAGCCTATTCTATATTTTGGTGACCTTCACTGTAGAGAACTTTTTCCTGAAGTCCAGCCTGAATTTTCTCTCTTTTAACTTGTGTTCATTGTCTCTAGTTACCCTGACTGTCACCCTGGTAAACATCATATCCCCCACTTCCTGCTGACTCCCCTGATGAGTTTGTAGGCAGCCAGAAGATCACCTCTCAGCCTCCTGTTGTGGAGGCTAAAGAGGTTCAGGTCTCCCAATCGGTCCACATAGGGTTTTTTCTGTAGGCCTTTAACCAGACGGGTAGCCCTTCTCTGAACCCTTTCCAGGTTATCCACATCCCTCCTGAAGTGCAGTGACCAAAACTGGATGCAGTACTCCAGGTGCAGCCTGACCAATACCGCATAAAGGGGAAGCATCACCTCCCTAGACCTGTTTGTGATGTGCCTACTTCTGCAAGAAAGAGTGTGTTTAGCTTTACTTATTACCTCATCACATTGGTGACTCGTGTTCATTTTGGAGTCAATTATGATTCCGAGGTCTCTTTCCACAGTTGTGCTGCTCAGAATGATCCCTCCCTGACTATAAGAGTGCTGATGATTCTTCCTCCCCAGGTGCAACACATGACACTGATCCTTGTTAAACTTCATCCTGTTCTGTTCTGCCCACCTCCCCAGCCTTCCAAATCCACTTGGATTTGCTCCCCACTCTCTAGTGTGTTTATCTCTCCCCATAGTTTTGTGTTGTCAGCAGACTTGGACAGGGTGCTTACTAGTCCCTCATCCAAGTCACTAATGAAAATATCGAATAGTTCTGGTCCCAGGACAGAGCCCTGGGGGACTCTGCTGCCTACATGTCTCCAGGTAGAAACTGATCCGTCTACTATCATTCTCTGGGTGCATCTCATAAGCCAATTTTCCACCCACCAGACTGTGTAATAATCTACATTGCAATTTTTTAGTTTATTTATAAGAATTGGGTGTGACAGTGTGTCAAAGGCCTTTTTAAAGTCTTTGTCAACAATATCTACCTCTGTTCCCTCACCCAAGCATTTTGTGACCCAGTCATAAAATGAAACTAGGTTTGTCAGGCAGGATCTGCCTGCTATGAACCCATGCTGATTGCTCCTTAGCATTACTTTACCCACTGGTCGCCCACAAATGTGATCTTTAACTATTTTCTCAAAGGTCTTGCCAAGGTTTTGTTCTAGTCTTTTGAATATTGCATCAAATATGTTCTTTAAACAAAATGCTGACATACAGTAACTTTCCCTTAGCCCTATTGCTTTCAACCTGGTTGCTACTCAATATGTACATCATTGATGGAAATAATCAATTATTTCCACAATCTTCATAAAATTCCATTAAAATGTTTGTAATATTATTTCAAATGAAAAATTAAGACATAGTACCATTTCAGGTAAATGGGTTTTTTTAATTATGTTTTCTTCTATTTTTTCCTCTGGGCTACACCACCATTTAACACAAAACTTAACCAAAAAACCAAACAAACATAATAGACAATTGCAGGAAGCCTAAGTTCTATTAATCTCTGTCCAGGTATTTGTTCTTTCTTTAAGTTCTGATTTTTCAAAAAATCAATTGAAAACCTGCAGATTTCAAACAGCTACTTCTGTTGAAACAGCAATTCCAAGGCTCTGCTTTTCTTTGCCAGTCAGGAGCCTTGAATAGTCAGGCATTGCCCAAAGGGTGTGGCAGGGGTAGTGGCTGCCAGGCTGCTGTTTGCAGTTAACTATTTAATGCCATAATATAATTCAGTGCCTCTAATAACTTTCCAGAAGGATACTAAGATTTCCTTTTTCTTTTACAGAATGGAAATGCTCCTGACTACAGCATAGGTAGGCTGGTAGATACTAAGAAGGGGTTGAATAACTAGAGAAAAAATAATGGGTCATTTAGGGGCTCTTTTTACACCTTCCTATGAGGCTGTAAGTGCTTTACAGACATCAGTGAGTGACTGTTCTACCATCTTCTACTGGCTGCAGACTGTAGCTTCCTACGGCAGCAAACCAAATGGAAGCATTGAGCATTCCTGCAGACCCAGTGGGAAGTGCTGATGTGCAGCAGCATTGCTCAGTCCCAGCTCCCTTCCTCACAGCTAATACCGCTGCCCTCAGCTCTGCTGCTGCAGTCAGGCTTTCTGCAGAACCTCTTCATCCCACCACTCCCAATGGGAGCCTAGGCACCTGCCCATGTCTCCCTGGGTTTCTCTCCCATTGTACTGGGGGGGGATGAGCCCTGCAACTTCCAGACCTCTTTTCTGTGTAGGCAGAAGAGTAACCTCTCCAGACTTTCGACCCATGCACACTAACTGTGGCTAGGGATAGACATTCAAAAAGCTGGAGCTGAAATTGATTCAATCTTTACATGTTAGTGTAACCTGCAGAGATTGAACCAATTTGCAAGTGGATAGATATTCACTTTTGATTTAGAAAATGTGGGCATATGTCTGCATTGGCTCAGGCCAGCCAGCCCTCCTTTTCCTTCCAGAGTCCTCAGCAGAGGGGGAGGCATGATCACACTATGACAGCAGGACACTATGATTGCGGTGGGGAGGTGTTAAACTACCACCCTGGCCTGCACAGTCCCCAGCTGGGATGTGCCTGGAGGGGGAGGGGGAAGTAGCCCTCACCAGGCTTTCTCCCCCTCCACCTCTCATCCTTCACTTGCTGCTCAAAGGGCAGGGAGTGTTGCCAGACTCCACCCGTGGCTAGTACTCTGAGGGAAAGGGTGGGGGTGGGGGGAGGGAGGACTGCTTGTTGGGGACTGCATGCACTTGTTGATAATACTGATCTTTTCAATCTCTTTCTCCCTGCTTCTTCATACTGTCTACAACAAATTGACAGGCACTGCATTCATTGAAAACCAGGTCATTTCTCACACCTCTCTTTGTCCCCTGTTGAACAATGACAGCAAGCCAGCAGGGAGCCTATCAGAACAAAAAGCATACCAGCCCATCAATAAAGCAAAGCCTTTCTCATTAGTTCAAGCTCTTCTTAAACAGCTTTTTGCAAAGCATTTTTAAGGAAGAACAGAGGGACATTACCAGCTTACCTGTTGATTAGCTCCAAAAAGCCCTAAGCAGACACTGTTCTGTCTGCCTTTGTTCCAGTGAAAATGGAGGCACACACACATAGACGCCTCTCAGCATTAGCTAGCATGGGGGTGACATGACCAAGACCAGATGCCAGCTGGGGTCCATGCTGTAGGAGAGGGAGGGAGATCCCTGCTTGAGCAGCGAGCGGAGGGTGGGGCAGGAGGAAGACAGGTAGATGGTGCTCTGTCTGCAGTCTTCACCTCCTTCTCAGCCAGCTGGAGCTCCATCTAGGAATGGGCCAGCCCTCCTCTTTGAAGTAGACAGCCCAGCCCGCTCCAGCCCAGGGCTGAGAAGCATATTGAGATGCTGGGGGACTCTGATTTAAATAACTTAAATCAGAAAGCGGTCTGGGACAGAAGTTCCATAAACTGGTTTTCACAGAAGTTTAGGACTGGAAGGGACATCAAGAGATCATTGGGCCAAGCCCCTCCTGCTCTGGGCAGAAAGACTGCTAGGGTCAAATAACTCCAGCAAGGTATGTGTCCAGTCTCCTTTTGAAGATCTCCAAGGTAGGTGCCTGCACCACCCCCATTGGGAGTCTATTCCAGAGTCTGGTCACATGAACTGTGGCAAAGTTATTCCTTATCTAGTACGCCCATCTAGCTTTGAATGCCTGCTCATGTGCCACCTTGGTCTGGGCGGTAGAGGGTGTATGCTCTCTATCATCGTGGGTTCCCTGAGGTGGGCTTTGGCTGTTCCTCTGGCCTTCCCCAAACTCACCTGCCACATCTTTGAATGTTATATCAGTGTGGGGTTTGGCCTCAATGTTCTCCTCGGGGATGACCCTGCTGCTGGCAGGATGTTCGTGGGGCTCCACCTCCCCTACACCCCAGCCTTATGGCAACCTCTGGTGGGGCACCAGATCTTATCATGACAGCTTCTCCAGTGGAGATGTCCCTCATGCCCAATTGTATCCTCCCCTATTCTTGGGGAAGGATAATTAACTGGCCTGGGCTCTAGGCTTGTGGTCCCCTTGAGCCAGTTGGCTCTTCTCTTGGGATCCAAGGATGCCCCTGTTGAGCAGGGGTAAAGGAATAAAATAAAAAAAGAAACCAAAAGAAGAGACCCAAAAAGGTTTCCCTATCCTATGTCCTACTAGTCAGCTTTCTCAGTCTTCCTGCCTGACTCTGGCAGTGCTCCCCTGATGCTGGTCCTGCAGGGCTCCCCTCTCTTCTCCGCCCCATCCCAGCTCCCTGACCTGGTACCTGGGAGCAATCAAGTGGGGACACCTTTGCTTCCCCAAGTTTGGCTTCTGCGTCTCCCTTGAGCTTGTCGCCCTGGTTGCTTCGTTGCTCAGCGCTTCCTTGATACACCTCCTTGGCAGCACTAGGGGGAAATCCCTCCCAGGACTGCACCCCTCCTCGGGCTTAATCTTAGCGCTCCCGATGTGAAGGGCTCTCAGTGCTCTTCCAGCTGCCCATCACTTTGGCATTTCAAATTCACGCCATTCTTGCCTACTGACGGCATAGAGAGCCTCCGCTTGCTCACTGGCTCTCCCATCTGCATTGCTGGCAGCTGCTTTTATTCTTGTCAGCTGGTGTATTCTCATGACGTCACCCACCGGCCTTAATAGCATAAAGGCACAGCTTGTGAACCACATAGGCTTTTCTTTTGGATCCTCCTGCACTGCTCCTCCTGCAGGTGAGTAACTGTTTTGTATTTTTTCCTTTATTCCGCCATTTCTCCCTGCATCGAGTCCCATTAGCAGGGCTTCCCGACTCCTCCTCTCACTATCCCAGACTGGGATATGCAGTCTGAAACCTTCTTCTAGCAGTTTATGACCATTGCTCCTGGTTTTCCCCTGGGGCACTTTGGTAAATAGTTGTTCACCTACCCCCTGATGTTCACCTCTGATATATTTGTAAGTTGCCAACAAATCCCCCTGAAGTTTTCTCTTTTCTAGGCTGAACAATTCCATGTCTGTTAGCCTTTCCTTATATGACTTGCTCTTCAGGCCTCTAATCATATGAGTGGCTCCTCTCTGGACTCTCTCAAGCTTCTCCACATCCTTCTCAAAGAGTGGCACTCAGAACTGGATGCAGTACCCCAGCTGCAGCCTCACCAGTGCTGAGTAGACCGGAAGGAAAACTTCCTTAGTTTTGCTTGAGATGCACTGATTGATGCATGCCAGTGTATTGTTTGTTCTGCTAACTGTAGCATCACACTGGTGTCTCATGTTCATTTTATGGTCAATTATCCCCCCAGGTCTCTTTTGGACATTGTGCTACCTAGTATAGCACCATTGAGCCTGTAAGTTTGTTACAGATTTTTCCTCCCCAGATGGAGCACTTTACACTTCTCATTCTTGAATAGCATCTGGCTCTGGTTCTAACTAATCTGTCTAGGTCTGCCTGAATCCTCAGCCTACCCTGATGCATGACTGCACTTCTCCACAGCTTAGTGTCATTGGTGAACTTTACCAGTGCACTTTTCACCCCCACAGTCAGATCATTTATGAAGATATTGAAAAGCACTGATCCAAATACCAACCCCTGGGGGACCTTACTAGTACCTTTGCCCAGGTCAACACAGATCAGTCTATTAGTACTCTTTGGGTCTGACCCTGCAGCTAGTTTCTAACCCATCTGATCATTAAATTCTTGAGCCCATAGTCCCCTGGTTTTACCTTAAGAGCCTCATGGGACATCAAGTCACAGGACTTCCTAAAGTCCAAGTTAATGATGTTAACTGGATCTCATCTCCTTTATCCAGGTGGTAAGTAACCTGATCATAGGAGGAGATATGGTTAGTCAGACATGATCTACCGACAACAAAACCCTGCTGGCTGTCATTCAGTATTTTGTTTTCTATTTGCTTATCACATATGGACCCCTTGACAGTTTTTTTGAGGATTTTTCCTGGGATTGAGGTCAAGCTGATCAGCCTGAGTTCATTGGGTCCTACCCTTCTTGAAGGGAAAAACATTGGCCCTCTTCCAGTCTTCTGAGACTTCTCCTGAGTGTCACTAATTCTCAGAGAGGTTCATCAATTGTCCTGTGATGACTTTGGCTAGTTTGTTCAGAAATTATGCAGAAGGAAATAAACAAATTACTGACCCGATCAAAAGGGGGGAGGGTCATTATCATTTTTCATATGTGGGAAGAATACGGTAATCGGGTAGGTTACAATGTGCCATAAAACCAATACTAGTGGTAAGCCCTTGGTTCTTAGTGTGCCTGGACACGAGCACAGAGGCTGCTCTGGCATGCAATTACCACACTCCAGCAGCTTCTGGCATCTCATGTGTCAGCATCCCTGCACTTCAATATGGTGGCAAGGGAGCTTGAACTAAAACACTTTTAACAAGCTTTAATTCAAGTACCCCCACCACTATTGTGAAATGCAAGGATGCTGATACACAAGACACTGCAGTGCTTTAATTAGAATGGCTCCCCCAGAGCATTGTGTAAATGTGCCCTTAGTGTCTATCTAACTTATAAATTTTTGTTCCCAAGTTCACCTTGTAAAGGTGTTAGGTAGATTTCCCTTGAATGAGGTCAGAGTGGGCATGGGTGTTCTTTGAGAAATGTGCTCCTAAAGGTGTATGTGTGTCTCTGTCCATATTTTTTTAGTGAGAGTTCATTCTGGTGCATAGATACTATTTGTTCATCCATGTAGTTGCCATGAGTATATTTGGTGCATTGGATTGGGTGTATCACATTTTAGGAAAGGCATGTATAGGAGCCATAGATTCTAATGGTTTTGTTACACAGGGTGTTGATTATAGTCCTAGTGGAGATGTGGTGACAGTTTAAGCATTTCTTGCTAAGGCAAGCCAGTGTCCAACTTAATGTCTGTTGGACAATGGGGTTGATGATGAATTGGGCAAGGTTACGGTGTTGTTTGAAAGCCAGAAGCAGAGGAGCTGAGAAGATTTCTTTCAAGGTCAGATCTTTGTCAAGTTTAGGCTGTAGCTGTTTGATGATTTTTCTGGTTGGTTCCAGTGTGGGGTGGTAGAAGACCACCAGGGGTGTTCAGGGAAATCTTAAGGGGGAAATGAGTCACTTGTGATTAGTAAGAAACATAACACTACTATATCTGTCAAACTGGACATTGTTTAGGTTTTGATGTTAGCAGCATCCCTTCAAGTTTCCTGGTGACATGATTTATTGTTGGAGATGGCTCTTCCCACTTACCAGTTGAGAGCAGCAAGAGTCAGGGCATTGTAGAGATAACTGACCCACCAACATCATGTGCAAGCTTAATATTATTTGTGTCCTTTTTAATATTATTCCAGGGTATGGAGCCAACCCAGCTCTATATTTACTTACTGTTTCCCAGCCATAGCTATGCTCCAGTAAAAGAACTCCTCTGGTCTTAAGGTAACTTTACATTAAATTTTGAGGTATCAGTGTTATTTTTAAAAAATCAAGAGCAAAGAGTCTCACTCTTTCTGTTTGTTTTTAGCTAAAAGAAGGCTGCTCTATGGTTTGCTGGGGCAAGTTTGCTTTTTTGTTTGCAGTGATTGCTTAACAAAATTAGTACTGAATTCTATTTTGAATACCCAATAGGAGGGTATCCCAGCTTTAACTGAATGAGAGCACACAGTGCTTTTCTGAAAACATCTCAAGTACAGCTTCACTCCATTAGAGTCATTTGCTGTCAAAGAGTACATGCAAGAAAAAATAAGCAATGTATTGTGGAGCTGCCTGATAACAGTCCAGCAATTCTCCCTTATTAAATATCATTGCTAGGTGGATCAACCACCTTGTGGTTTATGTCACTAATGTATCCTCTCTGCTTTCTATAGGATGTATTTACTGCAGTCACTGTACACCTGAATCTGTACTCAGCTTTCAAAATTAGGAATAACTCCACTGATTTAAACCAATATAACTGGGAGCAGAAACAGACTCTTTAATTTTTAATCAAAAGCAAAACACGACACTTATGGTTTGATACAGATGAATGAAGTGCTATAAAAGTATATTATGCAAAATGCTTTAGCAAGCTAAACAATATTCCACGTATTCCTATGGGTGATGAACAAACCACAGCATCAAGCATAGCCTGATTTTAGTTTTAGAATAACCACAGAACTAACTTTGGCTATTCCTGATAAGGGTTAATTGTATTTTTATGGAGAGCCCACATAAACACAAAAGGAAAATGTCATGATATTTACAGACTTTGATGAAATAGGGATGTTGGTTGTAGCCATGTTGGTCTAAGGACATAGGCAGACAAGGTTCTTTAGGTAAATGTGATATTTTAATTAGATCTTTTATTTAGTTGTTCTAATAAAAGCTATCACATTTACTTAAAGAACCTTGTCTGGTGAAACAACCGTCTTCTACTTGTACGAGGCCTAGAACTCAGCTTCACAAAACAAATCTTGACTCCATAAGATAATTATTTTTAAAAATGATTGATCATGTCATGATTTCTGGTTCTTCCAATATGTCATCTGGTTTGAAAGGCTGACATTTATATTTTCTTCCTGTGGCTTAGAGGGAATAAGGTCAGAATATAAAAGACGTCTCCTGGATTTCTGAACTTGGTCTGAGGCATGCCTAATGGCTAAGTACCGACATTCAAAAAGCCTGAGCCTGAATTGATTCAATCTTTGTAGGGTAGGCTAACTGGCTTAACTTGAACAGATTTGCAAGTGAACAGACATTCACTTTTGATTCTGGAAATGCAGCTACCTGCCTGCAGTGGCTCAGGCTAGAAGCTAGGGGGTGCTAAAGCAAGCCCTCCCTTCTCTTCAGTAGCAGCCGCAAGGCTGG
Source organism: Crocodylus porosus (assembly GCF_001723895.1). Taxonomy (NCBI): domain Eukaryota; kingdom Metazoa; phylum Chordata; order Crocodylia; family Crocodylidae; genus Crocodylus; species Crocodylus porosus. Next base: position 46,897,662 of record NW_017728949.1, read on the forward strand.
AGGGAAAGTGAGCTGGGGTAGGTGTGGCCAGGCCCTGGCAGGCCTGTAAGTATGATTGGGGACCTCCAGCCAGGGTGTGCCTAGAAGGGGAAGGGTGAAGCAGCCCACCCCCCATCTCCCCTCTTTCTGACCAGCAGGGGAACCTCAGCCAGAGTCTGCCTAGTCTCTTCCCACCCCCAGCCACTCACAAGGCAGGGGACATACCTGGAGTCAGCCCAGGCAGTGCCTCAAATGGAGGGGAGGGGAGGGGGGAAGGGGGGAGAATTAACCCCACATTTCCCTTCTCTCCCACCAATATGGGGACCTCAGTTGGGATCTGCCCTACTTTCTCCCCTCCCCCCCACTAGCTGGTCACATGGTGTGGGTGTGGGTGTGGCTGGAGCTAGTACTGCGGGTGTGTCCCTGACCCTGGCAGCTGCTGCCCAGGCCAGCTCTGGCCACATCCCCTGCCATGCAAGCAGCCAGTGGTGGGAAAAGTTGGACAAACCCTGGCTGGGGTCCCCATACCTGTGGGAGAAAGAGAAGACATAGCAGTTTAATCTCTTTCCCTGCCCCACTCCACCTGAGGTGCTGCCTGGGCCAGATCCATTCATGCCCCCCCACCATGCAAGTGGGGAGAAAGCCAGACAGACCCTGGCTGGGGTCCCCATGCCAATGGGAGAGAAGGGAGATGGGGGGTTTAATCCCCTCCTTTCCCCCCTTCACCTGAGGCTGCTGCCTGGGTGGGCTCTGGCCATGCCCCCCACCACTAGAGTGGTGAGCAGGGGGGAAATCTGGGCAGACCTGGGCTGGGGTCCCATGTGGGTGGGAGAAAGGCGGCAGGTGGGCTTAATTACCCTCCCTCCCCCTGGTCCACACCCCCTGCCCCCTCCACTCCAGCATGGAAAAGTCAGGCAGTGGTTCTTCTGCCCCTGCCAGGCAGACTGGGCTGTGCCAGCTGGGTTTCCCAGGCCTACCCCCTTGTCAGCCAGCCCTCACTGCTCCAACTAGGGAGCAGAGGGGCAGGGCCAACCCTGCTCTGCTCAAGCAGACAGCACAGCCCAGCACAGCCCAGCACAGCCAAGGGCTGCAAAGCATGCTGGGATGCTAGGGGACTGTGATTTAACTTGAACCAGTAAGGGGTATGGGACAGAAGTTCCATAAACCAGTTTGACCTAAATCACTTATGTCTGATACTACATTTAACCAGGTTTATCTTAAACAAGTTTCAGCCATTTTGAATCTGGTTTATGTGCACTAAACTTCTGTTCTGTTACAGGTTTAAACCAGTTTCTGATCACTTAAACCACATGTGGGTGTGGCTGGAGCTGGCACTAAGATGTGGGGAGAAGTGGGGATGCTAGAAGGGAGGGACAGGCTACAACTAGATCTGGACAGGTTACAAAGGTGGGTGGATGAGAATAGGATGGGATTCAATACTGACAAGTGCAAGGTATTGCACCTGGGGAGGAAGAACCAGTAGCATGCCTACAGGCTGGGGAACTCTCTTCTCATCAGCACAGAGGCAGAAAATGATCTTGGAGTTGCTATTGATTCCAAGATGAACATGGGCTGACAGTGTGGGGACACGGTCAGGAAGACTAACCACACCTTGTTTCCATAGATGTCATCAATAGATGCGTCACGAGCAGGTCCAAGGAGGTGATTCTCCCCCTCTATGCAACATTGGTCAGGCTGCAGTTGCAGTACTGCGTCCAGTTCTGGGTGCCGCACTTCAGGTGGGGTGCGGACATCATTGAGAGGGTCCAGAGAAAAGCCACTTGCATGATCAGGGCGCAGCAGGGCAGGCCCTTCAAGAAGAAGCTATGGGACCTGAACCTGTTCAGCCTCCACAAGAGAAGGCTGAGAAGGGATCTGGTGGCCATCTATAAACTGTCCAAGGGAGACCAGCAGCCTATGGGAGAGTCCCTGTTCCCCTGAGCACTATCGGGAGTAACAAGGAATAACAGCCATAAGTTGACTGAGAGCAGATTCAGATTAGATATCAGGAGGCACTACTTCACAGTCAGGGCAGCTAGGAGCTGAAACCAACTTCCAAGGGAAGTGGTGCTCACCCCTGGGGGTCTTCAAAAGGAAGCTAGGTATTCACCTAACTGGGATCATTTGACCCCAGCATTCTTTCTTGCCATGGCAGGGGGGCAGACTTGATGATCTGCTCGGGTCCCTTCTGACCCTACTAACTATGAAACCGGGTTAGGTGTAACTTCTGCCCTAACCCTTGTGACTCTACATTCAACCATTTGCAACTGATTCTTCTCAGGTAGTCACAAGATAAACTACAGAAATGGTCTTGCATGTTGGAACCTCTTCCCAAGTGCCCTAGCCACTTGGCTCCAGTCAGCTCACTCTTGCCTCTCTCTCACACCCAATGAATCTCGGGACTTTTTTTTATCTGCATGGTGGCATGTTTTCAACAGCAGGAGCTTAGAGTACTATCACCTAGAATAGACTGTTGCTTGGTGGTTAAGGCACTCTTTTTAAATTCCCTCAGACTGAGGAGAAAATGTAATCTTAGTCTTCACTTCTGGGCCAAGTGCACTAAACATTAGGTTCTTATGTTAAGCAGAGTAGGGTACTACTGGCATCTCCTAACTTGAGTCAGCTTTATGCAAAGTTAGGTAGCTTTTACTGAACATGCAGACTGTTATGAAACCATCCTGAGGTGCTCTATGCTCTCTCTCTCTGCATCATTTATTGCCTTAACACAGGATTTTAGATACCAGTATAAAGACTAGACATGTACAAATTTGGCATTTTCAGGTGTCTGGATCCTTTACAAAATCACCTTAAAATGATCCACTATTTCCTTATGTGATGCTGTCTTAATTTAAGGTATCTTTGTTTCCTTCTAATGGCAAAGTAATACGTGGTTGTATTAACTATGGTAGTGTTTTGTAATAAGTGCTGAATATCCAGAAAATAGGTCCAGTACAGGCAGTGTCCCACCAAAGAGCTTCAGTTTTTCAGAGAGCACTTCTAAAGGTGAGCATGTAGTATATTCTATCAGGACACAAAGAATTTCTCTATGGAGCAGTAGCATAGAGCAGGCTAATTTATCTCAGCACACTACTTATTTAGGACTAAATGTTGTACCTGCAATTTTGTTTCCACACTGCAAACTACAGGGTGGACAATGTGCTTGATCAGTGTATTTAACCACATGCAAATGATCTAGTACAGGCAAGCCTTTAGTCATGTTCAGAGTAATATCAAAAGAACAGTATTTGACTGATTCTCCTCATCTCCTAGAATTATATAGGAGCCACTCACAAATCAGCAGATAGAACCGTCTTCCAGAAAGTACCAAGCTGACCTTGAACCAGTATATAAAGCTGAAAGCATCCCTTTATCAACCCATTAATAGTACTTAATTCATAAATCCTTTCATGAGAATTAAATTTCCCTTCCCTTCACAGTCTTAGCACTATATAAAGTCTTACAGTGGTATGACATATTATTTATTCTATTCCTATCTATACCACTTTTGGCTCATTGTATAAGGATAAGGCAGTTACCTTTGCTGCTTCAATTGCCTTTCTGTGAAATGGGCATAAGAATATGCATTTTATCCCATGTGAATATTGTAAGGATTAATTAACTAATGCTTATAAAGTGTTTTTTAAAACTGTTAAACTATTGTAACAATTTTTATGTTAACACTTATTTTAAGTGAAACATAACTGTTATTATTATTAGTTACACAATTTCTTGTTAAGTAACATCTTAATGTTGCGCTATAGTAATATCTGTGAATACCTTTTACAGGTAAATGATTCACTTCATTTTATTTTGGGGTAACTGTTGTCTTCCAGGTTATGAGTGACTTGAAATTGGGAGATTGATTCCTTTCCTTGTTCTGCTACTTACTTGATGGTGAATCTTAGCAAATTACTGTTCTAGTCCCATTTAGAAAAATGCTTGCCTCCTGTTGTGTAAAGCTCTTTAAGATCTACTGATAAAAAGCGTCATATGAATTCAGAATATTAATGCTACTTTGACTATTTTCCAAAATGGTACATAGTATAAGTTTTAGGAGATCTGATATGTTAATTTTTTCTAAAAGTGAAAAACATAATTGTGTCCTAGAGTAAGGGCAAAGTAAAGGGCAAGGTTTAAATTCTGCTTACTGCAACAGTTTTTTCTTGCTTAAATCTTCCCCTAGTGATCAGTTTTATGTTGCTGGAGGAGAAAAGGAAGGGGAAAGATTGTGTGCAGGCACTTAGGAAAAGCTTTCTGAAATTCAAATAGAAATGCATTAGTTAATGTAGCAGACATTCATTTTGTGTTGCTTTCTTGTTTAATATATCTGTTAATATTTCACATTCTCTTTGATTTGACCTAGTTTTTGTTTTTTATTCAAGGAAAAAAAAAAACAACTTATTTTCCTACCTCCCAAAAATATGGCACTTCTCTATAGAGAAGAGTGCAATAAGAATGCAAATGAACCAATATTTTTAAACGTGTATATAGTATTCCCACAGTATTCCTCTTTCCAGTTTCTCTTTTGGAGAAGTGTACATAAAAGTAGTTGTGTCTCTTGGTATGTAATGCTAGCAGTGGTGTTTAGGTCTATGCCTAGTGGTGTCCAAATTCATATTTAGTGATTGTACAAGAGTATAAAAAGAGAAGACACCAGCAGGCACATCTACCCATGTGCATTTACTGAAATTACTGTGCAGTACAGGCATGCATCTAAACATGCACATCCATACTGCACAGTAAATATGGTGACTTATGCTGACTTGAGTGCAAATTTATGCCTGTATTATGCAGGTATCAAATTACACCCAATTATGTACTGCACAGTAATGCACATGTAGATACCTTACTGTACAGTAACATTGACTTTAGTCCCAAGTCAGTCCACACACAGTGTTAATGTGCTTTAATGCCTGCACATGTAAACACCAGCCTATTCCCTTTTACTGCACAGTAAATTTAAACTGGCTTTAATGCATGTGTAGACACAGCCGTCATGGAGTGGGGCCTAGGAGCGGCCGTGATCCCACTAGCACCCCCTACCGTGTCAATTAGGCAATCCAGCACCCTCTTATCTCGCACCCCACATCTTTGATGATATCTGGTTCTATAGGAGGCTGCCTTTGATCCCCTAATATGCGGTGTTATGCTGAACTATCCCTTGTTCCATATGAGGCGACTCAGTGCACCCCAGCCTTATGGGCATTGTGCATCTCCTACCTCCCCTTTAGCACACCCCAAGCCTCACCGCTCTTCTGGACATTGTCAGGTCCAATTGCTACCTGCGCCTTGCCCAGTGCCCTTGGGCCCGGGACGCCACCAAAGCACCTTCCCTGGCACCCCTGGGCTTGTCACACAACCAGTGCCCTGTACAACTGATTAGCCCTACTGGGCTTACTGACAGTACTCTTCCCAGCTGGGCTCAGTGGCCTAAGCCTTACCTAGCCCCTCTGGGTTTGTACCCCCAATCTGTATCAATTAGGCTCAGGTGGCCTGAGCCTTACCTGGCCTCTCTGAGCTCTGGTTAACAATCTGTATCCAATTAGGCTCAGGCGGCCAGAGCCTTACCAGGCCCCTTTGGCCCTTCAGGGTCCCTGACACTGGGAGCCCCTCTGGGATCCTTTTCAGTCCACACCCCTACTGGGTTTTCTATCAATAGTATATGCCCACTCCTGGGGGCTTGCTTAAAACCTGCCCCCTTGTGGGGCTCCCCTCTGTACTCACCCCCTCGTGGGGCTCCCCTCTCTAGTAGCACCCACCCTAGGCTTCTTCTCATGTGGCTCTCCCCTTGGAGCCTAACACAAGCCCCTCGGGCTTCTCACTGGTGCTCCTTGCAGCAGGGCTCAGGTGGCCTTAGCCGTGCCTGGCCCACAAAATCCTCTTTGCCCTTCTCAGGGCTGGGGTCTTATACCCCAACTACAGTGCCCTCACTGGCACTGTGCCCCTCCCCAGGGCTGGGGTAGTACACCCCACAATGCAGCACCACACTCCAGTGCTGGGAGCACCCCCACTCTACTGGGGCACTCCTAAATGATGCCTCCTCCTTCCCCTACAGCCTCTCCTGATCCTCTGGTGTAACAGTAACTAAACAGAACCATAAGCCAAATGGCTGAAACACAACAATAAGCCTCCTGGCTATAACATAAGATCTAAGCCCACCTGGCTCCCTCGCAAAGGCCTCTCAGTCAGGGTCCTCTCCACCCTCACCATGCTGTAGCCGCTTGGGTGGTCAGGCTGCAACAATCAATTCTACTCTGCCCAGCTCTCCTGCTCCTACAGTGGCCAAAAGGAAACTGCTCACTAAGGCTCCAGCCTGGGCTGTTTATAAAGGCCTGGCCCTGCCCCCTTCTGGCCATGTGACCAGCCTGGTTGCTCCGGCAACCACCACCTGTGCTGTCTCAGGGAGCTTCAGCAGCCCTTATTCCTTCCTAGGAACAGGGCACCTGTGTGACCCTGTGACAACAGCCACTATGAATTATGTTACCATTTCTGCCAAGATCTGAACAGTTTATTCTTGACAACAAGAATAAACAGAAAAATTCCATCTCTTCTAACCTGACTCCTCAGGCCATGCTTCACATGCTCATGCCAGTAGAAGAGTAGCAACCACAAGAATAATATTTGTGGCTCCCCAGATCTGTTCCTTTTGAATGTGCATTTGCTTCATTTAGCACCAACACTCACCTAGTGAGAGAAACAGAACCTGAATCAACTCACCCTGATGTTCTTCAGTACTACAGATCTGGGAGGTCAAGTGTTTAAAAAAACCTAAGCATGTTTTATGCTGTCTGTTCACTGAATAAAAACAATCACCCTCTGAGATTAAAAGTAATATTATACAAACATAAAGGCATAACAAGTTACATAACCGAATTCTCAACATTGCTTTAAAAAGAAATTCATTGAATCAAGTGACAAGTTTGCATATATATTTTAGCCATAGAAGCCTATCAAGGACATTGAGCACTTGTTCTTTTTAAGTCCCTCATTTACATGTTGATATTCACCTTTAGCAGTAATACTTTGTCATGTAATTTTGGCAGAATAGAATAATATTTCTTTAAATAGCTTGTAAGTCTTCTATTACCCACTGTTCCCATGTTCCAGAAGCCAACCAGAGTAGCAGTGTGTACATGTAGCTAGGACCTTACAGAAGCTGTGTGTTCCTTCAAAGTGTTTGTTGTAAGAAGAGCTAAATAAGCAATTACTTAAAAAACCACACACACAGTGAAAAAAGGATAGGCATAGTGACCTTCTTTTCAAGTAATTACTTGGTCTTGGTTTCTGTTTCAGTATCTTTTCCACTTTCTGATCAATTCTTAATAGCTGATCAGTATGTTTCATGTCTATCTTTGGGGGTGCATCATTGATCCCAAAATTTCCAACATTGCCTTTTCACATGCTTTATTCTGTGACATTGTATTAATCCCCTCTTGTCTAGGCACAAAGCTCAAAGATACAATGCTGAGGAAATGTTATTCTTGATTGTCTTTTTGTCTAAATCTAAACTAACTGAATCAAATCTAATTGGTAACATGTCCTAAATAAAAATTCTCTATTCATTTTGAGTGCAGTGATACTGAAGATAATATTGTGATTAATTATTGAGAAAAATCAAGACATCACTTTCTTAAAGGAAAGTTACAGATAATCATGCAGATATGGATATTTTTTAAAGATACAGTATGGATTGCTTTTAAGTTCACTCATAAGGAAAACAACTAAACATGCTGCCTTTGTAACCTAAATAAATGACATGGTGTGCCTAGATTTCCTGCACCTTCACATTCAGGTCCTGCAGGCTTGACTTAACCTTTCACCCTTCAGATTATTGGTTCCATACATGGAGCAGAAAGAGGACATTACAGTCTTGCAACTTTTTAATTTAACATTCCTTCCCATAGTGCCTTTCTTTTTAATTCTTTATACTGTACATTAACTGGTGTTCTCCATTAGATCTGCCATTATTTCTGTTTCTGTTTTACATCACATTTTAACTCATGTTTTTTCAGCTTCATTCTGCAACCTATGCTTTATTGTCACCTTTGTTTATCTGTCTCTCTTCTGACCATCGCTTGCTTTCTCATTTCTCTGCCATTCCTTATCTCTTGCCATTCTTTCAAAATTTATTAGGTCTGGCACTGATTCTTAAAATCCCCATCAGAAGCTGGCTAGTCATTTCTCAGAGAACTGTCTACCAATGGGTAATGATTGCAGACATCCCTTTGCATTCTGATAGGAGGGATATATGCTACTGCCTGCCCAAATGCAGTTAAACAATGTGCCTGTTACAAGAAAAAAAATAATTCACCAGCATAAAAGATGCAGGGTCTGCAGTTTTATTGTACAGTGATTTTGCCTATTGCCATGTTTATTTTTAAGCTCCATACTGTGTATATTAAAATCATTTAAAATTCTTCAATTATAAATGTCTATTGAATAAAGCACCAGCATACATAGCAATTGCATAAATGACAGAAACTATTGCTTTTATTAATTAGAATAATTATTGAACAAATAGTCTTAGGAAACATTTAATTTGATAATTAAAATTTTGATCTTTTCCACAATAATGCAGACACTTTTATTTGTCCAAGTCACGATTCTGCAGAATTTAGGTACAAGTGATCTTTTTGAAGTCAAATGAGAATTTGTATGTGTAAAGATGGATGCATTCAGCCCTTTATTGTTAACAATACGTTCCCAGAGGTTTCTACTCTTTCTTAAATAATTAATAAAATATCAGTTGCAATAAAAGATTCCTTGGTTATACTCAGATAACACGTTTGCTTATTAAGAGCAAAAAAACAAGATGCAATTTCTAGAATAGAGAATTATTTCAACTTTTATGACTGGCAAAGTAAGAATCATATTGGTGCCTTTTAAAAAGCTCACATTTCCTAGTTAAATTCTCAGTGTGAATGTATTTAAATTATATTCAATATTTTATATGTGAATGTTCACATACAAGCATAAACTAAAGAGGTATCAAATACATGCTATTTCTTTCTTCTTTGATTGTTCTAAAGTGTTTGTGTCCTCTTTTTCTGTTTCCTTTTAGCATTTTCTTATGCAGGAGAATAAATGATAATTAAAATGTGCAGGATGAAAAGATGGAGCCAGTGCTTGTACCACCAGGACCTGACAGCTTCCACTTCTTCACTAGAGAGTCTCTTGCGGCTATTGAACAACGCATTGCTGCAGAAAAGGCTAAACAGTCCAAACAAGATCGTAAAGACGATGACGATGAAAATGGCCCAAAGCCAAACAGTGACTTGGAGGCAGGAAAGTCACTCCCATTTATTTATGGAGACATACCTCCAGGAATGGTGTCTGAGCCCTTGGAGGACCTGGACCCATACTACATCAATAAAAAAGTAAGTCATTATAACAGCTATAAACTGCTATCACTTTCATATTGCAATCCACATTGCAGATTGCATTTTTATCGTGTATATGTTCTGAGGCTTTCACAAGATATGTAAGAGCTTTATGAAACAAAATACTGTGTATGGAAACATTGTTCTGCTGTTTAAGAAACAGTGTGGAAATATTTTTAGCTGAGCATTGTAAAAAGGAACAGGATACAAAAGAAACAAATGAAGGAAACATTCAGTTTCTGCAGTTTATATGTATTTCCTCTGCCAGAAAAGTTAGTAAATTTAGCACTTTTAAAGTTAAAAAAACTGACTCTGATTTATATATTTAGATCTCATCATCATCATATCAGCATGTCATGATACTCTGAGCATCTTAATTTACATGAACTCAAACCTGTACAGATTTCCCTTTCTTCATGCTGTACATGCATTCCTGGAAAACGGCGCATAACTCAAATTTACATAAAGGGAACCTACTTTACAATGTAACAAATAGGGATACGTTCCAAGATCTCAACTGTACTGGCCCCCAGACCCATTTCTACCACTTTTACAAGACAACTTTGGTACTCACTAACAGCAGACAGTACACATAAGCACAGGGCACTATCATAATGGGAATAGCAACTACAGAAACACGTGTCACAGACAATGAATGAGGAGCACAGGTACACACAGGAGACTATATTTTGGTGTGCATCACTCCCACAATACATCGCACAAAGCAGCTGACTGCAGGTTTCCATCACACCGATGGCATAAGAGTGAATACCTTGCATATAACGAGCAAATTCGCACATACAGAAACCACATAAAGCATGGGAAACCAGTAGTCATGCACAGTTGCATAGTTTTGTGGAAACTAGTTTTCTTTTGCCATTAAATCCATTAGTCTGCAATAAGTAGAGAATACCAACACAGTGTATCATTTATATCCAAGGGATATAATAGAGTAAAGATCTAGGCTTTCATCCTATTGCTGTTGAAATCAATGGCAAAATTTCCATTGGTTTCCATGGTATAGGATTGATCCCCTGGTGAGCTATTATTTTTTATTGTCTGTATTTTTTTTTTGTCTGTTTTCTTCACTTTTATTTTAAATTGTAAGAGAATTGACATGGAAGTTGCAATATAGCTGACAGCCTTGAATTATAAACTAGTGTAAGGACACTAAAAATATAAAAAAAAGAATATATAAAAAAATAAAATAGTAGCATTTAGAAAAAGCGCATCTGCTGTATATTTAAAAGAAAGCATATGCAGACATATTAAAACTGGGTTCTTGCACGGATTGGGTCGTCTCAAAATTTGAAACTAGGAATTACATTTTTGACTCACTTGGCGCTTCACCTGCCTTGACAGCAGAGACCTAGTAGTGTAGGTCTCTTTGCTTCTTGAACTGCTTAATAGATTTATGGCAGAGATCAAGAAACATATATGTAAGCAGAAAATACTGGATTGAACCAAAAGATTCTGAAGTTTCTGGTGGAGTTAGTGCATACTGCTACCTTTAAACTATTTGAGTCCTTGCAGGATTTCACTGGTGCCTGGCTTCAGCATATACAGCAGAAAAGGGGTGAAATATTCTCACCTGTAATGCCTAGCCTTCTACAAGATTTTGGCTACAGTATTTTAGAAGCTGACACCTTTATTCTAGACATTAAAATATGGTGGTGGAGACATTGCCAATATAATTATTAAATACATTTGACTGTTTGCAAGTGCGGTATCTTAAGCACAACTTATACAAAGTAGTATAACAATCCTAATTGAACTTGAGGAAATGATAATGAAAATATTATATGAAAGCAATAATTTTTTCAACCATTATATGGTGCATTTAAAAGAGAGATTACATACTATTTACATAATATCTCTTATAATTCCTGCTGTGTTTTTTAAAGTAAGAGAGGCAATTCTATAATAAATTGCACTATAGAATTCTGTATTCATTAGATGCCTCTACACATGTGCTTTTCTGTGAAGCTGACTAATTAACTCTGCAGTAAAGCATCACCATCTACACGTGTGCCCATATTAGGGTGCAGTAAACTAATGAACTCTGCTATAGGATAGTATCATCTGGGACAAATATTATCCTACTGCAGAGTAATTTATGCCACTGCAATGCAGTGACTGAGGCTGGCTGGGCCATGAGGGTGCTACAGTGTGGGAGCCACCTGTCAGCTAGCCCCACACTGTAGCACCCTTGTGCCCCCAGCCAGCCCCTCCACCCAGTGCTGCCACCTAGAGCCCCCCAGGGTCACCTGACAGCCCAGGGCTGCTCTGCCTCAGCCCAATATGAGTATATGTGTAAATGCTGCACCCAAGAGAAATAAACTCTGGCTCAAACTGCACCGGAGTTTATTTCTTTGCCCTAATTGCACATGTAGATGCATCCATTGTATTGTATTTAGTGATTTCTATGCAAAATCTGATTGTTTCAGAGATAAAATGATATTCCTGTTTGCCCTGAAGCTCATTTTGGGCTATGGCAGTCCAGCTGAGTTCTCTCTTCTGTGTCATGCCAGTATCAGAGGTTCTGCAGTCCAGATTAGGTCATCACTCATCAAGTACAGCCAGCAGGGTAACTGAGGGGGAGGGACTGGGGCAGCAGCTTCAAGTGTCACATTTATTTGGCGGGGGTACAAAAATAGTTGCCATCAGAATGGCAGCTAACTACACCACTGGGGCAGCTAGCACTGCTATGTGTATCATGGCTGCCCCAGGCATAAAGCAACTTTGTGATACCTCTGGGTACACCTGTGTTATCCCAGTGTCTTTATATACCCATAGGTATATTCACAGGTATTGTAAAGGATCTGATATGGTCTGCCAGATCTCTATAATTGAAAGAACTCATCTTGACTGACACAGCCCAATTTATAGGGATGGTGTACAGGAGAGAACATCTTTTTATTCACAAATAGGGAGTCAATGAGATGATACCTCACACTGCCACTTTCTTCTTCATGCTAAGACCCACTGCTCCCTTACATGAAGTATACTTTAGGCTGACTGAAGCTTGATGACAAAAGCAGATCTCTCTGTCTTTGACATCATCGGAATTCCTTGCCTACCCCCTGAGGTCCCTCCATTTTTTTTCTGTCTCCACAGCAGGAGGCACTTATGCAGGCCTCCCTGCTGCAGACCTTTTCTGAAGGAAATTCCAAAATGAATTGTAAATGGTTTAAGCTAACAGTTAAATCAGCTGTGCCCCAGGATTGTTATTGTTGCCACAGATTTTTCTACAAAGACTTAGCTAGCATATTTTCACCCAGCATCCCAAGATGCACTACTTTGAGCCTCCTTCCACTGCTGGTCCATGAGAACTTTCCACCCTCCTGAACTCTGCTGCCCAGGAGGTGATGGTGGGACCAAGTTGGGGACTGCCAGTGCCAAGAGGGGGTTGCAGTGATGGGAGATGGAGCAGAGAGGCATGAGGGTTGTGGCTTTTCTCCACAGGCCTCTGTATTCCTGCTCTGGGATGCAGGCTGAGGGGAGAAGGCTCTTCTCCAGGGAACCCTCCACTGACCCCTGCTGATCCAATCCCAGCCATCTGCAGCCCATGCTGCTCGGCCTGTTTTCCCCTCAAATGCCCTGGACAGGTGGCTAAATGGGGGCTGTGACTTCCCTCTGCACTTCCCATTCCCATCCTGAGATTGGGGGGGTGAGGAAGAGAGGGCTGTTCTGCAACCATTGAGTCCCTGGGGCTGGCACTGTGGAGCTTGGAGTCTCAGGAAGCAGGGAAGCATGCTTCCTTGTGTCACTGCTGCTGTGCTAAACCCCGGCAGCTCTGCTGCCAGTGGGGAGCTGCTAGAGCACGGAGCCATGGGGAGCATGGAAGTATGCACAGACCTCTCCCACCACACCCCCAGGGAAGTAAGTCAAGGCCTGAGCCTAGGTTGAGAACTGTCAGCAAAAAGGGTTTTTCTCAAAGGAATGTTAATGGAAGATGAAAACAGCTAAAATAAGTAACAGATGGGGTTGCAGAGATCAACCAATTTTTTTTGGAGCCTATTCGGAATTTTGCTCCCAAACACAGATATGCTTTCATGATCCAGAGTTCATGTGACACTTAGTCCCATAATTCATGGTATTCCCTCAGCATCTTGCCTCATCTCATCTGTTGGGTGATATCTAGCTTCAACTATATATTTTGCACTTTCACAACCGGTGAATCCTCCAGTCCAGTTCAGGATATAGCCATTGCCTCTGATACCTTTCTCAGCTGGCACACAATTCCTTCACATCTCAGAATACTGCTTCTCTTGCAGACTACCGAACTGTGCTGATCAGGAAGAACTAGGACTAAGAAGGAGGAACATAACTAGTAGGAGCATAATCAGTTCTACCCTTGAGAGAAGTGTTTTCATCCTGGGTAGTGCAGATTTTCCCATATATGAATGACCAGCCGTAGGGATGTAAAAACCAATGTGTATATGGCAGAAGCTGGATTAACAGAGTGGCTTATACACCCAGGAATATCTCATAAATAACTTCCTGGTCATTTTATGTGTGGGCTTACTCTGGGTGCATACAAGAATTCAGATACTTTTGTTCCCCCAATGGGAAAACCTACAGGGAAAGCACTGCGCAAATGTTAGATGGGCTGGGCAGGTGCTGTTCAGACAGCCTGTACTGCTGGTGGCTGGCACCCAGGAGGCCTCTGTGCACACATCGCAGCATGCTCTTCAGGTTCCTTGGGCTGTTTAAGGGTGTTGAGAGCACCTTAGTGCATAGGGCATCAGTGATTGGCTGGCTGTCTCAGCAACCACACCTCCCTAGGGAGTTCCTATTCACAAACTTCCCTCCATCCCTGCTATGAGCCTTTGAGAAAGGAGACCCAGAGCATATCTCCTTTTTTGTTTGTTAAAGATATGCCCATTTCTATTGCAACAGCCTGCAGTGGAATAGCTACAATGTAGGGGTGTGGGTCTGGGCATCTGCCTCAGCACCCTCTGTCTCCCTGCAGCACAGCCTGGGCCTGTTGAAATGGGGCTAGGCCAGGGGTGGGCCAAATGCAGCCTGTGGGCCAGATGTAGCCTGCCAAGCCATTCTATCCGGCCTGCGGGGCCCCTAAAATTTTTAGAAAAAAAATATTTATCTGCCCCTCGCTGCCTGTCATGCAGCCCTTGATGGCTTGCCAAAACTCAGTAAGCGGCCCTCCACCCAAAATCATTGCCCACCCCTGGGCTAGGCTTTGCTGACCTAAAGTCAGGGGAAGGGGAAAAGGGTTTTCTCCCTGCTGGGCTGGAGCAGTAGAGTCTAGCCTGAGTTGCAAATAATCTTATTGAAGCTGGGCAAGGAAGGAATAAGGCAATGCAAATTGCTATGCTAAAAGATGACACTGAAGAAAGGTAAGTGTACATGCATTCATTCTCTTGGAAGAGACTTTCTCAGGAGTCACTTCTACCTGGTTGGATTTGGGTTAATTTTCTCCCAGAACTGCCTTTCTAGGTCTGGGAGAATCTGTTACATAAACATTTATGCTTAAAGTTTCAACTTGGAACTGTGATTCTCCCAGTAGAAACATAATACTTGTATACATCCTTTGCATCACACAATTAGCCATGGTTCTAGAAAACATCTTTTTTCTACATTCTGCCTTCCAAAAGTGAGGTACATGTTTTATTTAGGAGCACGTGGTTTGCAAGAAAATGTGTCCTATCCTTCTCTTCCTCTCATCTGCCCAGACTTCCCTTATTACCAGAAGTTCTTCCTGTGCATCTAGTTGAGTTTTAATCTTTAAAGGTGCAGCACTAATGAATGATCTTATGGTTCCTATCTGGAAAAACTACTGTCTTTCAAACACCCTGTAGTGAGATTGGAGAAAACCTTCTTTATCTGAGATGTTGTTAGCCTTTTCTTCTCACATAAAATCTATTCATAGGCTTTAATGATCCATCTGTTCGTGGAGGGGTATTCTGGCACCACCCCCCTGTTGATTTAACATAAGGAATATCTGTCAGAATAGTAAGAGACAACCATGAGACAACAGGATACAGACAGTTCATAAAACCAAGCTGGAATTCGTAAGTTTTACATTGACAGATTCTTTAAGATGTCACATCTTTAATAGCTATGAGTTACCCTTTTCAAGTACACAATACATTCCTATGGTGCCTCCTGTAGGAAGATAGAATGTAACCCATGATTTGTTGTTCATCTGCTGCACATCAAATTGGGGAAAACTAAACATAAAAATAATACAAATATCAATAATTATAATTATCACTTTTGTACTTTAGCATCAGAGAAAAATATGAGTGTGTGGTTATAATATAATAACTATTACAGCAAGTTCATTTAATTAAATATATGTTATTGTAAGAGGAACACCAGTGAACCAAAGCAGGATGGTCCTATATAATAGGTAAGTTACTAGGAAAAGGTTTTCTTTTAAGCATACATTGTGGATGATTTTTTGTGAATTATCTGTCAAAATATGGTTTAAGACTTTACTTCTTGTCAATGGAAAAAAATGTATTATGAATAAAAGGTCATGCAGATAGCACAAATATAAATACTGTTCTTTCTTTTTTTTTTCCAGACTTTTATAGTATTGAATAGAGGGAAGGCAATCTTCCGATTCAGTGCCACCTCAGCCCTTTACATTTTAACTCCCTTCAATCCTCTTAGAAAAACAGCTATTAAAATTTTGGTACATTCATATCCTTTTCAAGCACTTGGTTCAAAACTTTTTACTTTTTATGGTAAAATATAAGTTCTATGCAGTTTGTATGATATAATATTAGAATGTGTAGTAGAGTTCTATAAAAAAATTAATATAAGCCTGGCTCCTGGGCTGGAGTTTATTCTGGGCCAGATCCTTGGAGGAGAATGAACTCTAAGGGGAGCAAGAATCTAATACAGAGATAAGTTATTTATGTTTCTGTTTGTCAACGCATGTTTTAGCTGCAAGGGACGGGAATAGCTGAAGGATAGTAGAGTGGCCACTGTGGATGTCCAGAAAAGGCACAGTGAGTAGTTTAGTCAATGTAAGACTGTTAAGGGCCACAGGCTCCAAGAGGGACTCACTGGGGCAGTGGATACAAATCCTGAGAGAGGGAGAGAACTGGTAACTGGAGCTAAAGAGTGAGCCGGGCTCAAGATCAGAACTAAAGGACTGGGTTGGACTGGCTGCCCAATGATGAGCTAGGTGGAAAGAAGCACCTCAAGGCTCACTCCTGGTATTCTGAGGGCAGCCTCCTATTTGTATATTTATTTCTGGCTAGGTGTGAGGTGAGGACAGTGTGGTACTCTGGAAAGCCAGGATGAGAGATGGGATTAGTGTCATCACTAGGGTTCAGCACAGCCATCTGGGCTCCTATTATGTGATAAAGACATTGCCTCCTTTTTAGTGAAGGTCTCCTTGCACCAACTGTATTAGGAAAAACTTTTTAAAAATTCTTATTGTTATTCTGTTGACAAGGTCTAGTGTTTTAGATGTGATTATATTCATGGTGATTCTGTCTAATTTTATAAATATAGTAGTGTCATTTTGACCATTTTATTCATTTTAAAATAAAAAGAAACTTAAGTTTAGCATCCTAAAACAGCTTTAAGTCTGCCAAAGAGAGAGAAGCTCCATGTGAAAATAAAATAAGGAATTTCTTGAACATGTTACCTTTAAAAATCTGTGTAGCTGTATGTACACTTTCTAGGAGGGCATTCCAGCACAAGTTACATTTCATCTTCAATACCATCAAATAACATATTTTATGTAGAGCTTCTGTGAGTGATAATATGACCTTCAAAATTAATGAAGACACCCAGTCAATAATATTGACATGTTTTCAGTATTTGTGTAGGGATCTAGCTATGTGACTCTCTCATCTACCCGTGGGAATTGGACAGGTAAATCTGTTTTCATAATTTCAGTGTTCAGTACGAAAGATATAGTCATTCTCTACTGATTTTGATAATTTCAAGGAAAATTGCTCAATAGATGCAAAGAACAGTCTCAATGCACACACCTACAATATTAAGATTGAGATCCTGCTTTTCATAGTCCCATTTTCAGCCATAAAATGAAGTTTAGTTTGTATTCAGAGCATAAAATGATACTCAAAGGCAGAAAATTAGCATGCTACCCAAAATGTTTTCAATGGCAAATTACATTCCATCTTTTTATATACAAATTTTTCTGTAAATTTTTTTTTTTACTTATTTATCTCTGTTTTTAACTACTTTTCAACTGTATTAAAAGAACACATATTTTAAAAGAGATAAATAGAGGTAAAACATTTTCTAGATTAAGTTTTATATAAAGACATGCACATCTTAGTTTATGGTGCCACATGTGGTCATTTGGTAGTTTGTTTCCTCCTTTGTTACTTTAGTCATTCAGGTATCAATTTATTAATTGTGTTAATAATCATGTCAATTTTTAAGTGGTAATGGAAGTGAAAGACTTACAGCACTACCTAAAATCAGTCATCATGCAGACCCTCAATGCCAGGGTAAAATTTTTTGTTTGTTTGAAAAGGTTGCTGTATTTGTTATATTGCAGGGACTAGATCCACATTAAATTCTTCAGGTGTCTTTAACCCCAACGGGAGTGTGCACACATACAGGCACATGCACTTTCAGCAGCTCAAATAGAAACACTACAAATTTGAGCCGGGGCTTTTTGCCTCAGTGCACTTGCCTGGACATGCACTTTGATATGGTGCAAATTGGGCCACTTGGGGCAAAATAACCTTGCCTGGATCTGCAGCCAGGGGGAGCTAGAGCCCGGGACCAGCACCTGTGCTGTCCCCATCAGTACAAAAAGCTGCCCTGGCAAGTAGCTCAGAGCTACTCATTCTCAGAAGCTTTTGGGGCCCAGCCAATTGGTACCTGGGGACACTATCCCTTGTGCCAGCTGGACTGCTGAAGCAGCCCTGAGAGTTCTCTGCACCCTTTACCCACTGCAGCAGTCTGGCAGTGGGGGCTGCTGCCTGCCTGTGACCTGCTGCACACCTGCCAGACCCAGATGGGGACTGCACAGTCAGTAGAGGCATCTGCCCCTCTGGGCCAGCTGCCACTGGGCTGTGGCTGCAGGGTTGTCCTTTGTGCAGCATGTGTGCCCCTGCCTGGCCATCTGGGCAGCTATTGCCTGGAAGATGTTCCCAGTGTGGTGGCCTGCTTTGAACTGTCAAAGCATGTCCTCATGGCCCCAGTTGGCCAGGAAGTCAGCCACCTCCAGGCAGATCCAAGGTGCCAGCTCTGAGCAGGCAGGGTCCTGCCACTGGCCTCCCTAGCAGGAATTCTGGTGTTCCCTATCGGAAAACTGAAAAATCCCTGATAAAAAAATCTGAAAGTCACTCTGTAAAATACTCCAAAATCCATGTTCCTCCACAATTAAAACAAAAGATCACTATATAAAAAGAGACAGAGACAGAGAGACAGCTATCAGTTGGGCAATGTCTTATTGATATATCTACAGTGTTAAAGCAATTTGGAAGCCAACCAGTGTCTCTATCATCATAAAGTGCATTCCAAATATCTATATGTTTTGCTGCCCCTCACCAGGGGTTATAGCCTCCCTGCTGGGGCCAACTCCCCTGTATGGCCCACATGGCCCACCCCCATTTACTCCCCCAGTCCTGTGGATTGCTGCCCAGCCTGGCCCCATCCCCCACCAGCTCCTTCAGCCCCCCC
>NW_017728949.1:46917085-46922009 GCF_001723895.1 Crocodylus porosus
GGGGGACTGGGCAAGGCAGGGATCGGTGGGGCTCAGGGGGCAGGCAGTGTGCTTTAGCACCAAGGTGAGAGTCAACCATACAGATGCTATGGCAGCCAGAGCGTCTCTGTCAAGGACACAGCCTCTTGTCTGGGACCATGCCCTGCTCTGCCCTGCATTTTTTGTCTGCAGGTTTTTTTGATCCCTGTATATCCCAGGGTCTAATTTTGCCCCCACACTGCAAATTTGCAGTGCAGGGAACATTTTCTCATTCCTGCATGTGCCTCTTGGATAGTAATTAACCACTTTCAAGCTACAGTATAAATAGAATTCAACACCATTCAGTAGTCATTCTTTCTTACTAGCTTTCTGTGATCTGTATTTTTGAGTGGTTCTAGAAACTAGTATTGGATGATTGTTTAGTTGCAATAATAATATTTTATTTAACTACCCAAGTTTCCATTCAGTTATTTTTCTAATATCTATCTATTTTTTATTTATTTATTTGTAGGGCAGTTATAGTAAGGAATATATTGGTAGGACAGTTAATGAGGAAACATAATACAGCATCTTCAGCAAGTGCATGATAATGCTGTATGTTTTGATTGCATTCAACGGATCAACAGGTGAAAGATTTACTGTTAGAGAATGTATGCATCTGAAACTGATAATCCTTATTTCATGTAAGGAGAAAAAGGAAAAATAGCCAGAGGATAGTTTGGCTCTTTTGACAGAATGAACACAAGGGATATGTCCAGACGCATGCAGGCATGTAGTTTGCAGTGCTGCAAAGCTGTTTGAGGCACTGCAAACCACACATAGTACACATGCACCCATTTGGTGTGTTGATAATTAGCAGTGCAGTGCCAGAATCTGACACCAGAAGATCTTGGTGTAAAAAAAAAAAACACTGATAAGAAAAGCTGTCAAGAGCATGCAGAAGCAGCCTGCGCCACCAGAAATGGAGGCTAGCCCGCCAAAGCCACACTCTGGCTTTGAGCAACTGCATTGGTGCTGCTGCTGCCCCAGAAGGCCCCCAGAACCCCAGGTAAGGCTGCTGGGGCCAGCACAGGTTGATCTGCCATGTGCCAGATTGTGTGTGCAGGGCCATGCCTTCGAACAAAAAAACACCTGCATGTGTGCGCTCATCTGGATGTGCCCCTGGAGTACATCTACAGTTTGTTGCACTGATGTGTAACCTTGAGGCCTGCTGTATCTCCAACTACTACTAACAGTATCATCAATGAGAATGCTTTCTTATCTTCAGTTAGCTAGAGTAAAGATAATTTTTCTTCGGGATGTGAACTCTGCAGCTATTCATGCCCTTTGGCACACCAGCATTAACCCAGTCAATATGGAACTACATCTGAGGAAAGTTTGAGAACTTAAGTTAGAACAGAATTTTGTAAACTGACTGCTAAGAATATTTTTCTGCTGGCAACATATCGTACCAGAGAGGGTTAAGGGAGAAAGGAGGAAGAAGCGAATACTCTTTATTAAGACTTGTCTAGATGAGCACTGTCAGGAAGGTTAATGCACACTGACTACAGTTATGAAGTTGATGCATGAATGGATACATATTTTAGAAACTATAATTCATTCTGCTGCAGATTACTATAGATCTGATTCACAATGAATGTAGAGGTTAAAATCACCATGACTACAGGTGGGTATTCTCCATATCAACAGAGTCCCTTCTGCTTAAGCCACCAATGAATTTAGTGCTAAGTCTCTAGAAGTAAGAGCCTAATATGTTATTTTTCTATGTGCTTAAAAATAGTTCTATCATTTAACTTTGTCATGCAAACTGTATGAATTATTGCATATTTGAATCGTGGCTTGTTGCCCATTAGCACTCAAGCAAATACTAAGGAAATGGTTATAAAACGTTCAGGTCTTACTCAGAAGGCGAGGAAAAAGGAGGAAGAGAAATAAATTTAATCTGCTAGACAAAACTACTTGGTTAAGCCTGCCTTAAAATAGATCTGAAATGCATAACAAAGTCAAAGGGATGGTTTGGGTTTGATGACTTTCAAATGTGTCGTTAACAGAATGGTGTGACTTACTGTTGTATCTTCCTTAACTATTAACCTACATTATTCAGCATGCTTATTATGTGCACCATTTTGACCAACTGTGTATTTATGACCATGAGTAACCCCCCGGATTGGACGAAGAATGTAGAGTAAGTTAAGCATACTTTCTTGAAGTATATTCCTATATTATGAATATGTCTTTCTAAGAGAAATTTTATTTTTTTACTGTGAAGGATGTTCACAACAGCCAATATATGGCACTTCTATTGTTATACTGAATGAAATATTTATATTATTCTAAATCTTTCTCTCTCAGAAAAATAATTGGGATAAGAAATAGGTAAGGTACGTGTTAATGGATAATACTGTTCTCAGCTTCACTATAAACTTTTTCTGATTTTCATGAGGTGGTTAAAATACCATATTTACTTGCATAACACACACATCTGTCCCCTCAAAATCAGCCCTCCAAAATTAGGGTGCATAGGGAAACCAATTTTTCTTTGGTAGAATGGAAGTGGGGTGGAATAGAGCAAGCCAGCACTGTGACTCATAGCTGCTAAGATTGCTGCTGCTTCTCCCTGGGCTTGCAAAGACCAGGGGCAGAGTCCAGTGTTAATCCTCTCACAGCTACTGGTGAGGCAGTAGCATTTGGCTAAAGAGACAATGAGCTGCCTGATGGTGAGCAAGCTGCTGCTGCATGCGTTCTGTAGTTTCTTGATGAGGCTTGTGGTATGGAAACACTTTATATTAATTACAGGAACTTATGTAAAGAACTATTTACAGTAAAGGAGTAAAGATCTTGCCAAAGGCTTTGCAGTGGTCTAGGGCCTAGCCTTGTTGCTGTCCTGCTATACCAGGAATTTGCCTTTGCCTTACCCAGACTGCCTCCTGGGATGTGACACTTCCTCAGCACGTTGTGTTTCCAGGAGGACATAATCTGTGTCATGAAATTAGCCATGACTCTAGAACAGTGATTCTCCAACAGGGTGCCACAGCACCCTGGGGTGTCTTAAGGATTCTGTGGGATGCACACCTTTTTAGCACAATAAGGTGTACAGACATGATTCACAAGATAATCCAAATGATTTCAAATAAAAATTCACAGTGTTAAAAACATTTTTCCCTCTTATGAGCTCTCTGAGTTCTTTGCAAAATGAGTGAAAGCCCAGACTTGGCATTTTCTAAGAAGCGTCCTGCATCTAAAAAGATTGAGAACCACTGCTTTAGAGAAATCTTTTGCTCTTCATTCTGCTTTCCAAAAACAAGGTGTGTGGTATGCAAGACTATATAGTAGAACTACAGTCTCACAGTTGCAGATGCCAATTCAGGACATCACATAAGCACTAGTGTTCCTGTTGAAATGGAACTTTAAACACACGCTTCAGTGCTTTGAGGAATGCAGGACGTTGTTATCCTTTAGAGTTAATACAAGATGTCTTAGAAGCAAATGAGTCACACAATAGACAAGTGATTCTCAATCAGGGCACTCCACTTGATCCTTTGAAGGGTACTACAAGATTTGAGAAGAAAAGCAGATAAGTAAAGCAAATAAACCAAATTCAGGCTTGTCTCTGCCTAGACAATCCCCACCCCTAATGCCCAGTCCCTTATAAGGAGGTAAGCACTGTAATATATACATTAGTTTTTGAAATTGGGTGTCATTCAATTCACAAAAGTTACAGAAGGGTGCCTTGAATTCCAGTGAGGCATGCCACTAGTCCAAGACGGTTGAGAACCACTGCGGTAGACAGTAATTTGTTCTCACGGTGTTCTTGGACCAGGGGAATGGATTGAGTGTTCATTAGTCTAAATTTATATGTAGAATTATTTGTAGAAACCTATCATTTTCTAAAAATATTATTTGAATTTCTACAAAAAAGTTGAAAAGGAAGACCTACCTATGCACACTAAAGTTGACATAACATAAAATGCACCGTAAATGTAATGTCATAGAATTCAATTATATTTATAATGATGAACATGATATATTTTAGAAGTTACTGATTTATTTACTTTAAATTTTCTCCATTTCTGAAAGTAATTGATTCTTCCATTTGATTCACAAGTAATCATTTAGTAACCATCTAGTAATCATTAATAAGTAATCATCTAGTAATAAGAAAATTGCAATAGTACTCATTTCTAACTTTTGAATATTTTACCCAGGTACACCTTTACAGGAATATATACATTTGAATCACTTATAAAAATTATTGCGAGGGGTTTTTGTTTAGAAGCGTTTACTTTCCTTCGAGACCCATGGAACTGGCTTGATTTCACTGTCATTACCTTTGCGTAAGTTTAGTTTTATGTCTTCTTTTCAACTGAGGGACAAAAAGGCATTAAATTAGTGTCAATATATATTTAAATTATTTTTCAGGCTAAATATTTGGGGGTCTAAAATGATTTATGCATTGTAGAGTACTGTTTTGACGTAAACATAAATATTACAGATGCCACTAGTGAAGTTAAGTATTAGAGAAGCTAATTTCATGTCCTGCATTTTTTTTCTTTAAGCAGAAAAGAAGCCATCCCTTTGACTTCATTCTACAAATTTACCAATCTAGTCTAGATAATTTTTAGGTTTTCAAAGTAAATTCACTGTGGTTCAATTCAGTGCCATGTTAAATTTAACTGAAGGCCATGAAAGCATATTAATGCAAGGCAAACTGCAGTGAAAGGTAAACTTCTGAGTGTTGCTTTTTAAATTATTTGCTAAAATCACCAGAGGTCTTACTGAAAGACCCAAGTAAGTAGCATAAGACCTGCCTAAATTCTGAATAACTGTGATTTAATTCTACAGGTATGTAACAGAATTTGTAAACCTAGGCAATGTTTCAGCTCTTCGAACTTTCAGAGTATTGAGAGCTTTGAAAACTATTTCTGTAATCCCAGGTAAGAAGTAA
>NW_017728949.1:46922124-46955313 GCF_001723895.1 Crocodylus porosus
CATTGTGTTTGTGTGTGAACTCCCCTATTACAGATATGTGACAGAGTTTGTGGACCTGGGCAATGTCTCAGCGTTGAGAACATTCAGAGTTCTCCGAGCTTTGAAAACAATATCAGTCATTCCAGGTGAGAGCTAGGTTAAACACTGAGGCTGACTTTATTCCAAGGAAGCTCAATTCACATTTTTCAACATAAGCCTTGTTGCTTGCCACAAAAAAGCAGGAATCAGAAGAAGTTAGCATTGACTGAACTCTATGATTCTCTGCTTTTTAACATTAGCTCTTTTTCCTTTTGAAATCAGCCTTTGAGTTTAACAAATTCTTGCATGAGACATTGCAATATACAGCGTGTGTGGTTTGCATCTTACGATGTCAAGCTTTCCTCTCCACATTCAACAAAAATCAATAATCCTGAGGTTTTCTTACCCATTTGTATTTTCCTTACATAATGTGATGTAGTAATTGTTGTGGATATTTGTGATTGTAAACTAAAATTGTTTGAAACATTTATTAATCAAGATCAAGGAATAAGATAATAAAGAATTGCATGGGAGATTTATTATCTTAAAGTTTTATACTTTTCCAAACCATCTCCAGTTTTATAGCATTAAACTTTTTTTATGACACTCTTTCGTATTAAACTCCTTTCTGTAGTTTTATCTATGTAGTATGTTATAAAACTGATATTAGCAAAGGTTTGGGGCACAAGGTATTGGCAAATAGTGAAAAAGTAAGATTTTTCTTTATGTGAAATTCATGTAAAGCATGAATAATAGTCACTTGTTTTAGCATCAAAACAAGTGTTTTGGAATATGTGCAATTCATTTTCATTCACAATTTCAAATGAACATTAAATGTTCAGCTATTTATTCATTTTCACAAGTGATAAAGCTGGTCACAAAATATTATTTCACAGACATTACAAGCATTTATTTGGGCTTCTGCATGAAATCTGTAACTTTATTAGGAAAAATTGTTATTTTTATGTGTTAAATATCTGTTGAACATCATAATAAAAATCATTTCTCTTTGCAGGCTTGAAGACTATCGTGGGAGCCCTAATTCAGTCTGTGAAGAAGCTCTCAGATGTAATGATCCTCACTGTGTTTTGTCTGAGTGTATTTGCACTAATAGGGCTGCAGCTGTTCATGGGCAACTTGAGGAATAAATGTTTGCAGTGGCCTCCAGAAAATTTTACTTTGGAAACAAATATTACTTCACTGTTAAATAACACAATAGGTGAAAATGGTACGCTTGTTAATACCACAGTGACTGAATTTGACTGGAAGGGGTACATTGACGATGAAAGTAAGTACTGCTGACAGCACTTATTAAGTTATCTGTGACTGAAAAAGTTTTAAAAAATGGATGCAAGTAGCTTGTGTAGACATTGAGTCAGTATAACTTTAAGTTCTCAAAGTAAATCTGACGCAATAGAACTGGATTTGTCAAAAAGCTAACAGATAAAAACTTTTTACAAAGTGAATGTTATTTTCACTAAACTTTGACTAAAAGCATTTTGGTAGTACAGTGGAGCTGCCAATCATGTACCATACAACAAACTGGTTTTATTCTTGACTTCCTTGAAGAAATGACATTTACGAAAAGGCAAAACACTAACCACCCATGCACTCTTTAGCTGTGAGTGCTTTAACTATTAGGTAAAAATGTAAATTAATAATTGTCTAGACTTTGAGAGGATCCTTTCTTAAAGTTGACAAAACTAAAGCCTACTTACTCCATCTTTAAAAAAATAAATAAATGGGATTATCTGCATTATCATAAACCGGTCATGCTGACATTAATCAGAACAAAATAATGGGAATGACTAATATGAGGCTCAAATAATAAATATTTAGAATAGGGTAATATAATTAATGTCAATCAACATGTGCTAATAGAAAGCAGATCTTGCCAAACTAACAATACTTTTTTATTCTGATGAATTTACAAGTTTTCTTGGTAATGGTAATAATGTTGAAGTAACATCTTAAGCTATGTATGCACTACAGTCACAAAAGTAATTGTCATCTTTCATGAAGATAGCTGATATAGCTTGGGTATTGGTCTAAACCAGGTTGAATTCCCTGTTGCAATAGTGGCTAGACTGCCAGCATTACCCAATCTAGCTTATCTAAAGTCATCTCTTGTTCCTCACTATACTACAGTGAAATCTCCTCAGTGACTCCTGTATACACATCCTTCAACTAGTTATTAGATTTCTGTGAGGTTTGTCACTTGCCACCATTTACCATTTCAAATGAAAAAAATAGATTTATAAAAGGGACAAAAGTGAGTACATTAAAAACTGGCTAATGAATGGGTCACATAATGTAACTATAAATCCTTTGTGACTAAATGTAGGACTAGTGGGATCCTGCAAAAATCATTCCTGGCTCCTACACTATTTTATTTTGTTGGGGTTTTTTCTAATTAACTGGAATGAAACAAAAAGAGCCAGATCCTATTCCACCTATCAGATGCATAAGTGGATTTAGGCACCTAAATGTGATTCTGTTCCATCCTGCTGGAATCCTTGAAAAAGGATTAATACAAAAGATGAGTGTGTCTTTTTCCTGTTTATTGCTTTTCTGTGATTTAGTTTTCAGTCTAAATGTAAATGTATTAATGGATTTTGGGGAACTTGTACAGGGTGGATTGGATCATACCTAAGTCTACATAGCTCTCCAATAGGTGAAGTAAAATCTGGTTCAAAAGTCATTACTCATCAAGTTTTCAGACTACATAGAAAGACTGGAGGAATGGTAAGTAATGAGGACAGGTTGCTGATACAGAGGCACATATAATCCTTGTTTATCTGGGAATAAGCAGTGGTATATATTTTGCTATGGCCAAACACAGTCATAAACTTGGGAAGGAAGAACACAAGCCATACTTGTAGGGTGCTAGATTCTATCATGGGAAGTACTGACTCTGAAAAAACATGGAGGCAGTGCTGATGGACAGTCAACTGAATATGACCTCTCAGTGCAAGTCTGGGGCCAAAAAGTTGTATCTTTGGATACATAATTAGAGGATATGGGGAAAAGTAGGAAGTTTATAATACCCTTGAACTGAGCACTGGTGAAACTGAAATACAGTATTCAATCTCTGGTATTCCCAATTCAATAAGAAGGTTGAAAATTGGAATGGTTACAGGAAAAAACCACAGAATGACTAACAGGTTGGAAAATGTGACTTGTAGTAAAATTTTCCAGAAGCACAGTATATACAGTGTATCCATAAAAGGTTCTAAGAAGTGATTGTATTACAACAGAGGTATCTGCATAGAAAACAAATGAAAGTGGACTCTTAGATCTAACAAATGCATAACTAGATACAATATCTGGAAACTGGAGCTAGGCAAATGTTGAGAAGAAACAAGACAAAAAGTATTAACAGGAAGTGGTGGTGGGGCGGGGGGCGTAATTTACCATTAAAACAACTTATTAGTGAGTGGGGTACATGTCTATTAGCTGAATGTTTTTAATCATAGTTGGATCTGTTCTGAAAGACCTGCTTTAGTTCAAACCAAAAATTAATTCAGGGATATCGCAGAGCTTGTGTTATGCAAAAGGTCACAATAGATGATCACTCTGGTCTTTTCTGGCCTTATAAACTAAACTGTGAATCTATAAATTCATACTCTGATTTCTTTTTTGGTTGATATAGATTATCTGATGGCTATTGTGTAATCAGCACATGGGGCACCTATATACATTTGCTAAGTGTGCACTCAATCCCATCATCTAAATCAACAATGAAGACAATACTGGACCCAGGACAGACCCCTGGAAAACCCCATTTGATACCTCCTCCCAACTAGACATTGAGCCATTGATAACTACTTGTTAAGTAGTTGTACTGCAGCCTTGGGGATGAGGGAGAGGGAAGAAGTGGGACAAAGGTAAGAGGCAGCAGAGCAGGCACAGCTTTCAGCTCTCTGGCCCTGGTGCAGCTCCTTGCTGCTGAACCTCAGGGCAAGCATGGGTCCAGGCAAAGCCCTGCAGTTTTACAGGCTGGATCCAATGACTCTGTGGGTCAGATCTAGTCCATGGGTTATATGTTGTCAACCCCTATGCTAATTAATAGCTAAATTGATTTTCTCACGCAACTTAGAACCCAATCCACTAGGCTCAAACTGATTTTTCAGCTTCTCTGGCAAGCACCCCAATATCAGAAATGTATAGGGTGGCTATGTGGTAGCCAACAATATTTTTCTCAGCCCTATTCTTTAGCTGAGGCCTTAAGATTTGATGCTAACTTTGGCAGAGCTGTCCTTCAAATATTTAAAGAGGTCTTCTACCTTCTCTAGTTTTTGAGCTTGCAGCTGGCTAATTACAAAAAGTGGAATCCATGTGGACAATTTCTGAAAGAAGAAAAAGCAATTACTGTCCTACATTAACCAGTTCCCTAGAATGGGCTATCTGTGTGGATTCCACAATTCTATATGATCTGGAAATTGTATTGGAAAAGGTACAAAACAGAATGGCTAGATTTTACTTCACTCTTTATGCACTGTCGGGGCATAATATATTCCAAAATCCAGGTGTAGTTTTGATGGATGCTACTGGCCAAAACAACCTTGTTTTGTACATAATGGGGCATGTGAACATATATACCAGAGTTTATGTAGAAAAAATATCTCAAAGAACCACAGTTTTTATAGGACAACTAATGGTTTTTTATGTTTATAGTTATTCATTTTTAGACTTCCTAAGTTTAACTAGAGACCTCCGTATGCGACTTCCTTTTCACTGCTGCAGACTATGTACTTTGCTGTTGACTCTGTTTCTATGTCATTAGTACTTTGATAAGTATTACAGTACTTTAATGACTTTGTGTAGCTTTTTGTCCAAGAAAACAGAAGCATAGTTTCTTTCTGCAGGTTAAAAGACCATTGGTTTTTTACATGACTAAAACAGATTGATCTAATACTTGCAGTGGAGAACTAAGAAAACCAGACACAGCTCTTAACAAATTTCTGCTCCCCTTAATCCCATTTTTTATGATTCTATTATTCTTGGATACATTGGTGACAAGCATGGACTACCCATTCCTACTCAGAACCATTATTACTGAAAGATCCATTCTATACTTTTCATTTCTATATTACCTCATATCATATGAACCTGAGGAGATTACATTTTGTCTGATATTGATTATTTTGAACTGAAAAACCTTTTAATCGTTCACACACAAAGTTGTACTGCTGTATTTATTTATTAAAAATAACATCAGGCCTCAAAACTCAAGGGCATCTTGGATTATGCTCTTTTGTCTTTATATAAACTTGTCCTTTAGGTAATTTTCCATATATTGACTTTATCAGCTCAGTAGTACAGTAATGTACGCTAGCCTTTCCCCTAGGGTTTCCCTCTTCTGAAGATAATAGATGAAGTGCATGTTCTCAAACCTCAGTTCAGTGACCTGGAAGGTCTCTTGCTTTTTGTCATCATCTGGATGGTTGGGCTTTTATAGTTGTCCCTTTTATGGGGAGCTGATTCCTTTGTCTCCCATACAGCCTGCTTGTACTGTTTCAGGGAATCACATGTGCAAAGTGTGATATTTGTTAGTCTTTCAAGTTCAAGACAAGGAAAAGTGTGTGAGATAAAGCCATGCATGTTTGTGCTGGATAAGTCCCTTTGTTGGTTGTTCTTGGACCCTAGCATCAAGTCATAGAACCAGACCCATTTCCCCTGTATTGCCACTTTCTAGCACCTGTGATCTTTGCTGGTCCCCTCTGTTGGCACCAATTTACTTTTCCAGATCATGGGATGGCCTGTGTTAATTCAGTAACACAATCCCAAAAAGAGTAGGAGTACTGACTACACAAGCTCCAAGACATCTCAATCACATATTAATCTGAAGGAAGCTTATAGAGTTCCAGGGCCAAATACCCCTCCAGTCCTGGCTCTGAAAAGATCTGTCCTGAGGGGTTATTCATGGCTGTGAGTAGAATGAGTACATAATATCCTTTGGTCGGTCAGTGCTATCTAATCCAGGCTTCTTGGTACCACCAGTGCATTCTGATACTATAAATATACTATTGTTCCAAGTTGTTGCCGTTGTTGTGTTTGGCACCATTTGGCATGTTGAACTAACTCTGCCATTAACTGAGATCTGTGGTGCTCAAACTGTCTGGCACCAGGAGGCAGATGAATGGCTTGGAACCAATTCACAGGCTAGATCCCATGCCTAGGATCCATAAGTTTCAACCATGTTCCAGTGCTACCCTGCTTGCCAGATCCACCTATGGCCCAACCACACACGCTGCAGAGCAACCACATACTGGTGCAATCCTGCACATGGGGCTATGTGATCCAGCCCACAGGGCTCAACACAGGTCCAGAAATTTGATGACAGAGCGGTGGTGGCATCATTAGCTGCCACAACTTTGGGAACAATCAATGCTGCTACTCGGCCCCAACAAATTTCCAGACTCATGGTCTTTTATACATCTTTTGCGTAGTCCCCTTAATTCCATGAGTCATCATGAAGATGCCACAAGACTGGGCCTGAATCATTTCAATAATACCAGCATAGGCAAAACAGCACTGGCTTCAGAACTTTTTTTGCTCACCAGCTCTCTTAAGACAATGGCAGGGTATACCACCCAGACCTGATCTCACTTTACCTGATCACCTGGATACTGGATGGTTCTTGTAGCTAGCTCATCTGTTCCACCACCATTAGAAAAGGTCTCATGTACAGCAAGAAAGCTTCCATTCAGCAATGATGCAGATTCTCCTAGTTATGTGGTACCCATTGTGGGGTATCTCCGCATCACTGCCCTTGATCCCAACCATCCTAGTTTACCTATTGGACTTGAGGCCTGCCTGCTCTGAAGGTGGCCTTTCTGGGGGCAGTTGCCTCTTCCAGATGAGTTGGTGAGATCCAGCTCATAATGGTGGATTCACCGTATACAGCCTCCTATCCAAATTAAATGTACCTATCTTGGACTTCTGCCACAATTGTTTCTGAATTCCACCTCAGGGAACACATTTTGTTATCAGTCACCCCCTGCCTTCCCCCCTCCCTGCCCCCACAGCCACATGATTCCCTGTCTAAAATCACTCTCTACACTAATGGATGTGAAAAGAGCTCTGGCTTACTGTTTGGATGGGACCAAATCCTTTAAAGGTCTTGTGGTGATAGTGAAGAGATCGAAGGAGTCAGAGTCTTCTAAAGACTCTCCAACTAGATTCCCAGTTGTATTTAGCTCTTACAAACTAGTCAATGTGGAACCTCTCTTCTGTGATTGAAGACAAGTCCAAGAATCAGGCCTACCTCTGCTCTCTTCTTCCTCGGGGTATCTCTTTGATGGGAGAGCTAGATGGGAGATTCTGAAGCATCCTGTACAGCTGAGGCAAAAAAAAAAAATGTCTCTAATCAAAAGTCTCAGGGCTGAGCTCACTCCCCTGTGAGAGTCTGCTTGTGGACAACACATCTGAAAGAATTCCAGTTACTAGTAACTTTCTTTTAGAAGTTTTCCGTGGTAAAACTCATAGTGTTTTACGTATTTTCCCAAACTTCAAATGGGAACTGAGGCAATTAAATATGTGCTGAATATAATTTTTTGTAATGGGTCAGTATTGTGTCAGTTTGCTTTCCTCTTCACAATTGTGTTGAAGATAGTAAAACGTCTGATGTATATATGCCCAGAATGACAGGAGCAGTGCATGAGGCAGTGCACTTTAGGATGTATCACATTAAACATTCATTCCTTTTCAGAAGAGCAGAATATGTAGACCTATGTATGACTTTAACATCACTTCTCTACATTGCTGAATTTCACCCTCAGAGCCAGGAGTCAGGACAAGCCATATCATTTTAACAAACCTGGTTAAGGCATCATGTCTGCTCTGCAAAAAATCAATGCTCTTGACCCAGATATCAATGAAGTGTCTAGAAGAAGGAAAAGGCAGTTAGCTACCATGGTAACTGAGTTTTAACAATGTACTGCATGCAGACAATCATATTTAGAGCAAAGCAGGCCAGTGATGTTACAAAACTGATTACAATTAGGAAATTTGCAGCAGAAAGAACCATTTAAACTCCTCTTTTGAAACCTTATTCCCAGAATTTTCCTGCTGCTATGGTCTCCTTCAAATAAATACCTGCTTTTAAGCATTGCAATCAATGTACCCACTAGCCACAACAGCTTTTTGGTTTTGGTCTTTTTATTTACTAAATATGGGCAGTTATTGTCACTGTTTAAAACATACAAACTGTTTTTTAAATTAATGTTTGACAGTGCTGTCTGCAAAATTGTAGACAGTGTTCCCGAAGGAATTAGATAGAAATACTCCAGCTTCTTTCCTAAAATGAGCTATAGTTTCATGATTCCTCAGAGGATGCAAACCATACTTTATGAGTAGATAGCCATTCAAAAAGTAGGTGAAAAACATTACTCTTATACTACTTTTACGTTATGCTTTTTTATTCCTTCTATTTGAGAAACAAGGATTTTGTCTGTTAATGTTGAAGACTTTGTCTATGCTTTTGCAATAAGAGCTGGGTTGTGGAACTGAGGAAGACATGATGCAATAGCCTTCCTGTAGTTCCTCTGCAAAAACCTG
This sequence comes from Crocodylus porosus, assembly GCF_001723895.1. Lineage (NCBI taxonomy): Eukaryota > Metazoa > Chordata > Crocodylia > Crocodylidae > Crocodylus > Crocodylus porosus. Next base: position 46,930,705 of record NW_017728949.1, read on the forward strand.
AAATGTCTTTGTGATGGGGGGGGACATGAGGCTGGCTACAAGGTTGACTTGTCCACCTGTCTAGGGCAGTCTGTCCTGTCACTTGCCACAAGTTAATGTGTAAAATAACATGTAAAATGTGGGAGGCTGCCAAAGGTGTTTATTAGGCCTGTGCGAGTTGGCAGTGATTGGATTCGGCCACTTCGAATGGCTGTGATCTGATCCGGAGCTCTGGACCCGGTTTCTACCTCGATCCAGCTGAAGTGGCTCTGAAGCTTCAGAGCTGCCTCAGAGATCTGGTCATAGGGTATAATGGAAATCAATGAAATCTCTATAATTTTGTTACTTTTTGTCCGATTTGGGTGAAACTTGCAGGGATGGTAGCCTCTGCTGAGAGCATGAAATCACCAAGTTTCAAGAAGATTGGTGCAGGGGTTTGGGGGGAACTGTACCCCAAATTCTTGAAAGCCAAACTCCCGTCGCAGCTGTGTGTTACACCAAAGGGAGGGGGGGGGGTTCAAAACTGCAGGTGTGGTAGCTCTTACTGAGGCCACAAAACCTGCTGGTTTCAAGGTGATGGGTGTAAGGGTTTGGAGGGAGCTGTCCCCCAAGCTGTGGACAAGTAAAACTCGTGACATGGGTGACACTGTGTGTTAAGGCACAGCGGGATGACAGCTGCAGGGATGGTGGCCCCTGCTGTGATGCCTGACAGCTGTGGAGGAGATCAGTGCAGGGGGGTCCTGGGGCCCTGCACCCCTAGCTGCTGACAGGCAAAACTCGTGCCAAGATGGTCTCTGTCTTGGGGCAGTTGATTGTCTGTATTGATTCTTTTCTCTCCTTATCTTGGTTTTGTAGGTGTTAATTGATGCTCATTAAGTTGTTATGTAGTAGCTAGGTCCTGTGTGGTCCCTGAGTGAATCATGATTGATTGACTGGTAACTGGTAACACAGCAGCTTAGCAGCCAGGCTTGCAGCAATGTCTCCCCTCCCCGCCCCAAGCCAGACAGAGTCAGTCCCACAGCACCAGTTTTGCTAGTCCACAGCTTGAGGGGCAGTTCCCCCAAACCCCTGCACTTATTTTCTTGAAACTTGGCAGGCTTTGTGGCCTCAATAAGCGCTACCAGCCCTGAAGTTTTGACCCCCCTGTGTTGTAACACATAGACGTGACAGGAGTTTTGCTTTCAAGAATTTGGGGTGCCGTTCCTCCAAAGCCCCTGTAGCAATCATCTTGAAACCTGGCAGACTTTATGCTCTCTGCAGAGTCTACCATCCCTGAGAATTTAACCCAAATTGGACAAAAAACAACAAAGTTATAGATTTTTATTGTTTCCCCCTTATACCCTATGGCCAGATCTCCGAGGCGACTCCGAAGCACTTTGGGAAGCCTAACAAGGCCAGTGCTTCGACCCAGACATGCTGCTTTGGATCCCAAAGTGTCTGAAGTTTCTCCGGATCTGAAGCTCACACAGCCCTAGTATTTATAGACTGCTCCAACCTCCTCTGTACCGTGTCCCATGCCTCGCAGATGGCATCCAAGATCATCAAGCTTTCCTCACAGGGGTCACATGCCTATTGGGCCTCAGATGACCTGGCTGGGCCCCAAACTTGTTTTTATCACAGAGTTACCCATGATGATGAGGGGTTAAGGAAGAAAGCATAAGTATTTTCCTCTGTTTCCAGAGATAGGGTCTGATATTATTGGGTAAAGGAGAAGGGGAAGGGAAGAGGAAGGGGTTTTTGGTCATAAATTTGTAAAACGTTGGAAAATTGTCTCTCTACTTCCTGTATGTGTGCTGTTTTGTCCGTGATAATAATGGCAACCCCCCACTATCAGCCTGCTATATAAAAATATCAAAGTTGTTTCAAATCTGAGTATGGCTCAGGTTGTTATATAAACACTGTTTTTGGCACCCTAGGAGGGCTTTGGAGGCAGAAATAGTTTGAAGGTCTAAAGCAGAGCTTTGACCCTCAAGGTCCACGAGGTATCCTTCCTTCTGTGCTGTGTAACGTTCAGGTCTATAGTGCATTGATCATTGTGTGGCTCCTTGTCATGGAAATATTCCCTTAGTTGTAAGTCTCTATTTTTCTATCTACCATATTTACTCAAGTCTAAATGAGATTTTCCCCCCAAATCAGCATGGTGGGAAAAATGCCTTGTCTTGGATTCAAGTGCCAGCTGAGTCAGGTAGCGGCTCATCCCTGGGTCTGAATGGCTTTTTTGTCAAAGGATGGAGCACACAGCTGGGGGACTGTAGGGGAAACCATGGAGTTGCAGGGGCAATGGGGGAGACCTGCCTGTGTGGCTCAGGGGGAGGGCAGGAAGCACTGTGCAGCCTGCCTCCCTCCCAGCTACCCCCTCCCTACCTCACCTCCTTTTCTGGCTCCAGTCCCTCCAGCCCTGACCCAGCCTAGCTGGGAGCTGCCATGGCTTCTCCCTGCCCAGGCCAGGTTGGGGCTGCCTCTGCTAATGACTGCCCTGGAGCCAAAGCAGAGCTTCAACAACAGAAGATAAGTTCTGGGGTGAAGGGGGAAGGCTGCAGAAGAGAGCAGCGGGTAGGGGAGGGAGGGAATGAGAAGGTAGGCATAGGCTATGGGGCAAGGAGTGGAGAAGGCATAGGGCAGGCATCAGGGGGGAGGGGGTAGAAAAGGACAGCCACAAGAAGCAAGGGGCAGGGAGTAGGCCAGGCATAAAGGGGAAAGCAGCAGGGGGAGCAGGCACAGACCTGAGGGGGCAAGGGGTGGAGAGTAAAGGGCCTCTCTTTCCCTTCTGCTGCTTTCCCCACCACAGGAGTGGGGGGATGAATTTAAGACTAATTAGTTTCACTAATTGCATTCTATACTATACTATACTATACTATATTCTATAACACATTTAGAATTTTCCATGTGTAGAATCTAATTACTAGGGAATCATCTTACATTTGAAGTCATCTTGAATTCAGCTAAATACAGTAACTGCATTGAATGGAGTTGTGTACTGGGGCAGAAGGGAAGACGATGAGTTAATACTTTAGAGGGCGGAGAATGTGGCTGGATTCATTGATGATATTGGTGTGGGTTGTGGGGTTGTAAAGTTTTGCTTCCTTTATCTTTAAGGATTGGAGGTGTCTGGTGTAGGATTCATGGCTAGATATGGAGATCTCTTGGTAACAGTTTCATTCAGGTGGTTCCTTAAGCTTTTTATTAGTTTTGTGAATCTGGTGCTGATTTGTTCCTGCTTGATGTATAGAACCCTGATGAGATGGTTCTTCAGTTTATCAGAGAGAGTGAGGCACAGCTTTTCAAAATAGGCTGTGTGGTATATAGAACAAAATGGTTTGGACACTTGAAGTCACTTGGGGTGCCTATATACTAGCAGGGAGGCTTCTCTGATGTGCTTCCAATTCCAATGTGTTTGAGCAAGTCTGCTTGAGCATGGCCATTACCTTGCTCCAGAGGCGGCCTCTATCTCATCCCCACACTTCAAAATGGCAGTAGGGGCACTTTAAAGCTCATTTGATGAGCTTTAGATAAAACACCCCTACTGCCATTTTGAAGATGCAGGGACACTGATACATGAGATACTGTGAGTGCTTTAACTAGAACGGCTCTTGAAGCCACACTAATTAAAGTGCTCCAACCCCTTCTCCCTCCCCCTCCTCCTCCCACTCCCAGAGCACATATATAAATGCCCTTAGGTATGATATTTATCTGACTGTATCAGGTCAAGAAGAAGATACCTGAGCAAGGTTCTTGTGTAGGTCAACTAGAGTCTATTTCATTAGGCTGAATGTGGTGCCTTTCATGTGCACAGAGAAGACTGCCATGTTATTCTGAAGTCAGGCAGAAGGTAGGCCATGGCGTCACCTTAGAGGCTAACTGGTTAAGTAATAAGTAAGAGGTGTCTAGCCTTAAGCATCTTAGCCAAGCGTCTGTCCAACCTGCTCTTGAAAGCTTCCAAGGATGGATATTCCACAATTTCTCTAGGTAGCCTGTTCCAATGCTTTACCACACTCATATAGATATGCAATGGTTTTGATAATAACAAGTTTAATATCTCTTTTCTGGCAGCAAACAGGGATGTCTACAAAAGACATTGATTTTTAAATTGAAAAGAGACCAGTGCTGGTCAGCATCACATTTCTCCTCTGCACTGTATTAATAGATATATTGGACAGTTAATTGCTGCTAAATCTAAGAATTTCCCTGTTCTTTTGTAAACACCTGGGCTTCATTTTCTTGATACTGCTTTCATAACTTTTCCTGACACTCTCATTAAGTACAGGCATCTCTCTCACATATGTCATTTGGTATGGCTATCCCCTTGATGAAGGGACAGGGGAACTTTTATCAAGGTTCTGAGCATCACCCGGTTATTTAGCATATTGCTTGTCAGTCTCACACAATGGGATACATACAGAGGCAGTCATTTAAAGAAGAAAGTAAGATTACTTACTGGTCTAGTGAAATACACAGACCAAACAGGCACTGTTGACAACATTTCCCTGTGTAGAGGTACATGTGTATTGAGGAGTGGATCTAAAGGGGATGTGATGGTACAATTGCACCCTTCTTTGGGACCATGAAGCAGGAACAGCATTCAGGGACTTTGTTTAAGTCCATAAAGGAAGTAAAAATTCCTGCTTCTGGGCATTCTATCCCTTTCCCTCCCAAGCCCCAGAGCAAGGGGGGCAGTAAGGAGCCCAGAGAGAGGGCTGAGAGGAGTGAGAAGCCCCAGAGCAAGGGGACAGAGAGGAGCCTGGAGAGAGAGCCGCGAGGAGCGAGAAGCCCCGGAGCAAAGGGGGCAGGGAGAAGCTCCAGAGCAAGGGGGCAGCGAGAAGCCCCAAGGAGGTATAGAAGAGGGCCAAGTCACAACAGGGCCCAGGTCAAAGAAAAAACAACGTCAGTACTATCTGCGAGGCTTGGGCTGCGGTGTAGGGGTAGAATAGGAGCCGCAGATAGCACCCCCTGGCACCAGGGGGCATAAAGTGGGCAGCCTCCCACTAATTACCTCAGTCAATCCATTAAGATCAAGGCGTGGCAGGAAAGTAAGCAAGCGATTGGCCCATAACAGGAGTGCGGAGTCACCCCTAGAAAGGCTCTGGTAGCAATACTCCTGTCACATTACATATTTTACATAAATCGGATTACATTAGAGGAGAACACACAGATTTTCCAGCACACCATGGCAAAGACACTATGAAACACACCATGAAGCTTGCTGGAAAGGCGACTGGCAAGCCTTCAGGGAGGGGTGGAAGAGGAGGTAGAGGGAGAGCTGTAAGTTTCCCCCACCTCACCCCACCCCACTGAAAGACAGCCTCTTTCTTATAACAAGCAGGCATGAGGTTTCCAGTTCTACAGGCAGCAAACAGAGGGGATCAGTGCCACTGCCTGTGCCTGAGTCTGTGTCCCCTCCAAGAGAACTAGCCATAACCACCCACCACCACCATGACAACAAGCAGCACCACCAGCATGACAGTCTCCGCCACCCCCATTTCACTTCCCATGCTGAGCCTTCCAGAGCTAGAGCTGGATCTGAATCTGAGTGCCATTTCAAGGGCAATTCTGGGGAAGGAATGGGAATCAGCTGAGTTTGTGCTCCACACCCCTCAAGTTTCCCATAGAGCCACGTCTTCTTCCTCAGAAGGCACTTTAGAAGAGGTTGAGGTAGAGGGTGCAGAGGCAAGTGGCTGAGCTGAGTCCACTTCTCCTGTTGCTGTGCCTCTGCCTGCTGAGGAGGGGGAAAAGGCAGTATCTTTACATGCACCCCAGAAGTGAGTGGGATGTGTGGTCTGGGATGGTTTTGAGCTGGCAGATGATCCCACGTATGCTATTTGCCTGCACTGCCAGGCCAAAACCAGCAGAGGCAAGGGAACAAAACAAAAGAAGTTCCCCTCTTGCTCCAAAGACCTCGTCCTCCCTAACCAAAGGCAGGCCACCCTGGAACAGTGAGGGAAAGGCAGACAGAAAGGGGGGTGTGGTGCCCTCCCTGCAGGCATGCAAGAAATACTTGAGGGAGGAGCTGTGCAAGACAGACATCTTACCCTTCACCTCAGACATTTGGAGCACCCAGGATGGAGATCATGCATACCTCTCCCTTACAGGGCATTCACTGTGTGGCACACAAATTCCACCTCATTGTCAGGGATGCCTTTGAGGGGAACAGGGCTTCTGGTGACAGCGCCAGCAACACCAGCAAGCTCATTTCCAAATACAGGAAAGCGGCAGGCTATTTGTACCAAGCATCAAGGGGATCAAGATGCTGTGGAACAAACAAGCAGAGTTGAACAACCTGTAGCACAAAATCATGCAGGATGTTGAGACTCGGTGGAACTCCGCATGCTGGCAGGTTGTAGTGTGTCATAATTCTAATGTCTATATTGAGTCCATGAGTTTCTGTTCCTAGGAGGTTGATGAAGTGCAGTTCATAGGCTCGTCTGTGGAAAGAGGTTCATAAATTCCCATTGAGGATCAGGACTGAGAAATTGGAGACAGGTGTTCTTGTTTTTGATAGGTTTTCGGTGTGCGCTCATTTTGGTGGGTAGTTGTTGCTTGGTGTCTCCTATGTATTTTCCATCTGGGCACTTGGTGCCCTGATGGAGTATGTATTGTATCGTGAAGAAATCTCCATATTGGAGATACTGTTGGCAGGTTTGGCATGCCTTACCATGCCACGGCCTAGATCCATTTGGTGTGTTTTGAGCTGTAGGAAGTTGGCATCTGGTGATGAGGTTAGTGAGGTTCAGTGATTGTTTGAATTTATAAACCACTTTTCACAGACAAGCCTCTGAACTGCACTTCATCAGCCTCCTAGGTACAGAAAGTCATGGACTCAATATAGACCCTGGAATTCTGACACGCTACAACCTGCCAGGCATCTGACTCCCCAAGTACCCCTCCACTTTTACCTCATTGCTACATCCCCTTTCCCTCCCCCTCCCCCAACCTATCCCTTACCCACTGATGCCTCCATTTTCATTTTGACTGACTTCCTTTCTTGCCTGCATTGCATTCCAGCCTCTGGCTTCTTTACTTTTCCTTCTACCCAGGAACAGCACACACACCAACTGCAGGTGCTTCCTTAGCCTGACAAAGGGTTTATCAACCCAAAAGCTTGCTAAGATATATTTCTCCAACTATTCAGTTGGTTTACTAAAAGATACCAGACTCACCCAAAGAACCTTGTCTGCCAGTGACATGTCCTTAGACCAACACCCATAGCACCTGTCTCCGGGCAGCTGACAGGAAGAAGGCAGAGCCCTGCACACATCTAAGCTGCAGGGCTGGAGCTGGCATGGAGACTTTTCTGGCAGCTGCTGGAGAAGGACCTCCTGCAGGAAAGGAAAGAAAGACTCTGTGACAGTTTGGCTGCCTGAGATGCTGGTACTACTGTGCTGTTTACTTACCTGTTGCTATTTAAAGTGGTGGACTGATGAGGCTGTAGGGGTGGAGGAGAACTCATTGGGGCACGCTACCATGTTGTGTAGAGGCCCCAGTGCCAGTGAGGATGTGCCTTAACACACACACAAAGTCACAGTCATGCGTTTTGTTTGCCAGCAGCTTGAGGTGTAGTTTTCCCAGAAACCACTGAACGTATCTCTTTCAAACTTGGCAAGCTTCATGGTCTGATAAGGGGCTACCATGCCTCCTGTTTTCATTCAAATCAGGCAACAAATGACAAAGGTATATGCAGTTTTATGATTCCCCATTAAAGCCTATGGGCAAAACGTTGAAATGCATTGAAGCAGTGAAATGGTTTCAATGAAATGAAATGGAACAGTGCTTTGAAACTAAATGAAATGTTGAAATGAGACACTGTCCCTTCAAAATGGTGAAACAGAAGTTAAAATGAAATAGTGCTGTTTGACAACAGCCTTAGTTAGCTGTGAAGAAAAGAACAATGGGTCATTCATGGGCCATTAACTTCTTTAGCTGCCTAAATACTAATATCAGAGCTGTACCACAGTGCCCTGTCCCTACCTCTCTGCATCCATGCTGCTGACTTTAGTGGCCAGTGGGCCAGGGAGTGGATGGGAAGACGGTATTCTGGATTCACTTTGTCTCATATGGTCATCCTTGCTCTAGATGACTCATCACATTTATTTCAAAGTTGAATGGTGTTTTGAGAACAAGTCTTGGAATTACAGGAAAGAAGAAATAGTCTCATGATTCAGGCAATTGATTATCACTCTTGGGAACCGGGGGTCTATCCATCTACCACAAAATTCCCCATATGATGTTAGTGTAGTTGCTTAACCCAAACTTTTTATAAATGGTCATCTTCTGGATGGCTAATCTGAGACACTGTGGTCTGATTTTCAGAGCTGCTGTAACTTTAATGAATGGGAGCTGTGCTTTGAACATATAAAGGGTTATACAGTGCTTTGTACTCTGGAAAAGTATGTCCTAGTTGTAAGGTGTGGCTGGCCAGTAGGGGGTGCTCCTGCACTGATCCACCCACCTCACTGCACCCAAGCACTTTCCAGGGTCCGAGTGCTTCCCTAGGGGCGCCTCTTGTCTAGCTGACCCCCTTCCTGGAGCACACCCGCTAGCCTGGGAGTAGTGCTGCCGCCACCACCCAGGGTCTTGCTTGATCCTGGTACTGTACCCCCTAGGAAAAACAGGTCTAGTAGTCCTTGAGGGTACTCAACCCACTGCAAGAACTTGGGGTGCTTCCCTCAGTTTGAAGCACAAATAGTGGTCTCCCTTAGCTGAACCCAGGGGACCCCAAGGCATAATCTAGACCCATTCTCAATAAGTCTCCCATGCTAGGTACAAAGGAGAACTTTATTGGTTACAAGGAGTAGATTTGGAATAGGATACAGGGTAGAGCAATATCATAGAAATTCCATAGAGCAAACTGGTATGGCTGGGTAGCCTTTGATCACGCATCTGAGTTACTACAAGTTATATATTTAGTTAGCTCTTGGGTAGCTTACTCACAAATATCATCCAGTGGCAGGTGGAGATTCTCTCTGGAGGCAGACAGTTCATTGATCATGGGTTTCAAGAGAGAGAGCACATTTCAGATGGTCCAGCTCTTATCTCTCTGAGTTTCCATCATAACTACTGCCCCCACTCCTTCCTGTGCAGTCCTTAACTTATATAGCTCTTATGACCTCATTTACCTGGTCCAATGGAGACCAGCACCTGTTGGCTGCCAGCCAACCAATTTGAAATGCATCACTGGTTGCTGGGCACTAGCAGGGTCTTTAGCCCCCTCCCAGTCAGGTTGGCATTGCTTAGAACAATAGGGAGTGTAAGCCCCTCACCCATGTATGTGATGATAGTCACGTAGGCAGAAGAAACAGATTTCCCCCCTCCCTCGGGAATGTATCCAACTCAGGTTACCTAAGGAGATGGGATGTCTGCCCGCTGCAGGGCCCAAGTTAACCAAATTGTCACAGAGCAGTTTTCTGGGGAGAGACAGAGGTGGCAATCTGCCACATAAGAAAACTGGAAATGCAAAATTGATGGATACTTTTGACCTCGTTTCACCATTTTTCAGTTTCTGTCTGTTTCTTAAAGCTTTCCTGTAAGTAATTTTACTGAATGTTGTGTTCCCAAGTTACATTGAAGGGTTTGAAAATATTACATTTTGTTAATTCCTTTGTTCTATGTTATTTGCTTAGTCCCATCAACACTGGGTCAGAAGTAAGTCTGAACAGTTAAAATGTGAGGGGGGGGCGTTGTTTTTTTTTAAAGACTCCAACCTAAAAACACTGTTTTAGAATTAATTTGACTGTATGGTATTTAAACGTGGGTTCAGGATTGTTTAATTTTATGTGCATCTTGTCATTGATCAGTTTTGTATTTTAAACACAGAATTTAAACATAATTTCTAAACTCTGTTCCAAGATGGATGTATATAGATATCTAGTGTAAATTTTTGGTATCTGTAAGAACATAAAACTGCCTTAAAATATAAAATGCATGCAACTATTGTATGTACAAACTGGATAGAGAGACAATTTTTGTGAATATTGCCTGCTTAGTGGCTTTGTTGAAAAATGGTCTCAGTCCAGTTTTATCCATTTCAATATAACTCCAATTTAGTCAGGTTTTGTTAGAGCTATACATCTGAGTCTCTTAAAACTGAATACTTCCCACTATGACTGAATGGGATTTGTGTCAACATCAGTATCCTCCCATCTAATAACAAAAAAACAGGAGAGGAGAGTATGATACAGGGAACAATGTGGTCATTGCATGCATCTTCAGGTCAAAAAACCTGTAATGTTTTCAATTTGATTAGGATGAGTCAGTGTTGGAGCCAAAATGTAATTTTGTTACAGCCTTCTGAGTTGACAGTAGTTTTTTTAATGTTAAGAAAACATTTTACAGAACATAATTCTTTAAAAGGTCAACTGTAACAAGTGTCTCTTCAAATCTACATTGAAATAAATTCACCATTTAGGATTACAATCCTTCACAACAAATGTCTAATACAGTGCAGTAGCACGTTATTATGAACTGAAGGTCTGACCCATGCTCCCCACTTAGTTTTGCTTTCTCTGGTATTATCAGAGGGCACTACATTTTGGTATACATCAGTCACACTATACACTATGTATTTTTGCTGCAGAATTATCATGGACTCTTACCTGTGGCTTGTCCCTAGTCCCTCTGTTATCCAGAAACAAAAACCTTTTGTCTAATTGTAATGGTGCTTTTAAGCTAGAGTAGCTAGCACTGATGTGGTGTGGGATAGGACTATAAGACTGAGATGGGGAATTCTGATCCACTGTATCCAGTTCTCCGAATTTGCTGGCAGTCAATAAACCAAAGATTCCTAAAAATCATCCCATCTAATCTTTTATACATCCCAACCATAAAGAGAATACCAAAAGCACCCTAGATTTTGCCCTGCATAAAAAACAGGGGAGATGAGAGTAACCTGTCACTCCAAAGCAGAAAACTGGTCAGTATGAGCTCAGAGAATTCCAAGAGGACCACGATTCGTACAACAGAGAAAAGCAAAAATAGTCCTTTTGGGCTTAGTAGTTCTGGTTTTGCTTGAATTGTTCTCTTTGCCTTTTTGCAGTGAGGTTCCAGGCTGAATCAATTGATGCCTTCCCACAATTTCCTTAATTAGCCCAGAAGGACAACAAGTTATTTCATAATTTACTGGGAAAGAATATACTATAGCACAGCTTCTTTTACTGCAATACAAAGAAACCTGGGATGGGGCTTGTCCCATTAATTCCTAACCCATAGTTTTTGCCAGCAGTAACAATTATTTCTAGGGGCAAAATGGAGGTTTTGGTAATGCTAGTCAGAAAATTTGGCATATTAAATCAAGCCATTCAAATCTTTTAAAATAGGACATGTTCTATTTAGAAAAGTATGTAAATACAAAATAAATTTTTATAACACATGGTATATTCCAAAAGCAAAGCATACAATTTATCCAGCTGTAGCCTCATTTTATAGAATTCATGGTACATGTTGGTATATTGACAGTAGGAATTAGGGATGTCACTGTTCAAATCATATTGTCATTTCTTTAACATTGTTTCTGCTAAAGGAAAATAAATCTTGCTTAAAGTTGGTTTCAGAAAATAATTCTAACATTTTTATGTCACGATTATTTATTTTATAAACCTCTTGTAGATTATTTTACTAAAATATATTATCTTGAAATTTTGGGACACAATCATGTAATGCTCAGGCAGTTGTTCTTACTTCTGAAAAGCATCCTATTGATTTTGGAAAGGTAAAATCATGCCAATCAACAGCAACAAAAAAACTATCAGATACCATAACATTTTTCTACTCAACTTTTCAAGTTGACTCGGTAGGGCAACTTGTCTAAGCTTAAGATTTTCTCTTCAACTTTGTTTAAGTGAGTATGGTGTATAATGGTGGAAGATATATTTAGTAATTTAGAATGACTAAATCTTATTGTTTTTACATTTATTTTTCTAAACAGGACATTTTTACTTTCTGGAAGGGCAGAATGATGCTCTGCTTTGTGGAAATAGCTCAGATGCTGGGTAAGGACATATTTCATTACGGTTTATTGTCCATCGTGGAAACAGGCTTTATCATCTTCAAATACCAAATATACCCAGTTCTAAGACAAGGTTATTTCCTCCCGTTTACCATGGAGGGAAACCCTCTTGTCTTAGAATCAAATATGAGGGCCAGGGGTGGGGGAAAGCAGGAGGCTACTATAGCTTGGGCTCCATCCCCTACCCAGGGTCAGGGCCATAGCCACAGCTACTGCCTGCCCCACCCTATCACCTTGACATCCCACCATCTTCCCTCTGTAGCCTCTTCCCCCACCCCCTTCCTGTTCTTCACATGACCTCTGCTGCTGTTCCTCCCCCTCTTACTCTTGCTATGTGCTGGCAGGCTCCATCCACACTGCAGTAAAGGGGTAATGCAGCCAGAGGCACAGCTGCTGTGAAGGCTGCGCTAGGGCTTTGCCCAGTGCACCAGGCTAGAACAGGGATGCCTCAGGCCTGCCAGCACAGAGCAAACCTAAGGAGGTGAAAATGGGGAGCAGCAGAGGCTAGGTGGGAAGGGAAAGCCAGGGAAGCAGAGACTGGGGGGAAAGGGAAAGTAGAGGCAAAGGGTGGAGGGGGCCCTAAGACTTCATGGAGCAGAGGTGGCAGGGAGACCGCCATAAGCAGGGGGCAAGTTGCTTGACCTCCCCACACCACCTGCCATGTTCACTGCTTGCCACCCTGCAGTTAAAGATGACCTTACAATGATTAGGTTCTCTACATGGAAAAATACAAGAAATGTGTATATTTTCCACATATAGTGTCTAATTATTTGGGGGTGGCGGGTATCTTGATTTCTAGGTCAGCTTTGATTCAGGTAAATATGGCATATAGCATTAAGGAATTTGAGTGACCAGCCATTTCACACTTTTCCACTTTAGAGATGTTATTAGGATTTGATACAAGTTATTTGAACTTGGACTTGAGTTCCTGGTAACATCTAGGCATCTGGTCAAGACAGTGTTGTCTCTGTTAAACACTAATTAAAAAATATTAGTATTTACCTAATTCCTGGCTGGTTAAGATATACCATTTTTTACTTTATTCCAAGATGAAGTTTCCCCCCTTATTTAATATGTCTTAGAATCAAGTATGAGGTGGTGGGGAGGCAGGCAGCCCTGTGGCTCTAGCTCCAGACCTGACATGGGGTCAGGACCAGAACCACGGCTTCTGCCTATTCCCTCCCCCCAGCCTCTGTCTTCCCAGTTCTTCCCCACTGCAGCCTCACCCCCACCATCTCTGTCCCCCCACCACCATGCAGTCTTTGCCTCCTCACCCCATTCCAGCACCACAGGCTCCATCTCTGCTTCAGCCTGGGGCATGGAGCACATGCTGGCTCAGGGGAGGCAGAGGTTGGTGACAGGGTTGGGGGGAAATTGGAAGGAAAAGAGGGCTGGGGAGCCTGAGGCAGCAGAGGGCCAGAGACAGTGGAGAGATGGGCACAAAGGGGCAGGCAGCAGACGGGAGTAAGTGGTAGGGGGACAGGTGGCAGGAGACAAGGTTTGGGGCTCAAGGGACAGGGATCAAGCTGCATGACCACTTCCAGTGCCTGCCCTCCCTTCTACTTCCCCCACTACCTGCCCCACTGCTTGCTCCCTTATCACCTCCCCACAACCTGCTGCCACACTGGTTCCCCCTACCACCTTCCCCCTCTGCTGTCTCGCCCCCTATCTGCCTCCTCTATCACTGCTTTCCCAGCTGCAGCAATGCAGAGGATGAATTTAAGATGACTCTGTAATAATTAGATTCTATACATGGAAACTATCACAAATTTATACATTTTCTATGTATAAAATCTAATTATTGGGGGGTCATCTTAAATTAAGAGTCGTCTTGGATTTGTGTAAATGATAACAAAAGCAAAGGTTAGAAAGGTAAATGCCTTTGCCACATTTATGCTGAGAACTGATGAGTATCAGAATAGTAAAGGGACATGGAGAGGTGACTGTATTAACAAAGATCTGAGTTTGTGATTTGGATTAAATGCGGCAAGTTAGGATAAAATAAATATTAAAATGCTGCTAATATCAAAATGCAAGTCAGGATTGCCACTTCCCATTGATCTTTGATATTTTTACACAATATGTTTTTTAGCTGCTCTTAAAAACAATGGCTCACCTGTAGCTCACCACCTGGGAGTTGCCAGAGGGTAGCTGCATAGGACACTGGGCTCAGCAGCAGCAGCTGGGTACCTGCTCCTTGTCCCCTCTCTCAGGTTTTCACCACTGGCCGAAAAGCTCCAGTTGTGGCTGATGGCTTCTTGGGAACCTGGGCCTGGTGGCATTGGTGGTTGGTCCCCTACTTCCAACACCTGCTCCAGGTCCATGTTGGATACCTGGGGGGACCAAGTAAGTAGAAGGGGCTGGAAGAGGGGACCCACCCACCACCACCACTGTCGCTAGCCCAGCACCCCATGCAGCTGCTCATAGCAGCTTCTGGCTGGAGCAGGGCATGAGTGGCCTGGGACTTCCCCCACCCCCAATTAGCTGGTGACAGTGACAGCAGTGGGCAGGTTGCCCCTTCTGGCACTCCCAGCTGTGGAGGAGAATGAGGGAATATGAAAGGAAGGGAGGTGCTGCTGAGCGCTGGACTGAAAGAAGTGCCCAGAGCAGAGGTGAGAGGGGTGGGGGTGGGGGTGAGGATTTAGGACGTCACACCTGCTTTGTGAACACAAAAACAGTCCCCAGTAGCTGCTGCCGTGGTGTGATCTCCCTGTCAGGGGGTGGGGGAGGTGCCAGCTACTTCCCCCACACCCCTTTTTCATAATGCTAGATTGACCTGTGACTATTTCATAATCCTTAACTTCTGTCAGTAGGTGACATGGACTGATCCTGGAATAATTATAAAATATCTTATTCCTTTCTCTGTGTAGTCAGTGCCCAGAAGGATATGTATGTGTAAAAGCTGGTAGGAATCCCAATTATGGCTACACAAGCTTTGACACCTTCAGCTGGGCATTTCTGTCTCTGTTTCGACTGATGACTCAAGACTTCTGGGAGAACCTTTATCAGCTGGTAAGAACATTTTGTAAAAAAAAAAACCCAACAAAGCAAAGTATTTTTATCTTATTGAATTATACAAATGGTCTAAAATAAATTAGACTATTACATCTCATAGAATCATATTTCTGATGTAGAAGGCAGACTGTGCTCACATAGTAACATTAATAAAGCTCTGTTTATTATTACTTCCAGACCCTACGAGCTGCCGGCAAAACATACATGATATTTTTTGTTTTGGTGATTTTCCTGGGCTCTTTCTATTTGATTAACTTGATACTGGCTGTTGTTGCCATGGCCTATGATGAACAGAATCAAGCAACCCAAGAAGAAGCAGAACAGAAAGAGGCTGAATTTCAGCAGATGCTCGAGCAGCTGAAAAAGCAACAAGAAGCAGTTCAAGTATGATTTAATTTTAAGTATTTGTCAATTGATTTTTTTCCCCCATTTCTTATTGTGATAGTGTATTCACATGAGTTTTCTATGCATTTAGAAAGATTTTAGCACTCTAGTTATAGGTATTCTCTCTAATTAATGTGTGGGTCCTTTTGCCTTCAGGAACATATAGGACAGATGTTTTCCTTGCTGGGAATCAGGACATTCTACTAGGAATAATTTGGACATGTGGTCCAGAAAGAAATCAAAAGAATGTGAATGTTATTTATTATTGTTTGTCTTTATCCCAGGGGCATCCACTGTGTATAAATTCTGATCTACTCACACAAAACAATATACAATACCTGCCCTGGCGTCCTTACAATCAAAAAAGAGAAACAATACAAAAAGGGTTGGGGGTAAGTGGTGGGGGGTGGAATGATCAAAATGTGCACGCATTTAGACAGAATGCATCTACCATTTTGTTTCTGCCATTGATATCACAAAGAGTAAGGGTACAGAAAAGGGGGAAATAATTTGAGGAGAGGACAGCCACCTAAAAAATCTTAAGAGTTTCCTTCAAAGGCTTCTTCTGCCAGGGCTGCACTAGAATATTCTCTAGAAGTTAAATTGGCAGTGGTAAAGTTTAGCACATTAGCCAATAGAAATATTTGTGGTAATACAGCAGGCAGCAGCGGCGGCAGCAGCAGCATCAGCGTCAGCAGAGTCGAGAGAACCTAGTGCAGAAGGCGGGCTAGGAGGACTCTCAGAAAGTTCTTCTGAAGCATCAAAGCTGAGTTCAAAGAGCGCTAAAGAGAGGAGGAATAGAAGAAAGAAAAGGAAGCAGAAAGAGCAATCTGGAGGAGAGGAGAAAGATGAGGATGAATTTCACAAATCTGAATCAGAAGACAGCATCAGAAGGAAAGGTTTCAGATTCTCTATAGAAGGGAACAGACTGACATATGAAAAGAAGTATTCTTCTCCCCACCAGGTATTGTGTAATTCTGTTATCAAGGAAAATATAAATTTGAAGCATCATGATCTATCACAAAACTGCTGCAATACCACAGGCACACCAATGAGATTGTATTGTTTGAAGAGTTAAGGCACTGAGCTTTTATTTAAACTTGATTATCTTAATTACAGCTTCCAGTGCTTCAAGAGAAAATTTCGTAACTGTCATGGACATCCCTTTGAAAATACCCAGATAGAATTCATGGCAAAAAACTTTATTAAAGATATTTTAAATCAAATTGTAATATTTGATGGAATCATGATAGAAGTCCATAGGTTGCTTTAAAATAGTATAAGATGATATTGGCTGTTCACTTCTATAGATTTCTTAGAATAATTTCTGTAGAATCCTGTTAGCTTAATTCCTATTAAATGTTATAGAAGAGTTCCATACAGATCCCCATGGATTTTGCTTTTTCTTTGCTGATCCAGGTTTTGTGAATTGGGTAAAATGCTATTTTTGTGGCTGTCTGTTTTAGTCTTACCTTATAACAAATTATTATCCTTCAGTTGTTCCATACTAAGAATTAGTATTGATTTCAACAAAATGTTGAGTTATTCAGCACAAGCAATTATAATAATAATAATTATAATAATATATTATAATATTTAATATTCTCATAAAATTCTTCCAGATTTATTTTTAAAATCCAGTGTAATGAATACATATGAAAATCTGACTGCTGTTGATGGAAGCACCTGTTAAGGTTTTCCACTAATAATTCTGTTCTATTATTTTCTTGTAGTCTTTACTGAGCATTCGTGGCTCCCTTTTTTCTCCAAGGCGTAATAGCAGAACAAGTCTTTTCAGCTTTAGAGGCCGAGCAAAGGATATAGGATCAGAGAATGACTTTGCTGATGATGAACACAGCACTTTTGAAGACAATGACAGCAGAAGAGATTCTCTGTTTGTGCCACGTAGACCTGGTGAACGACGCAACAGTAACATTAGTCAGGCCAGTAGGTCATCCAGGATGCTGGCGGTGTTTCCAATGAATGGGAAGATGCACAGTACAGTCGATTGCAATGGGGTGGTTTCCCTGGTTGGTGGACCATCTGTTCCTACATCGCCTGTTGGACAACTTCTGCCAGAGGTGATAATAGATAAACCAGCTACTGATGACAATGTAAGGAAGTTTTAAATAGTTCAGGCATGGTGGCCTTTTCTTACTGCACCAGCCAGTGTTTTCTACAGAATGGAATCCCTCAGGAATGATCCCTGGTTGGTCAAGCTGTGAATGCTCCTGCATCTTGTAATATCTTTAATATACTAAAAAAATAAGCATAACACTGAAGAATCTACTTACAAATATTCTTAGAACTAACAAGTAAAAGCATCAAATTAATGTACAAAATATTATATACCCATGAAAATATGCTGGAACTCACTTGAGATATTTGATTATGTCAGATAAGATATCTTACAATTAAAAAGGGTATATAATAATGGTACCATATAAATTCAGTCAACATGACACCTCACTGAATGTAGAGAATGTTTTTAGCTTTCTGCCGTATCAGTCTTATTGCCATGTTATAACAGTGTAAATACAGCACTATCACACATTTCTAATTTTATATTTCTCCATTTTATGATGCATTCCTATAGTCAGAAAATTTAATAAACATTTCATTGAAAGATCACATTTATGCACACACATTCAAACTACAAAAGCCTGTGTGCACATATGTGTTGTCATTGTATTTCTATATGGAACTAGGAAAATATTATTAACAAAATATTTGTTTAGCTTATTTTAAGATTGCCCACTTAGAGTATCTGGAAATATACTGGCATGGGGAAGCATGACAAAAGTCAGACTTTTTTTATTTGTTGATATTTAAGACTGGATAAAGAGCTTATAATTTTACAAAAAAAGCAAGACATTAAGTCTAATCTATTAGCAGAAGAACACATGAGCAAGTTGCAAATGTTTTCTACAATAATATGGTATAAAATTTTGATTTTGTTTCACTTATTTGTCATTCGGTTGCTAATCCATATGGCACATACAGATGTTTGGGGAGGTTAGACTGAGTTAAAAATGGCCACCTGATCTACTTAGTTTGCCCAGGTGCAGACCTTATGCTTAAATCCCTAGTTAGGTGGATCCAAGTGCAAACTGTACAGAAATTCAGGACAGTTATATAGGTCTAAAAGTGGTTGCCCCAATCTAAGTTAACCCTATTTCTGAGGTAGTCTAAATTAGATTGGGTTGGCCATTTTTAAACCAATCTGTCCTGAACTTCTGTACAGTTTTCTGGTTGCAGCCCTAGGAATGTACTTTCCCTAGCCAAACCCCTGGTGACAATCTATTTTTAGCACCCCCTGGCCTCTCTACCCACTCCCAGATGGATAACCTCCCCCACCAGGGGCCAGCTAGACTCCTCCCTACAGAGCTCACCAAACCCCCCATCCTGCAAGCCACTCTGGGTTCTGGTTTTACTGGCGTTTACCAGTGCCAGGACCTGAGAAAGTAAATTGGGCTGGGGGGATGGGTGGGAGGGATGTGGAGAATGGTTGGCTGGGAGAGGTTGTTCATCTCTGGAGGGGACAGGGGGTTGGGTAACTAAAAATAGCTCCTAGGACTGGGGGTGGGGGAGAGAACCTTCCATTCCCCCAAGCCCACCACAAGCTCCCTTGATGCTACCAAGCCCTCCTGGACCCCAACAACTCCCCTGCAGACCTCACTTGCCCCCCTGATTCCCTGTATAGACCTTGTTAGCTCCCCAATCTCCCCATTCCCTCCCATGGAACCCACTTGCCCCCCCTAATTTCCTTCTGTGGACTCTTCCTGATCTCCTGAGCCCTCCAATCCCCACCCCCCACAGACCCCACCACCTCCTGATCCTCCTGCGGAGCCTGCTTGCCCCCTATTCCCTTTGAAGATGCTTCCCTAATCCCCCTCATGAACCCCACTACCCCCCAATCTCCCCTATCCTCCCCACAGACCCTACCTGTCCCTGGAATCCCCCCCAATCCCTCTTGGAGCCTTCTTGCCCCCCAATCCCTCCAACTCCCCTGCTGCCCCCCATCCCAATTTACCTTAGGTCAGGTGGCCATTTTTAACTCAACCTTACCTCCCCCTAAGCTCCCCCAGATGTCTGTATATACTCTTAAATTGTTGAATACTTATTTCATTTTTATTAAACAAACACTTAATGTACTGAACTAAGGATATCTAGTAACACATCATGGTAAAAGACAAGGATTTTAAAAGAAGTCTTCTCTAATATATTTTGAAAATGCAAGGTTATTAATAAATAAGAAAAGTCTGTCAGGTCAATTAAATCAAATGAAATTGCACGAAGCATGTATTCAAATGTAGTGCAATTCATTGTAGGGTCCACAGTTTCTCATTATTAAAGGTGCTGATCTTATCTACTATTCATTTATTTGCAGGGCACTACTACAGAAACGGAAATGAAAAAGAGAAGATCAAATTCTTTTAATGTTTCTATGGATTTTCTGGAAGATCCAGCTTTAAGAGAGAGAGCCATGAGTATAGCTAGCATACTTACAAATACTATGGAAGGTATGTTCTATGTTTAATTTAAAATATAATATATTCTGATATTAGATGTTTATAAATGTATGTTCTTCTAAAATGTAAATATTTTAAAACAGATTAATAGCTAATGCCAATGGACATGACTTTTACATTTCTTAATGAAAAATTTATATTTAATTGTTTTGTGACTACTTCATCTCATGTGCTTCCTAAGCAGAGGGCATGCTGGGCTGTGGGCACCCAGCTGTCAAAATGCTGGTGAGGGGGGAGCCCAGGATCAATATGCTAGGCTCCTCCTGCAGAGATAAGTAGCAAGGCATGATGTGGAATCAGGGATCAAATTCCAGATTGCACCCCTGCCATGTGCATATGGCAGGAAACACATTGTTGTGATCAGGGATCAGATTCCATGGTGCTTTTAAATGAACTTGTGCTAGGGGCTTAGTATTATTTTTGTATGCATGCATATGGTTATGCCTTTAATAGCATTGTCCAGAGATATAGCTAAAGGTTCTGTGCTAGCCGAAGTTCTTGTAAATTATTTTTTTCTTGACGAAAGATTGAAAATTACTTTGACAACTAATACAGTAAAATCCCTGTTATCTGGCATCCTTGGGGTAAGGAGATTGCCAGTTATGTAAAAATTCCAGTTATCTGAAATAACCCAGCAGGGGTTTTCAGATAACATGGAGTGGGGGGAGTGGCCACATGTGGGGCAGGGGACAGGGGTGTGGTGGTGGCCACATGCTGAGCAGCAGCAGTGCAGGGTTGTGGATGATGGCAGTGGTCGCCATGTGCAAGCTTTCTTGCCCCCCACCTCCCCCCTCTGCACCTTGGCACATGGCTGGAAATTCCAGTTAGTAGAGTGTGTGGGTTGGTAAAATCCCAGATAACAGGGATTTTACTGTATTTCAACATAATTAATTGAAAATCAAAACCCTTTACAAACCAGAAGAACAGTGAGTAGGGAAATTGCCACATTAAATTACTTATCTAAAATGCTTGTTACAAGTATAGAGGATGAAAGGTGGAAAGGTCTCAAGAAAACTGTCTTTTATATAAATCTCTTAAAGGAAATATACAAAGGAATCTTATGGAACAATTGTACAAGATTTGTGTTCTTTGTTTAAATAAGATTTGTTAAAGTTTAGCCAAGATTGGCAAGATGAAATGATAGATCTACTTTATTTGGAAAAGGCTACTGACACTGTATAGTATGACATTCAGTTATTCCACATATTTATTTTACACTTTTTTTCCTCTTAGAGCTTGAAGAATCACGACAGAAATGCCCACCGTGCTGGTACAAATTTGCAAACATTTTCTTGATTTGGGACTGCAGTCCTTATTGGTTAAAAATAAAACATATAGTCAATTTAATTGTGATGGACCCATTTGTCGATCTGGCTATTACTATTTGCATTGTTTTAAATACATTATTTATGGCCATGGAACACTATCCAATGACACCAGAATTCAATCATGTGCTTTCTGTTGGAAACCTGGTAAGTCTATCTATTTGTCATGTGACATTTGCTTATTTTTTTTGGTTTCAAAAGTTACACAACTCTGTTATATTGTTAAACAATGTAATTTTATATTTTTAAGTGTGTATTTATTGGTCACTAGAAATATCTGTATGTTAACACTTTTTAGAGATGTCATATTTTAACCTTTCCTTGCATAACTTTAGGTTTTGACAAAATCAATAAATACAGATTAGCAACCTGAAATAAACCTTTATTAAACACATTTCTTCTCATATCTATTGCATAATCAGAGGCTAAACAAGATAAATTATATCTGGGGGTGCAGACAGAGGTAACATTTGAAATGTTGCAAACTACAATGGCCATGAAATGTTTCAAAATTGGAGTGTTTCAGCTGTAGACAGACATTACAGGCCCTTGTTGCACTTCCCTACTGAAGCTCTTCAAAATTAGCACAGTGGCATGCCAGGAAGCACAACAGAGGATTCAGTGAAGTGGTGTTCTGGTATTGGAAACTTTTATATCCCAAAGCTGAAATGATTAAATTGTCATAGTAACACAGGATGGAGAGGGAGCTCCTGGGTATGTGTAGTGAGCATGATGTCATATAATCTCTCTCATAAATTTATCAAGCTCTACCTTTAAAAAGTTAAGAAGTTTACCTACACTACTTGAAAGCTGTTCCAGAACCTGATTGCTGTAATGGATAGGAACCTTCTTCAGATCTCCAGTCTGTATTTATTCATGGTAGTTTATACCCATTTGTTTTTGTGCCAACAATGTCCTTTAGCTTAAAAAGCCCTTCTCTTCCTTTGATGTATTTATAGATAACAATCATGTATAAATCTTTTGTTTGTTTTGCCTGGCTAAACAAGCCAAGCTTTTCTAATCTCCTCATGTAAGATAAGATCTCCATCCTAGTAGTCCTCTTATGCACCTTTGCAATTTCACTTCATCTTTGTTGAACATAGGTGATCAGATTTGTACACAGTACTCCAACAAGGCCTCACTAGGGACTTTTATATGACATTAATACTAAGTATGGACAAATGTACTTTTTAGCTACTTTGGAAGTGAAGGCTGTGGAAAGCTATTGTTTCAGAGTACATATCAGCTGCTATGATCTACTTGTTATATCTGCATAAATCTTTAGCAATGGAAGTTAGCTAAATTACCCTAACTTCAACCTTGTATGAAACAGATCATGCAGATATAGAAGTTGCATTGTAATAGTTTATATCAGCATCCTTTGATTCAGTTGTTATGTTTGTCTTTAGACTATTTCTTCAGATCCTATGATCATATTTGCCACAGCTGATCACATTGGCATTTTAGTCAACTTGTGATCATTTAGTTATACATCCAAATCCTCTTCCTCTACAACTATTTCCAATAGATGAATTCCCATCTTACAATTTACACCCCAGGGAATTATGTGCAGAAAAATTAAAAATTATGTGCAAAATTAATTAATTACTGTTTTAGGTTTTTTTTTTTTACAAATTAAACTAAACATAACACTATCTGAACCTTCTTAGAAATATATGCAGGTACTTGTGTGTAGGGTGGGTGTGAGGAGTAGTTGTGGATGCATGGTGGGTGTGAGGGGGTTTGTGAAGTTGGGAATGGCTGTATGGGGGGGTTATGATGGGGTGTGGGGGGGGTTGTGCGTGGGTGTGGGTATGGGAGTGTATGGGATTTGTGGGTGGGTGTGGACTCCCCTGCCACATTCCCCCCCATAGCTCCACCACCCCACCCTTCCATGCACAACCTGTCACCCCCACCCATGCACAGCCCCTGCTGCTACATGCCCCCTGCTGTACAGCCCCTGCCACCATATCCCTCCCTATGCACAGCCCTCACCACCATATATCCTCCCAGCACAGCCTCTGCCACAAGCAGGCCCTTGGGGTGCTCCTGGCCACAGCAGGCAGCACCCACAGCATGTGGCTCTGGAAAATCCTGGGGGCTGCACATGGCGGCACAGAGCCAGCCTGGTTCGGCCTACTGACAGATGCCTTCAGGCCAGATCTTGCTGGCTCCATGCCAGCATGTGGGGCTCACGGCACTGCATGAGGGACTTATGTGCAGCCCGAGGCACTCAGCTGTAGCCATGCACTGCCAGGGGCTCTGTCTGCCCCAGCCAGGGTGCTGTGAGAGCCTACTACTAGCTGCTGCCACCAGCAGTAGGGGCTGTGCACCATGTGGTGGGGGTTCCACACACACCCACAAACCCCCCCCACACACACATCCACCCCTTCTCCTCCAGGGAGGAGCTCCCTTCCCATGCTGCAGTCTCCTGCACACAAACACCTTCTCCTGAAGCTGGAAAGTCCAGTCGCCAACCCTTAACAACCAACCCCTGAGATTTAAATGCTGCCCCACACTGAGGAGTTGCAAGCATAGGCTTTAATGGGCTTCAGATGGGAAAGCAGGAACACAATCCCCACTCCCCCTTCCCATGGCAATTTAGAGCCCTGTGCTTGCAATCGCCACATGAAGGGCAGCAAGTTTGTTCTGTGGTGCCATGCATAGGGCTGAAGGGGCTGGCAAGAAATGCAACATAAGTCATTAGCAATGTGTAGCAGGGGTTCATGCTGGTGCACTCTCACTCCCTGAGATCAGCCGTGCACCCCCTGGAAGCACCAGCCATGAAACTGGAAGTGTCGACAGAAGTACACTTCTAGTTTCACCACTGGCTCAGCGATCAGCCACTGCCCCCCTCCCCAGTCAGCAACTGGCCACTGAGGGATCCCCTGCAGTCAGTTATCAGCCATGGGGGAGCCCTCCCATTCGCAATCTGGTGACCCCCAGACTTGGGAGGCACCAGTCGCCCATGGCATAAGTGATGCTTCAGCCCCAGAAGTACAACTGCACAAATGGCTTGAAGTGCCATAGGGGGAGTAGAATTCCTACCTCCCTTCAGCAGTCCAGAGCCCCCATGCACAGGTTACAGGCACCAGCTGGGTGCCATATTGGAGGGCACCATCCACATGCAGCACTTCAAAGTCAGCATGCATCCAGGAGGGGCACACATCCAGGAGGGGCCAGCAGGGGACTCCATGCTTAGGAGCAACCAACACGGGTTCATCAGTGGCAGGTCCTGTTAGACCAACTTGGTGGCCTTTTACGATCAGATCACCAGATCATTAGATGCAGGGGTTGCAGTGGATATAGTCTTCCTGGACTTCCGGAAGGCTTTTGACACTGTCTCTCACCCCGTTCTCATTAAGAAACTGGGGGGCTG
>NW_017728949.1:46956103-46967089 GCF_001723895.1 Crocodylus porosus
GTATTCTTTCCTGCCATGGCAGGGGGTCGGACTAGATGATCTGCTCAGGTCCCTTCCGACCCTAGAAACTATGAAACTATGAAACCTGCAGCTTCACACATAGAGGCTGCAGGTATGGACATTCTTAAGAGCTGTGTAGGAGAAAAGACATTCCCCTGTGCACCACACTGTAGAGTCCCATGCCTTCAGCCCTTTGCACAGGCTATAGGCTCAGAGATCTGAAGTGTTGCATGAGGAAAAGTTCCCCACTCACAGGACTTGAGAGACCTCAGCTGTGGCTGTGGTGTCAAGGCTTCTCACAGCCAGAGCCCCCACAGGACTACAGGCAACTACCCCACACACACCAGGGCTACAAGCCCAACTCTGACTGGTATGGTAGGTGCCCAGCTGTCTATAGGCAAAATCCTCCCTCTGTAGCCATAGCCAGGGCTCTGGATATGTTGGCAGAGGCACTGCTCCAGCTACCCACAGCTCCAGACAGAGTCTCTGCTTCATGGTCCAGCCATAAAAAGACAGCAGACCTACTCTGGGTCTGCTATCTGATATCCTGGGTGCGCTAGACACTAACTGTGTACAAGATGCTAACTGTGTAGTAGTCTAGTAATGCTGTGCAGTAGCATGCTGGGCAAAACCCATGCTAATATGCTACTGTGCAGTAATATTAGGCTACTTCTCAGTTAGTATCTGAAAAAAAACCATGCACTGGTGCTACTGTGCAGTAATGTGAGTTACTGTGCATTGATTTAGTACTTGGTTACTACAGCACATAATGAATGTGTAGACTACCCCTGAGCACTGGAGGGGCATTTGGTGGAGGGTTCTCTTGGGCTACCAGCTCATCAGTCCTGACCTGTACCTTTGACTGCTGTCACCCATATGCATGAAGAATTGGGAATCTGAAAAGTATGCTGAGATGTGTGCTCTGGGTCCCTCTGGCTGGGTGCTTTTTGTGTTGCAGGTTGCTTGCAGAGCCTTTAGACAACTCTTTGAATGCTTATATACTAGTTTCAGCCCATTTGAATTTCAGTCTTAGGTGGTTGAAGTTCAACTGGTTGAATTGAATGCTTGTACACATCCCAAGTATGTGACCTTGCACTTTGTATTATTGAATATTGTCCCATTTGTATGTATCCAGTCTTCAAGATCACCTTACAATTCTTCTCCTAATTCCCTGTAGTCCATCTTCTCTATCTTAACTGTTAGCATGCCAAGTCACACTGTATCAAATATGTTACTGAAGTCTAGATAGATGAAATCTATGTCTAGAAAATCTGTTATCTATTTTGAAGGAAAGCTATCAGGCTAGTCTGGTAAGCTCTTGTTGCTTTTTATCTCTTTTTCATTTTATTTCCTTGCCTTTAATTATTCTTTCCCCCAATATCTGTTTGAAAACCTTGCATATTATTGGGGTAAAATACTTATGTAATTACCTGGAATACATTTTTCCCTTTCTTAAATATATACATTAGATTACCTATTTTCCAATTATATGGCACCAACCTTGAGGTGATGTACATATTACAGATGTCTGCTGTACTTCATAGAATCATAGAAAATTAGGGTTAGAAGGGACCTCAAGAGGTCATCTAGTCCAACCCCATGCTCAAAGCAGGACTATCCTCAGCTAGATCATCCCAGTCAAGGCTTTGTCTAGCCATATGTTAAAAACCTCCAAGGATGGAGATTCCACAGCCTCCCTGGGTAGCCTATTCCAGTGCTTTACTACCTACCTGGTGAGAGAGCTTTTCCTACTATCTAACCCAAACTTACCTTGCTGCAACTTGAGACCATTGCTCCTGTTCTGTCATCTGCTACCACTGAGGACAGTCTAGCTTTGGTTTGGAGAGAGTTTTGGTGAGCCCCAGATCAACACCCCCAAAGCTAGGCTGGGCCAGGCCAGGTCAGCATTCCATTGTCCCCACCTGCAACAACTCACCAAAACTCCATAAGTGGTAGATTACTAAACTGGTCTGGCATTAGCCTAGTAATATGGGTTTGTCAGTGGCCATGACACTGGCAGTAGCGGCTGCTGGAAGGAGCTGCCACCCTCCCCAGAGCTGCTGGGAAGCAAAGTCTGGCCACTACCACCCTAGTCCTGCTGCATGCCTGGGGGTGACAGGACCAGCTGCACATGCCATGGCCTGGGCTGCCCCCTGCATGTGGCTGGACAGGGCCAAGGGATGTGCAGCAGGCTGGATGAAATCTTTTGGCGGGCCAGATCTGACCTACCGGACATAATTTGCCCACTCTGGTCTAGCTCCATCCTCTTTGTAACCATCCTTCAGGTAGTTGAAGGCTTTTATTAATTCACCCTCAATTTTATCTCCTCCAGACTAAATAAGCCAAGTTCCCCTAGCCTCTCCTTGTAAATCATGTACCCATGTCCTCTAACCATTGCCCTCTGCTGGACTCTGTCCAATTGGTCCATATCCTTTCCATAGTGGGGGGCCCAAAACTGGACAAACTACTCCAGACAGGGCCTCACCAGTGTTGAATAGGGGAATCCCCACAGTTTGTACATGTGTATTACCAAGTCTCCAGCTTCTTGTGACAATTCTTTTAGAATTCTGGAAGAGAGGTAATCTATTCATCACCGATCTCATTATATTAGGTTTGAAGCTTGCTTTTACCTCTTATGATGATAATTTCTGTTTCTACTTTCGTTCTCATTAGATGTTTTGCTTTTACTCTCATGGCTCATATAATTGTCTTTTTTGAAAACTGAGGCCAAATACTCATTTAGTATTTGAGCCATACCTAGATAATCTTAAATCTCCTTATATTCTCACTGTATAGTGGCTTTGCCTCTTCCATCCTTGTTCTATTTTTATATTCATATATCTGATGAACCTTTCACTAATTTGGATAACTCTCACATTATTCCTACACTTCTTGTTTTCCAAGATGTAATTTTTTTCCATTCCTTGTCAGCTTTCTGTTTATTCTTTATATATTATATATTATGTATATGATAATGTTGTAATAGTAATACACAATAGTAAAACTGCATATTATTAATATTTAGTTATAATGTTATACTATTAGTTCCTGTAATATATCATATATTATATATAACCACTTCAAAATAGGGATAGGATAGGATTCAATTACAAAACTTTATCAGAAGCTACTGTAATTAAGCTACATTGAATATTAAATACTAATTAGATCGTGTCATTAATTGTCCATTACAGCCAGTAAAAACACACACAGTAAATTCTCACTTTGCTTAAATGGTTATAATTTCTTTTGTCATCAGTTAGTGCATATTGTCATAGCTCTTTTGAAGTCAATAAAACTATACCAGTAAAGGATCTTCACTTGAACAGGTGTTAAAAGAGGGCCTATAACAGCAGAATATCATGAATGATATTCTAAGGACACCAGTGTGTAATTTCTTGGAAATCATCCAGTTGTATACTGTGAAAACCACTTTTGTAATATTGTAGTACTATAAAGTTGGAAAGAGCCAGGCATTCTGACTGAGTTAAAATTGAATTATAAGCATGCAATTTAAGTAATTGCTTTAATGTTAAATTAAATTCAGTTTGAAGAGAATCAGTTCTTGGTCCATGCTCCATTTTTAGGGAAAGAAAAAGTACTGAGTTAGTTTTTATGAATAGCTATTTTAGAGTGGATTAATTGCAGATATGTAGGTAAATATAAAAATGTGCACAAAAATAGAATTAGCAATTAACCACTTTCTAATTAAATGCATTTTTAATTTAGGTCTTCACTGGGATCTTCACAGCAGAAATGTTTCTCAAGATAATTGCTATGGACCCTTATTATTATTTCCAAGAAGGCTGGAATATTTTTGATGGGTTTATTGTAACCCTTAGTTTGATTGAGCTTGGTCTTGCAAATGTGGAAGGACTGTCCGTTCTTCGTTCATTCAGATTGGTAAATACATGGCTAAAATATTACATTTTACAAATGTTCTTGTAACACTAACTTTATTTCAGTTTTGTGCTTGTTTTTTAACCAGATGAATATTACTTGATAGGGAGTAGTCAACACAGCTTTGTTAAAGGGAAATCATACTTCACCATCCTACTAGAGTTCTCTGAGGATGTCAATAAGCAGGTGGATTGGGGTGTTCCAGTTGACACAGTATTCTTGGACATCCAAAAGGCTTTTGATAAGGTCCCCCATTAAAGGGCTGTTAACTAAGTTAGGAGTCATGGGATTACAGGGAATGTCTATTCATGGATTAGAAATTGGCTCCAGTATAAAAAGCAAAGAATGAGTATAAATGGTCAGTTTTCAGGATAGAAAAAAGTAAACAGCAGGGTCCCCCTGAGAGCTATGCCGGGACCAGTGCTGTTTGACATAAATGATCTGGAAAAAGGAGTAAATAGCAAGGTGGCCAAATTTCCAAATGACACAAAATTCTCAAAGTGGTAAAGTCCAAGGCAGACTGTGAGGAAATACAGAAGGATCTGGCATGATTGATCAAATAGGCAACTAAATGGCAAATTAAATTCAATGTAGATAAATGTGAAGTGATGCACTTAGGCAAAAAGACCCCACACTATACCTATACTATGATGGACTCTACATTAGCTGTTAGCGTACAGGAAAGAGATCTGGGAGTCACTGCAGACAGTTTTCTAAAAAACATCAGCTCAGTGCTCAGCAGCTATCAAAAAGGCAACAAAAAATTAATTATTAATGTTGATTATTAAGAAGGGGTAAACAAAAATGGAAAGTATTGCCATGCTTCTTTATAAATCCATGGTGCATCCACACCTCAAATACTGTGCCCAATTCTGGTCCCCACACCTCAGAAAGAATATAGAAGAACTGGAGAAGGTACATAGAAGAGCAACAAGGATGATTAGTGTTATGGAGGAGCTTCCATATGAGGAGAGACTAAAGAGGATAGGCCTATTCAGTTTAGAAAGAGATGCTTGAAGGGAGACATAAGGGCTTACAAAATACTAAATGGCAAAGAGAAAGTAAATAGGGTTTTATGATTTACTCTCTCACACAATACAAGAACTAGGGGTCACAAAATAAAACTAGTAGGTAGTAGGGATATGCAAAGCGGGCCCTATTCGATTCAGATTTGACCTGAATTGAGGACAGTGTTTCGATATAGACACAGCTTGAAATGTTTTCTCTACATACAACATGGTACCAGGTGCAGCTTGTGAATGCTGTGGTGCTGGGGCAAATGCAGCCCCCCTCCCCCCCAGCATGCTCAGCAGTGAACCCAGGAGGGTTCCAGTCCACTTCTGGGTCCACCGGGGAGCACACAGGGGGTCCCCCTGGGCTCCCCCTGGCTCAGTGATCATCCATGGGGGGACCACAGGTGCCCACCCAGACCCAGGAGGCACCAGTCACAAAGCCGGGGGTGGGGAGGGGTGGCAGCACACTCTCCAGATACATTGATCCAGAGGGTTCTAATTTGATTCAGAGAGATTAAAGGGTCCTCTGTTTC
Organism: Crocodylus porosus; assembly: GCF_001723895.1. Taxonomy (NCBI): domain Eukaryota; kingdom Metazoa; phylum Chordata; order Crocodylia; family Crocodylidae; genus Crocodylus; species Crocodylus porosus. The sequence continues at coordinate 46,961,550 of NW_017728949.1, forward strand.
AATTTGGATTCAGAGATTCACCCACCAAATCAATCTGAATCTCCACCGAATTGAATCAGGGATCAATGCTTCACACAGCCGTAGTAGGTAGTAAGCCTGAAACTAACAAAAGGAAGTTCTTTTTTACACACAGTATAACAAAAGTGTGGAGCTCATTGCCATCAGATGTGGTAAAAGCTGAGAGTTTAACTAGATACAAAAAAGGATTGGACAAATTCTTAGGGGCAAATGGAGTGTCCCACAGGAGTGCAAGGCCCCCCCTCCAGCATGCTCCGTGGTGAACCAAGGAGGGGGCTGGAGGAAATTCTTAGAGGAAAGGGACATTAGTAGTGATTGAGCATGAGAGTTAGGCATACAGAATCTGAATCAGAAGTTCCTAGACTTTAAATGCTGGAGGCTGCAAGTGAGAAAGGAACAGTGGAAAAAACCCTGGTTGTTTCCAGTTTACTCTCCCTTTCAGCATCCATTCTCTGCCACTGAGTGACTTTTCTGTGCCAATATATTTTCACAAATTAATTTTAAAACATCTTGTGCTTTCAATAAAATTAATACTCACAATGCTTTTCTACTCTTTTTTTTTCAGTTACGAGTTTTCAAATTGGCAAAATCATGGCCAACACTAAATATGTTGATAAAGATCATTGGTAACTCAGTAGGAGCCTTGGGGAATTTGACCTTGGTGCTCGCCATCATTGTCTTCATTTTTGCTGTGGTTGGTATGCAGCTATTTGGTAAAAACTACAAGGAATGTGTCTGCAAAATTGCAATTGACTGTGTACTTCCACGCTGGCACATGCAAGACTTCTTCCACTCTTTTTTGATTGTGTTTCGGGTTCTGTGTGGAGAATGGATAGAGACCATGTGGGACTGTATGGAGGTTGCAGGCCAAGCTATGTGCCTTACTGTCTTCATGATGGTCATGGTGATTGGAAACCTAGTGGTATGTAATTAAAAAAATCAAAGATTATTCTGTAAAAAATGGAGGCTCAGTCTTGAAATGTTCTAAGCACTCTGGCTCCTGTTCAACAAAGCACTTAAACAAGAAACTTCCGTCAAGCTACTCAAGCGATTGACGTTCACCTTAAGAGCTTTCTTGGACTGAGGTCAGAATGTTCTGCACCATGCAGGATCAAATTCCTGTTTTGTAAAAAGGGAATAAGCACTTAGCCATGTTCTAGATGTTTGATCTTGATTACTTGAAAATACTTGGTGTTTCAAATAATTTTCAACCTGTTGGGTCTTCATAAACCATTTGCTCTGAATTTTTTATTATATATGGTCACCTATCACAACTGCTATAATTTGTGATCTCTGATGGGATAAATGAAACTTCTTTAAACAGTGTGGTGGTAATAAATAACAAATTCTTTGTCTGAATTGTTAAATAAATAATATTTTATGCCAATATTCACAAATAAAAGTTCATTTTCACATAGTTGGCAGTTGACAATAAATAGGCCCCTAAAAAGAATAGCAAACTATATTTACCGCTTTCATTTATCATATTTATGAATCACTCCTTTATTATGTGGTTTGCTCTTCTTCAAATAATCATTACTTAAAACATACTTTCTCTCCAGAGCAATTTGGGTAAACACATTTATTAATGATCTAATCCTCCATTATTTGATTTTTTGCGGGGCTGGGGCAGTAGTGAGGGAGAAATGTGAAAATCTGGGCCTTTATTCTTATGCTTCAGATAGTGCAAAGTATTATAGCAGTAAATATTTCCACTGAGGTAAATTTAGGGTTTATTTTCTATCTTCCCTTACAGGTATTGAACCTATTTTTGGCTTTGCTGTTGAGTTCATTTAGTGCAGATAACCTTGCTGCCACAGATGATGATAATGAAATGAATAATCTTCAGATTGCTGTAGCAAGAATGCAGAAAGGAGTAGATTATGTGAAAAGAAAAGTCCGTGAATTCATCCAAAAATCTTTTGTTAAAAAACAGAAAGCTTTAGATGAAATCAAACCACTTGAAGATTTAAACAACAAGAAGAACAGCTGCATTTCTAACCACATGACAGCAGAAATAAGCAAAGACCATGATTATCTTAGAGATGGGAATGGAACCACGAGTGGCATAGGCACAGGCAGCAGTGTGGAAAAATACATCATTGATGAAAGTGATTACATGTCGTTCATAAACAACCCAAGTCTCACTGTGACGGTACCCATTGCTGTCGGGGAGTCGGATTTTGAAAATTTAAATACAGAAGAGTTTAGCAGTGAGTCAGATCTGGAAGAAAGCAAAGAGGTATTTAAATGTTTCCTGTCCGTTTAACTTTTTTTTTTATTTGATAATTTTTCTGATTTTTTCAGCATAAATTAGTCGGTTTACCAATGAGGTATTGATAGTGACCTGCATATGGAAAAAAGTACGGGAAAGTAAGTAATTGTAATGAATAACAATAAAGATACGGCCTTATAAGAGACTCAAAGGGGACATATAATAAAAAGGGATGAAAGATTTCATCCCCATATAGGCCTGAATTGGCTTAGAGGATGGGGCCAAAGGATGGCAGGAGTAGTTTTATAAAATGTTTCTTCCTTGCATATCCTGAGATGGTTAGGAACTGCTTTAGCTTCCCAACAGGCTAATGTTTTCTACAAGCTATTTATGCTTTTAAGAGCTCATTGCAGAAACTAGTGACAGATAAGCACAACAATACACAATCACACTCCTACTTTTTCCAGAACACCCTGGACATGTCTCCTGCATTAGGAATCATACTAGGTATATCATGAATTGGATCTTTGCCACTCAGGAAAGCCCTTGCTTCATGGGAGTTTCCCAGGAGCTGCAATGCAGGGATGAACAGGGCTTAGAAAAGACCTTATATCTAGAGTGGGATAGGTGTATGAGGAGCAAGGGTACTTTGTCTTTTAGATAAAAGGATTTTTTAGCTATTGGAATCATCAGCTTTTCTAGATCAAGATTAATGAAAAGATACTTAATGTTGGGCTAGTTATAACTGAGGACTTATGCTAATACAATAGAACATTGCCATAGGACATCTGTTGCTAGATCAGTGCTTCTCACTGTTTTCAGTCACAGCACCCCTCCACTACTTTTTTGAATACGGCAGCATTCCTGGTAGAGAACTACTGTTGATTCTGTTTCAATGGGGTGCTGCTGCCTCCAGGTAAAATTTCTTGTGCACCTGCTGCACATTCAGACCAGTGAGGGCTGTGGCATGTGCACAATCTGCCTGCATTAGGGCTGTCTGATAATATGCCTGGACATGTTGGTATCAATTGGAGTTTTGCTGTTGGCTTTAATGGTGTACAGATTTTGCTCATGACTTTTATCAAAGCGTGGCCACAGTCAAGGATCAGCTTCTGAGCTGTAAGCCAGCCACAGATTCAGCCACACTTTGTTGACCTAAAAATATCTGAAGTTAATTTGTAAGTGATCTGACAGTATGTGACTGTAGTATAAAGATGGCACATATTAACCTTAAACTAGCTATCTGGTGATCAGTAGAAAGCCATCTTCTTGATCTGGTAAATTAACTATGCTAATCTCTGCCATTGCTGGATAGGCATCCAGACCTGATTCAGCTAGTTTAAGGCTAACTTGACCACCTTAAGGCTTTTTGGCACTTTTATCTAATAGCTGATTGAATCAGCTATTAGATAAAAATGCCAAAGCAGTGCCACTGAAGTGCCCAATCTGTACAGATGATGCAGAGCTTGGTCAAAGTAGCACGCTGCTTCTTCCATATATTAAAATCATCTTTGCTCCTTGTTAGATGCTGGGCAAGCCAGGTTCAATTAACATGTTGCCTTTTCTGGGCTTGGCGCAGATGTGGTATGGAATTTAACCTAAAGTGCTGTTTTGGGGTTTTTTAAATATCTGCAAGTATCCTGTGGGCATTTGTACACGTGTGTGCGCTGCACCATCAGGTGCTTTTAAAAGCACTGGGCGCTGAGGTGCATACATTTGTATAAACAGCAAAATGCTCATTAGCACTGATAAAATGGCAGCAGTGGGCTTTTGAACTAAAACGCATCGGAGTTGTTTTAGTTCAAAAGCACACCACCATCATTTTCTGCGCACTAATGCACATTTCACTGTTTATACAAATCTACGTGACACAGCACCAAGTGCGTCAGCTCGCGTGCTCTGCAGCCTTGAAGAATCAAGTCTGTGTCAACGTGCTGGATTTCTGGCACATCAGAGCAGACAAAGGTACATATATAAATGCCCTATGTGACCAACTTAGTTGGGTGAGTGATACTCAGAGATCCTGGTTTTCCCTAATAAAAATAATTCTCTGATAAAAACCCTGAAATCCATTATTAAAATAAAAGGCCCCTCACTGACCCCCAGAGCCCTGCTGGTACCCCTCACTCCCCCCCACAGCTCCCTGGCCCTGCTCATGCTTCTCACCCCCACTCCACCACAACCCTCTGGCCCTGCTGGTGCTCTTCACACCCTGCTACAATCCCCACCAGCCCTGCTCATACCCATCACCTGCAAGCCACAACCTCCTGCCACTCCTGCCCCTACCCTACTGGAGGGTTCCCCCAGCTGTCAGGACTATAAGGCCAGAGACGCAGGTCCACAGCCCCCTGTCCCCAGCAGGAGGTGGTGGCTGCTGCAGCAGAGTCGACCCCAGCTCCCCCTTGCTTCTTGCCTGCTGCTGGCTTGGGCAGGGTGGGCCTGGCTCCCCACCTCTGTGTGCACTCCCGGGGGCCCCAGATCTGTGCGCACAACAGCAGGGAGGGGCACAACCCCATGCCGCTGCCTCTGCTGGTGCCATGCCTGCTGGGGATGCATCACCAGGGCAGCACAGAGCTCACAGTGGCAAGGGGATCCCCACATGGCCCCACTGTACTCTGCAGCACTGTGTTGCACCTGCTGGGCTGTAGAGGTCTTGGAGAAGGCAGCAGGATGACAGCCTGAGCCCACAGTGAGCAGTATGCACTCACCTCATGCACAGACTTGGGTGACATGGGTCCCTCCCAGCTCCTGGGAGTACATGCAGTGGCAGGGAGCTGATGCCTCCCCCCAACTCCTAGGACAAGCTGCCCACAGTCCCTTTCTGTTTCTTGCTGGAGCACTGCAGCCACATATAGCAGCCCCAAACTCCACACATCACGCTGCTGGGCAGCAACCCCAATCCCAGCCCTGCCCAACTCCCTCCCTATGGGGGCCTCTTACCTGTAGGAGCTGCTTTCCAGGCTGCCTGGTGGCCATGTGCATATATATGTATATGGCACCCCCTGTCTAACCACCTGCCTCCTGCTCCCTCCCAGCCCTTGCATGCTGGAACTCAAAACTGCAAAACCCATGGGTTTCTCTGGTAAAAGGCTCTTGGCTGCGGGGGCTGCCTGTCCCTTTTTCAGGCTCTGGGGACCGGGAGCATGGCCACCTCCCCTTGCGGGGTCTGCTCCCTCCTGGGGTCTCTGGCGCGCCAGCCGGAGGAGCTCCAGGCCACAGTCCACAGACTGCGTGCCATCAGGGACTGCGAGCAGGAGTTAGACTCCTACTGCCAGGCCCTTCTCCCCCGGGAGCCGCAGGGGAGAGC
>NW_017728949.1:46967100-46971732 GCF_001723895.1 Crocodylus porosus
CTCTTTAGCCTGGAAAAGCATAGGCTCAGGGGTGATCTGTTGGCCACTTATAAGTTTATCAGGGGTGACCACCAGGATCTGGGGGAAGGTTTGCTCACCAGAGCGCCCCAAGGGATGACTAGGTTGAATGGTCACAAACCGCTGCAAGACCGTTTCAGGCTGGACATAAGGAAGAATTTCTTTACTGTCCGAGCCCCCAAGGTCTGGAACAGTCTGCCAGCGGAGGTGGTTCAACTCAATGATCTCCCGAGGTCCCTTCCAGCCCTAATGTCTATGAAATCTATGAAATCTATGAAAACGAGAAATCCATGTTTGCCTCCGGTAAAAGGTAAAATCTGTGGTTGTTTCAGGTTTCCCAGAAAACCCGGACCCCTGGTGATATTTTGGGTCACCTGAGAAAAGAAAAGGAAAAAAAAAGCACCTTGTGAAAAGATCATCAGGAAAAAAGGCTACAAATACATTCTAATAGCAATAAGTGGCCATTGTCTAGGATAGTCAAACATTTACTGTAGTCAAGCATTAACAAAGATTAGGTAGAGCAATCAAAGCCATTACTACACGTCATGTGCAGAGGAGTGGCACTGAGAAGGGTCACTGGGAATGGAAGGGCAAAGACTGACAGGTATGTCGTCACACAAGAACAAAACCAGATAATCTCTAGAGACATACTTACCAAGCTCCACATGGTGACACAGGGTATATGTTGTGAAAGATGAAGATACCACCAATGCCAACCACCCTGCAGCCACACATTGCAGCCCCAGGAGATACTGATATCTCTGGCTGAATAGGTGCCTGAATAGAACCCAGGGCAATCATCAGCATCAAGCTAGCAGCTAATATCAGTGAAGACATGCATACCAAGAGCACAATATTCCTTGGTGCCAAATGAAAAAAAGGTTGTTCCTTCTCCTTTTTACTTCTGGAACTTACATTCTTACCATCTTTGAAACAGAGAATCTTGTGCTTTGCAGTCATGAGTCATGACTGACAGCAGAGAAAGAAAGGGCTTCTGGCTTTTTGCAGGGCTCAGCTGAAGTCTAAACAGGAAATACGTACTGGCTGAAATCTGACCTCCCACTGATACTTGATTTTGGCACATGAACATGAGCTTTAATTACCCTTTTCATTAGTTTCCTTTGTTAGCTGCAGTGAAGAAGAAGCCACCATAAGGGAAAGTAAAAACTGTTAAAATACTATGGGCAGTTGTTAGTCAAATCATTTTGATATGCAAAATTGATAAATAATCATTGGATTTCTGCTGTAATACCTAAAGAAGAGTTCTGAATGTTATAAAGTACAGCAAAAAATACAAAACTCCCCAAGCAACTAACATGTTTAGGTGGGTTTTTTTAGTCCTATATACAATCTTTTATGCAACATGAAGCAGAAGAACCTGAGCTTCCTAACATACATTCAAATCATCTTTGCTCCTTGCATCTCCCTTCCTAGGTTCAGCAAATCTTTCTTCTTGGTACTTTCCTATGTTGATGGGAAATACCTCACTCCATATAACTTAGGACAGTGGTCCTTGAACTGCAGCCCGCAAGCTAGATTTTGTCCATGGAGCCATATCATCCTGTCTTTGGGGCTTCCCATGGGTCTGGAAATTTGGCAGCAGGGGAGCGATGGCAGTGTTAATTGTCATGACTTTGGAAAAGTCCAGAGCCTTCTCAATATTTACTTCCTAACATATTCTTCCTTACTAAGGAGTTCAGACTAATGATCCTACTATTCCCAACATTGCTTTCCCCCCTTTTCTTAATTATAAGCACGCTATAATCTGCTATAGCGAACTCATTTAGTAATCAGAATATTGCCCAGTATATGGAATACTCAGTTAATGCTTGGAGTATATCTCAACTGCCAAGAGTTATCTGCTTTCAGCAGTCCTAAAATCAGAAATTGACCTGGTCCTGCTGTTAGAAGTGCTCTGAGTAGCAATGTAATGAGGCTTAATGAGGTGCAAACAGCTGAGCAGAGCCTGAGGGCAGGCTCTGAGTAACAATAATATGAGCATTCATGAGCTGCAGACAGCTTCTGGGAGGCTGTTCCCACATCAGTTAGTACGCAAGCATCGCCTTAAGCAGTGCCTTTATTATTGAAATCAGTGGGATTTGGCAAATTTACACTATTTATGTGTTTGTCTGCCTTGTCTCTCAACTTCTTAAATAGCCTACATTGCACCATATTTGCTATTTTCCACTAGTGGTGAAATCTCATCATGACAAGTTTATTAAAAATATCTGTTACTGGATCTGTAATTTTATGTGCTGGTTATTTCATAAGTCTGGGATGAAGATTATCTAGTTAATATGAGTTCAGTGCATTAAAGACTTTGAATTTTGCTTCTACCTGGGATATGGTCCACGACTTCTATTGTCCAAGCCTTCCAAACTTCCCACTACCCATGCTGCCATTGACCTGGTTTTCATTGTTTCTCTTACTGTGAAATGAGGCAAAGTAGTCATTCTTTTGTGGAGCCAATTTATCTCTACCCTATCCTCATGAATATTAGCCTATTTTTTCCCTCCTTCTCTTGGTGCTCAAATAAATGAAGAAGTTTTTGCTATTTGTTTCAATATTTGGAAGATCAAAGTTAGCTTGACTTTTAATACTTTATCCCTATACTTCTTGACTTCTAAGATGGAAACTTCTTTGCTGATAATTCCTTTTTGAATCATTACAGGCTCTGCTTATTCTTCCATTTTTTACACTTGTTTGGGATACAAGTCCTGGATTTTTTTCTACCTGTGATGCGCAGAATTCCAGGCCACCTCTGCACTCCAAACTACATTTCCTCATGTTGATTACTACTGAAATATGAAACTAGTTAACTTATTTAGTGACGAGCAATAAGAAAGTTTGTCAATTTAGTACCTCTATCATCTGCAAGGACCAGTAAATAAGAAATGTATAATTATTGCTGCAATCAAGCATTCTCCTTGAGCAGTCCCCACTCAGCTGTATGGTTGGTCACTCAGATCATTTATCTCAATGTTTTTCAAACCGGGGTACGAATACCCCAGAGATACATCATGCTATGCCATGGGGTATTTACCTACACTTTAATAATGGTGGGAAGTTTCTGATTGTTTAACACAGACCTTAACACCCGCTGTTGTGAGGTAGCAGGGGATATGTGCAGTAGCAGGGGTATGTGCAGTAATTTGCAAGTAAAGCGTTATGTGGCCAAAAAAGTTTGAAACCACTGGTCAGATCTGAGAACCATCTAGTCAATTTTTTGCCTGGTCAGGTGGTCTTATTGACAGCAGTCACTGTTTGAAGCAATAGCTCTAGACTCAGAGTCATTTTAATTCCTCACAAGGCAATGTGGGTTTGAATTCAGAGTTTTATTTTTTCTAGATAGGCTTACTTCCCTATCCTCAGTCTAGCCTCATGGTGCCAGACACCTATCTTCAGCTTTTCTCTGGAAATGTGCATTTAGTACTGACAGACCAACTCTATAGACTTGAAAAATGTAGCTATATTTATCTTTATACACCATGAATACTTCCATCCAAGTCAATTGGACTACTTATAGTATATAAGGGTAGACAAGGCTTTGCAAACTCAGGGACAGTTATTTTTCAGTTTCAAAATGTTGCCTAACTTGAGGCACCCAGAAAGCAGTTCTATGAGATGGTAAATTCTCTGAAAGTGTTATATGTTTGTGAAGATTTAAGGGATAATGCAGAATTTGGTAGGACTGTGCTACATTCACTTGCCCCAATCTCTGAATAAAACTGTTCTTTAGGGGCTAACATTTTATAATGAGCTTATGAATAATCAGTTATAGCAGAAATAGGTTACTTATCTATACACATTAACTGGTATTTTTGAGATGTGTAATTTGTAGGCATATTCCATGCCTGATGCCTCATGGGTTCTTTTAATGGTAAAAAAATCGAGACATATTTGGGAATCCTTTTTTATAATCTCAACGGAAAGTACAAGAATGTGAAACACAACAAACACTGCTAACTAGCAAAACCTCAGCATATGCACTCAACAAGCGTGAAATATATCTCAAAGAACATCAGTTACTATGTAAGCAAGTCACTTCTCCTTTCCTCAGTTAATACTTGACAGTGTATTTTAGCTAGTTTTGTAAGAACAAAATATCTGACTGTAACAGGGTGACCTATCCCTTTCAGAGGGAACAGTGTTACAAGATTTGCCTATCACTTTGGGGTGTGCTCATTTATTAGGGATACATTTCTAGGGTCTTTGTAATTCTATCAATGTGCTGCTTGTGTTACTTGTGTTTCTATATGGAGTTGTATATCTCCCTTCTGCAAGTCCTCAGCCCCAATGGAGCTATCTTGCAGGACTCAGTTTCAATGGGGCTGGGTTCCTCCAGTCACCAAATCAGTCATACACACAGACACACACAGATTAATGTGACACACCTGACCCGGCCAGGTTGATCAGCATGGACAAGCTGACACCCTCATATGCCAAGAAACAATTAATCAGAGCAACAATAAACTGCAGTCATACACAAGCACACAGGTAAACAGAATACCTCTGAATCTGGCTGGATGTCCAGCTGACACCCTTATGGGCCAGCATTCAGTTCATTAGGGCACGTCTGAGCCATAGTTTCATAGTTTCTAGGGTCGGAAGGGA
>NW_017728949.1:46972835-46975315 GCF_001723895.1 Crocodylus porosus
CTGGCCCCTTGTGGATATGTGCCAGAATAATTTTCTCAAAAAGCTTGCCCAGGATCGAGGTAAGACTAACTGGCCTATAGTTTCCTGGGTCCTCCTTGTTCCCCTTTTTGAAGATGGGAACCATGTTGGCCCTCTTCCAGTCCTCTGGCACCATACCAGAGCACCATGAGTGCTCATAAAGCCATGCCAGGGGTCCTGCAATGACCTCAGCCAATTCCTTTAGTACTCTGTCTGGAGTGGAGATCATCTGGACCGGCTGACTTGAATACATCCAGTCCCTTCAGAAGTTCCCTAACTAGTTCCTCACTAACCCTTAGTCTAGGTGTGCCTCCCCGGGGGGCGGGGGTGGGGTGACTGTTCGGGTCAAAACTGGGTCAATCAGCCTGTACAAGCCAATCCTCTTCTGTGTTTCAAACTCAGCAAGTCTCAATCTTTAGCCTCGTGATGAGCAGATCCCACAGTATTTTGGAGCTTCACAGGGATCTTTAGCTTAGGTAAAAGAAGCATTGTTGCAGAGCAAGTGGGGAAGGAGAAGTAGAGAAGGAAAAATATACCTAGTTACTACCAGTCTGACTATAAAAGTTATTTATTGCTAAGTATATGAAATATATAACAGTACTATTAGTAATAGGCAGGAAAAGGAAAACAAACACAAACAATTACAATACTACCCTGGTTTCACTAAGTATTTGGGGAAACTTTGCTCAAGCTTAACTCATACAGTTCAGGTTCAGAAATCTATGCCTAAAGAGAAAAGAAAGGGAGAGAGAGTGAGCTGGGATCTCATGATTACAATGCACTCAGGTTCCAATGCTGACAGCTAAAGTTCTTAGCACAATCCTTGAAGGGAGATGGTCTGTTTCTTCCAGCTTCTCAGGAACAACAGCGGATGGTGTCATAGAGACCTCTCCTCTTGAAGCACAACTTTGCTGCTTTTCTTACAGATTTTTATACCCTCAGTTCAGCTTCTTCAAAGCATTCTTAATAGTGTAAATAATTGTCTTTTCTACTGACAAGGGGTTATCTGGTTTGGAACATCTCAAGAAACTGATTAATAACCAGGAAAAACATAAGGTTAAGGAGTAACCAGACACTTAGGATCCAGCTTGAAATTCCTATGGATAGCAGATATACTGGATGGAATACCTCATGGTTTCTTCAGAAACAATAGATAGCTTGCAGCATCAGGGTTCTGGATTTTTACCTTTTGGAACAAGCTTCAGCTTAGCATGACTTTTCATAACTTTTGTGGGGAGGACTTCCACCAGTCATCCTGGGAAAAGTATGACAACACTTGTGGTCAGGGCTCCAAAGGGCTGGACGCTGTGATGAACCCTTAACCATTGTTCAAATGTTCCCCATACCTTTCTGACTTGGTATCTTTGCCCCAGCATTCCCTAACTCAGCAACCAAGTTTTAGTCAATCAAATTTAAGTAGGACTCCTATAGTGGGACCAGGGAATGTATGGCCTGAGATTCCTATTAAACTTTTACTTCTGCTTAGAGGTGTGTGTGTGTGTGTGTGCGCGGGGGAAAGTCCTTTGTAAATCCAGATTAGAATTGATCTAATAAATGCTGAGATGGGTGTCTGTAAATGTGGGTTGATTAGCATTTGGAGCACAGATTCTCCATTGTGGAGTGCTCCCCTGCTTCTCTGATCCTAGAATTCACTGCGGTCTTTGCTTTGGGCGTTCTGTTCTCCATCTTCCATGTAAAAGAATTGTCATCTGGTTCCAGCTTGCATGCAAATGAGACCTAGGGCAGTTGTTTCACTCTTCTCACCCTTATCTGGAAGGCTTTCGGTGTGTCTCCCACTTTCGTAATCAGTTCTTGTTCAGGTGGGGGAGGGGATCTTTGTGAGTCAGACAGGCTGTGTCCTGTGTCAGGGTTCCCCAAGAACACAGAGCTGAGAGGTAACAACAGTTAGCCCTGCTGAGAGATCCCAGCTGCAGGGCATTTGGGGGTCGGACTCGATGCTCTGTCTAGGTCCCTTCTGACTCACTGATTCTATGATTCTGTGAATGAGGGAGAAGTCCTACGGGGAGCCTAAAAGACCAAGAGAGAGAACAGAAGAGAAAACTGCTTGTTCTGCTTCTCTGCTTCCACTTTCCCTGGAAATGTTCAAGAGGAGACTAGATAGGCACCTGCCTGGGGTCTTATGACCCCTCCCACCCCCAGTGCTCCTTCCTGCCCATGGCAGGGGGTCGGACTCTATGATCTGTCTAGGTCCCTTCCGACTCATTGATTCTATGATTTAAAAGAGTGTGTTTTATTTGGGAGGACTGGCTGAGGAGCTCCTCAGGGACCAAAACCTACCTGCAAAGTCAGTAGGTGAGGCAACCTGCTTACACTGATGTTTTGTCCTTTTATTAGAAGGATGCCTACAATGCAGAATGAAAACTGAAAGGAGCACAAGTATACACGCGCGCACACACACACACACACACACACACACACACACACACACACACACACACACA
>NW_017728949.1:46975415-46987123 GCF_001723895.1 Crocodylus porosus
ACTACACACATACATATACACGCGCGCACACACACACACACACACACACACACACACACACACACACACACACATATACACACACACATATATATAAATTATCTGTTAGTCACATAAACTGAATATATACAAATTCAAAGGTATAACAGAGTCAACTTTTTGTTATGTTCCTTGACTAGTAATGTTTCTCATACATGCATCAGTTGAGCTCCTGTGATTTCTCCGTTTTAAAATTTTTTTTTACAGAAGTTAAATTTGTCCAGTTCATCTGAAGGTAGCACAGTTGATATTGGACTTCCAGCAGAAGAACAGCCAGAAATTGAACCTGAAGAAGCCATGGAGCCAGAAGCCTGTTTTACAGAAGGTGAATAAAGCAAAATATAATCAAAAGTAACAAAAATAGGAAGTGAACAGAAATATCTACTTAAACTATTTACAAGTATTTACAGATTGAAATACTGTTTTATAAAACATTGACATATGTAAGTAATTATGGATTTAGGAACAGTTTATTCAGTTCATAATATACAATGATGATAATTATTACTTCTATCCTGATATTGCAGAAATATAATGTTTTCAGATAACAAAAGACCATGGACAAATCATCATATATACAAATTACTACAGTTTAAAAATAGAGGAAACCATTTATTTTTCTTAGTGTCCTACTGTAGTATCTAAGAGTTAGAGAGTATCCTAATTAGATAAAAATAATAATTAGCACTCTTAGCATGCTAGAGCTTTTTTTCCATAGGTAACTTTCAAAATGCTTTTAAAGTTGAATAAGTATCCCTGAAACTGGCACTTAGTGACTGGCAAATAAAAAAAACTCCATACAGTTTGTCTTGATTTAAATGTTGGCTGAGCCTTTATTTAAGAAATAAGCAAAATGAAAGGAAACAATCTTCACATTCTTTCATTCTCCCTAGTAGAAAGTAATAGCCCAGCATGGTTGTTTGTTCCAGTCTTTTATCCTTCATACTGCATTTCTGTAATTTTAAATAAACATACACATATTGCTATTAAGCACTTCCCTGGGGAGAAAACTTGGCCCTAGGCAGAGGAAACTAGATTTATGCAAGGGTTTGTTAGGTGCTCAACTACTGCTTTTGGCACCAGCCTCCAAAATTTAGATTTTTCAGGCTGCCACCATGAAAGATATGAGCTGTGGACCAAAAGCTGCAAAGGATCCTCATAAAAGTAAGGAAGAATCCACTGATCATCCTTCATGTCAGAACAGATGACACTGAAAGATTTCCACTGGAATGGATCCAGAATGAATAACTATGCCAGACTGGTGAAGATGCTCTAAAATGTGGAGGCTTACTTAGGTGAACTCCGCTGGAATATTTGTGGTTTCTAGAGAAGGAAGTTGAAAGTATGATCGGGTAATGAAGGTAAACAAATGGTACTATTAGGAAGGTTTTGGAATGTTTAGATACTGTATTCATAGAAAGAGGACTTTTCCTGACAGATGCACTCCACCTGAATAAAACAGGCAAAAAACCTCTGGAATTGAGGCTGACATAACAGATAAAAACCGCTTTCAATTAAGCAGTGAGAAGAGATCTTTGGAAGAAGCTTGTGTAAGCTCCACACCTGGCTTTAGTACACAATGTCCTCCTCTACACGAGATGTTGACTGTGCAGTAGCGTGGCAGAACCCATGATGCGATACTACTGTACAGTAGTCTCGGGGCTACTGAGCAGTAGCATCACAAAAAAACCACTCAGCGGCACTACTGCATAGTAACTTGAATTACTGCACAATCATTTAGTACTTGTATAAACCTTATACATTTAGTACTGTGTAAAGCGTACTAAATAAATGTGCAGTAAGGCTGAAGAGCAGCTTTTTCATAACACTGCTGTGCGGTAGTCTAATACTACTGCCCAGTAGCATCATGTCATGGTTTCTGCCATGCAGTGCTACTGCGCAGTAGTATTGGGTTATTGCGCAGTCAGCTTCTCATGTAGATGTGGCCACTAGAAAGAAAATCAGATAGACAAGGATATGGGAAAGACATATCAGTGATCCAATCAGAAGGTTGGATGGCATGGGGAAAGACTACTAATATGCATAAAAGCAGTAATTAGGTAGGGCGTGCAGTTTGTGAAAGAACTGTGCCATATCAAGCCATTGAAACTGGATGTGGTCATTAAGAAATAGCCATAATGGTTGTAAAATAATTCCAGGAGATTTGGCAACAAAAAGGGGGAAACTTAACTACTGATGCAGAATGCAAAATCACATATTACAGGAAAAACAGAAACATATAGGGACAACAGTTGTGACTGGAACACAGGATATTAATTATTTGGGAAAGATAGAAATAAAGAAAGGTGGTGCAGTATTGCCATGTGCTAATAATGTGATAGACTGTAGAGAAAAGGGGTAATATCAATAAAGTAGAATTGGTTTGAGTCAAAATCAGTTTGAAAAAGTTTAGTTAAAGAGGTTCTACTGAGTAATTCCTGGAATTAGCTTTGAATACAGACTGTGTAACTTTATTAGGAAGATGAATGCTACTGATGAATTTTCCTGACCCAGATTGGAAAAAAAGAGATCCGGAGTCAGTAAGGAGTCGATGCTAACTTAAGAGTTGTTTTGGATAAGTAATTAAGACATTATAGAAGAACTACTTATAGAAAATAGGCTTGGATCACAAGTTAAGTAAATTTAAAGTTAACTGGAAGAATAACTAAAGTTCTCAATTTCAAAAGGTTTCTTAATGTTTGTAACTTGGGCACTGGGCACAGAATAATCTAAGTCAGGGGTAGGCACCTTGGAAGGTGCTGGAGTGCTGGCATGCCGGAAAAACAAACGAGGGCAGGGGGTACATGGCAGGATGCACAGCATATTAGTATAATTAAGAATCATAAATTTTGCCTTTTTTATGGTAAATACCATATTTTTTAAAAATTGTAAACCTGGTAACAATAAATAAAACTTCAATGTGCTGCCACCCTAGGTCACACACGCTGCACTCTTGGCCCTGCTGCCCTCCCTTGGACCCTCTGGAGCACAATGCTTGCAACCCAGAGTGGCAGCACACAGAAGGGCTGCACACGAAGCTGCCTGCTGCTGCATGCTACACGTTGCCCTGGTCACACTTCCCCTGTGTGCACGGGGGCAGCGTGGGCAGCAGCACAGGGCTGTGCCCCTCGCTGCTGCCCCCACCTTCAGGGGAAGTGTGGCCAGAACAACAGGCAGCTTTCGTGTGCCTCCCCAGTGCCCCGCCATGCCAGGTTCTGCACATTGCTCTGCAGAGGCAGTGGGGGAGGGCAGCATCACCAGCACCTGCTGCCTGCCCTGGGCTGTGGCTGGGAGGTGACTGGAACTGGGGCAGGGGCTGGAGCTGGGGCTGGGGCCGGGGAGGCATCAGCTGTTTGCAGCCTCCTGGATGCAGCCGACTTAGGCTCTAGGTAGCTGCTGCCAGCCATGGATCCTGGGCTGCTTGCAGGGCTTTTATCCTCCCAGCTACCTACTGCAAGCAACCCAGGCCCTGTGGCTATCAGCAGCTACCCAAAAACTGGGCAGGCTGCAGCCAGGAGGCTGCAAACAGCTTCTCCCTCACTGCCCTGGCCCTGGCTGTCTCCTGCCCTGGGCTCCAGGAAGGCAGCAGGTGCCGGCCCTGCACCTGTTAGCTGGGGCAGGGAGGCAGCAGCTATTTGCAGCCTCCTGGCTGCAGCCGGCCCAGGGTCTGGGGTAGCTGCTGCCAGCCATAGTGCCCAGACTGCTTGCAGCAGGGCTTGCAGCCTCCCAGATGCCTGCTGGGAGAAGACTGGGCTCTGTGGCTGGCAGCAGCTGCCTAGAACTTAGGCTGGTGGTCACGTGCCGAACAAAATGGCCTTGTGTGCCATGCTCGGCACGCGTGCCAGGGGTTGCTGACCCCTGATTTAAGTCTTGCAAGCACTAAGCAGCGTGGCACTTATCTCAAACTATCCCCAGTGGTATTTATACATTAGGTTTTCTTCCATCTGTCTCGACTTCAGGGCCCAATCCAGTAAATAGACTCAGAGCATATCTGGCACAATGGAGACAGGCAGTTAGAGGTGTTGGTGTCCCACATCTTTACTCTGTGATCAAAGCATTCCCCTGGGATATGAGAGGCCATTTTCAAATCTTCCTTCTGTCTAAATGGATATGAACCCACATCTTTCACCTGCAAGCATTCTGTCCTAACCACCAGCTTATTCTGGGCTGGGGCTTTTTCAGTCTCTCTTGTTGAAAATATTACTCTGAACTATTGCTTGGGCTGAAGACAGGGAGCAAAACAGTGAAGATGACACTATAGCTCAGTGATTATGGCATCACATAGTTTAAGAAGGACCAGGGTTATTCCTGGACTGACCAGAAATAACCCTGGTCCTTCTTAGACTAGGTGATGCCATAATTACTGAGCTATAATGTCTTCCTCATTGTCATGCTCCATGTCTTCATCCCAAGAAATATATGGAATGGAATACTTTCAACAGGAAGTTTTTAACAGAGGCCAACACCAGAATACCCCATAGTATTATGATTAAAGCAGTCTCTTAAGAGGTAAAAGAATGTGAGTTTGAACCTCAGCAGGCAGGGGTGGAATTTGAATCTATGTTTTCTACATTAGAAGTGAGTGTTCTGACAACTGGAATACTGTGTCGAAGTAGGAAACCTCTTTCCCCATTTTTTGCAAGAAAGGACTGACTTAGGCCTCTAACTCCAGAAAAAGATGCATAAATCATAGGAAGAGATATGTGCCTGCCATCAACTTAGAGTTTAGAACTTATGTCCCTGAGTCTCTCTTTGACATTTTGCTTGGCTGGCTTAGCTCCCTGCTCTGCTTCTTGGCTTTTGTAATACCCATTCTTTGGCATCTACGTTTTCCTGTTCTGTGTATAGGAAGCATAGATGCCTAAGAACCTTGTTACACATTGCACTTTAAGCTGCTCAGATGGTGATTGGTGTTAGTGTTGGTTTGAGTTTGGAATGGTCGCACCCTAAGGCCCAAATCCTTCTCTGACTATCACCCACCTGAACAGCTGTGATTTGCTAATAGAGGGCTGGAAGGTGAGGGCTTAACTAGGAACTACAGCTGTGATTTGCCACTACAAGGCCAGGACAGGCTTCTATCCCTGCTCCAGGTGAGTGGTTGTGTAAAAGATGGGTTGGAGTGGTGGGAACATGAAGCTGGGAGGTGGAGAATTAATGGGATGGGGGTGAGTAATGAAATGAGAGGTGGAAAGAAAATGAGGGTGGGAGAAGGCTGATGAAGGAATTCAGCCACTGAAGAATAAAATAAAAAGACGTAAAAAAGTAGAAAAAGAATTTCAAAAGAAATAAAGAGGATGTAAGGCCTTATGTTTTAATAAATTGGGATTTGGAACTGAGGTTTAGGGGCCATGCTTCCCAGGGTGCCTGGGAGGTGGGAATGATGAGGGAAGGCCCTTTTGGGGGAGCTCCTGCCCCTGCCCTGGGAAAGAAGCCCTACATCATGAGGACTCAATCCAGCCCCCTACCATGTTCTCCCCCACCCTCCTAGACCCCACTCCTTGACCCAACCATGTCCTGAGACCTGGCCACTTGGCATGTGCTCTGCAGGCTGTTTGCACAGGTTTGCATCCCTTGAGGTGGGAAGGTCACACCCCCAGGGTAGGAGGGGGGGTTGGCTTGGTGCCAGAGCCACCCCCTGGGCAGTAGAGTGCAGGATTGGAAAGTTTGTGTACGCAGGACAGGAGGGTGGGAAAGGGGATACTACATCCTGGGATGCTGGAGGACTGCAACTGGAGCAGCTCATCTGTAGGGAATGGCCACGAATTAATGAAACATGAGCTGGGTAACATGGATCAGAGATAAACTTACTCTGGAGTGGTGTAACTTTAAGATACCTAAAGTGTGCTTAGAACTAGTTTCAGATGTTAATGTGTGAACAATCCAGGGGTTAAAAGCTCCAGAAGCCACCTAAAATTAATGGGTAACATGGCCCTAGATTGGTATTGTTCCATTAAGGCAGCTAAAATGTATAGGTTTCAATGCTGAGCTTAAGTCTGCCAGTGAATTCAGCCCCAGGTGTTTTTCTGTCAATGCACAGTGATAAGAAGATTCCTTCAGCCTGATTTTCACCATATTTCCAAGTACTATTCTCCCACTTGGAGTAAACTTCTAGGCCAAAGTATATCACAGTTCTGAAGAATGCTTCCCAACAGTGGAAAATCTTTGGCTAATTCATATTACAGCAGGAACAGAAGTCAAATCACTAAGAGTAGAGACAGATGTTGCCTAACATCTCATTTGTGCCACCATAAAATTGTTTATGGTGCATAGATGATGAGCAAATAGATGTCAATACCCTTTGATATCTGAGCAAATATATGTTAATACCCTTTACAGGAAAGGAAAATCAGTGGCACAAGCAAAGGGGGAAATAAACACTGCCATTTTATCAAGGTAAACTTCTATTATCTCTGTGGCACTTCCCCTGCTCAGTCAGACCCATTCCTCCATGATCACAGGGAAAAAAAGTCTGGCTGCATGGGAAAAAGCCCTGCTTTCCCTGCTCAGCCAGACCTGTGTCCCCAGTCTGACTGAGCGGGTAAAGCAAAAGATCACATCACCCCTTGTCCTACAACATCAATAGCAGGACAAGGGGCGACGTGTTTCTCCTTCTGAAATCGATCAGCTGTTCTGTGACACCTGTTTCTTGCCCAGCTGATCATCTTGTCCTAACTTACTATAGGCATTGAGTAGAGAGCACCTCCCCATATACTTGTACATCGTGGAAGGGAGGGGCCAGTATAAATAGCTGAGATAAATAGATATATAGATGTATGTATGTATATATATATATTTATTTTACATAGCTCTGTCAATGAGCCTTATACCTAAGACAATTTGTAACATATGTTCATCAGTATCACCCTTTTTGTATAATTAATTTATTGTGTGACTATTGCAGATATCACTAGAAGCATATGCTTCTACCTTTATAGAAATATGCTGATTGTATAGACATTTATCCAAAGTAGGAAGCTCTACCCATTACCCTTACTTACATTACATTTAATGTCTCATACCAGTTGTGTAAAAGGTAACATTTGGCTTAAGTTGTCTAAAATAATGGTGTATCTTGGTATATTAAATTCATCATAATGTATTTCTGAATTTTTAGTCAAGGAAAAAAGTAAACTTATGAAAACAAGGAAATAAAGTTCTATCCCATTTTACCCTCCATTTGAAGGGCCAAGAGTTCTTTATGTGGATGATTTACGCTGAATGCATTTGTAAAAATTATAAACTGATTTAAAATTGACAGTACTTTATGGATTTTTTAAAAAGAAGTAAAAAAAAGTTGAGCTCCTGAATTGAGATGTGGTAGAATTGTGCAAGATATTACCATTTTTTTTTTAAATTTCTGCTTTCAAATTCATACATTGCAATACTGATTTGGAGAATGGAAGGTAGATATTGTTATGATCCTGATTCAAGAAAATTGTCACTTCTTTCTTTGTAGAGTGTCTATAAATCATGCTTTTCCTATTTATCTCCAAACTACTATGGTCTTTCCCTTTGTTTCTTTATGTCGTACCTAGTATTACTAAACTCGGCTTAAAATATATTGTGTTCCAATTCCATTCATAATCCTCTTCCACACTTCTTATAACAGTGCTGTCTTTGCTTTTACATCCAGTTCTGACATGCGAACCTCATCTTCAAGGCACTCCACAATTTTTTCCCTGCCTACATCTCTGCACTCATTTTCTCCTAATCCTACTCCTGGTGCCTTGAATTTCTCTTGAGCCAATATATGAAAGCCTCTCTTTTATATTACCTTGACTCTCACTGCTGTAAGTTCTTCTGTTATACCTCAAACCTCCCTTCTTGTAAGCATGTATACCTCTTTTGTTTCAGTTCTTCCTTCAGATTCACTTAATTCAGCACATTATCCACTTTAACCCACAAAAGTATACTGTTTAGGGTATGAATCATGTCTTATCTTGGCCCTGAACCTCACTGGAACCTCACAGTCATATTTGAATATAAATAATAACTATTTTCTACACATAAGTAGTTTTAATGAATTATAAACTTGCTTGAAGCTTAGCTGTATAACATGTTGTCTGTATTTAATTTGGTTTTATGTGGAAAGGGCTATCTTCCTATATTTGTATATTATTGAGTACCTAATCAACAACCAGTTAATTAGAAATACTTTCCCCCATTCTTAATGGCAAATGCACTTGTCTCAGTAGATGTATATTTGATTTCACTGCTTGAAAAAATGGACTTTATATTATCTGAATTTCGATTTTATTATAGTATAATTCATTGAAAGGTAGTGGGTATATAGGTAATTAAATGAATAGTCAGAAGTTAACTACTTAAGCACAATTCCTCTATTCTGCCTTCTCAATAGGTATCTTGTTTTACAGACTGTGTACGAAGGTTTAAATGCTGTCAAGTCAGTGTAGAAGATGGGAGAGGAAAACAATGGTGGAGCCTTAGGAAAACATGCTTCAGAATAGTTGAACACAACTGGTTTGAGACCTTCATTGTCTTTATGATTCTCCTTAGTAGTGGTGCTCTGGTGAGTTAAACAAGAAATGAATATAATGTTTCTGTGGAAAAAAAACTTTTTAAAATCAAAATTCATTTTAGCATATTTTTCTCAGCAAATAAAACATGAAACACCCTGTCCTTAAATACCAAGGGACAAATTATGGTCACTCCTGTCCTGGTGGTTTAGAAGTGAAAAAAGGGTAGAAGGAATGTTCTTTACAACAGCATACCACTGGAAGAACAGCCATATTTCTCAAGGGGGTACTACTACTTCTAACAAAGCTAGTGATACAGACGAGACATAGTGAGGGACCATGAGTTACAAATGCTGTATAATGAATAAGGATCAAAAAATAAGTAACTAATTAATACTAATATACTTAATATGAATAACTTTCTTCAGCATACAACAGTAACAACCAAAGAAATACAGCACATAGACATGCTATAAGCAGTATCCTGAAGGCTTCACATAAATTATAGGGTAAGAAAGCAACTTCCAGCTGTGCCTTTGCTGCCACTGCTTCTCCCCTCCCCTTCACCTTCTCAAGCATCCCTGCAGCTATGTCGTGGGCATAACTACCAGACAGTAGGGGGAGTCAGGGCCAGACAACTGGAAGCTGCATCCAGGCTCCTGCTTTTTTTTCCCCCCTCTCTTCCCCCTGCTCAACTCCCAGCTGCAACATAGGCAACAGTATAGATTCAACTTCCTGATGCTCAGCCCCAGTGCAGCTCCCCACCACTGGAAGCTGGGTGAGGAGTGGAGGCCTGGGAGGAGCAGGGGTGTGGGCATAGTCCCCATCTGCCTGACCCTGGTGTAGGCACAGGGAGAGCTCCCAGCCATTGACATGCCATAGAAGCCACACAGCCCTTGTTGGACTGATGCTGGATGGTAGCTGGGGCTGGATGGAGGTGGCTCTGCCTCCACCTGACTGAGAGGAATCAAGTTCTGGGACCCCATGCTGTCCTGCCAGCCTGAATCAGGGCCCCATCACCCCCTCCCCATTGGCCAAAATCAGGATCTGCTCACCCCACCCCCCTGGCTCCCCACTCACCTGCAACACCCTTTGGGGGAAGGGCTCAGCCCAGAGAGCAAAGATAGTGGCGGTGTCAGGTGGGCACGTTCCCCCTCCCTGTCTCCTTCCATGCTGGTAGCACAGGTAAGTAGGGAACTGGGGGAGAAGACCTGAGATAGGAGCTGAGCTTCCAGAGGACATGTGGGGGGTGGTAAGCCCCAATGGAATGGGTGAGGGAGGAATTAACCACAGGAAACTGGGGGGCACTGATGTTAGGGTAGCAGGGGGTTGAGTCCTGAGGAGCTGGGGTGCTAAGAAGGAGCTCCAGGAGGCAGAGGAGCCCAGAATGAGAGTGGGAAGGAACCTGTGGAGCATGGAGGGGAAGTGGGGTTCCCCAGCTACCAGCTCTCTGCTGTCACTCTGGAGCAGGATATAGCATGCACTGAAAGTTGTACCTCCTGGGATGCTGGAGGACTGCTCCCACTTCAAAGTAGCTCCATGGAGTAGTCTGACTTGACTGTAACACAAGCTCCCTAACACCAGCTGAAATCAATCCTTAGCTGAAAAGGACAATCTCTGAGATAAGCAGAAGGTATTTAGTTCATCTTTTCCTGCCTAAACCTGTGGACCCTCCCATTTTAAGAATCCTTAACACATGTGAAAGATAATGTGTAACAGCAGCCTTAGATGCTTGGCTGCAAGGTCCTGCTACTCTGTTCAGGGTCAAATCAGTCAGCAGATCTTGAGTGAGGACAGAATTTTTCCTCCAGATCAGACTTGCAAGGGTGTTCTTTGCCGCCTTACATTGTGCACAGAATGAACCCCCTACTGGGAACACCTGGGCTCAGTTTAACCTAATAAATTCCCTTTCACTGAAGTAGCAAGGTGTTGTCAGGGCCTTTCAATCTCCTGATATTTACCTGTGGCACCCTGTAGGGGTTTTTGATGGGGTGGTATGAGGGATTGGTTAGAGTGAATGATTTTGTAGATCTTTTTGAACAAAAGGTTGCCTGTAAGTTAAAGGGATTGGACTATGGAACAGGTGCAGCTGGTGAACTAAGACTGGTGGGACAGTAAAGCATCCATGGGAGTGGCGGGGGAGGGGCAGGTTTATAGTCAGCTGGCTGGGAGTGGGATGGGGTTTGCTGCTGCCGGGGGGGGGGAGGGGAGCTTGTATCTGGCCAGGCACTCTGGCTGGTAGCGGGTATGCTGCAACCCCCCCCTCTCCGGCACTCTGCCCCACCCACTCCTGGCCAGCTGTAAACTCTCCCTGCCCCCCCGGCTCCTGTTTACACTCCAGCATCCCACCAGACTGAGTTCACCAGTCATGCCTGCCATGGAATAAATTTGAGATAAGTCACCATAATAGCATTTTATGCTTATAAAACCTTTTCAAGTACATAGATCATTCACAAAGCAGCTAACATTAATTTATTGTCAGAGAAGTGGGGTCCAGTGACTCTGGAGACAGCTATTTAATTGCTTGCTTTGCCAGAGACTTCCTGTGTAACCTTGGGAAAAAAAATTTGGTGTCAGTTTCTCACCTGTAAAGTGAGATTAATAGCTATCTGTACTTCCCACCCACTCAGGGTTATGGTAAAGATAAATATATTGAATATTGGAGCCATGCAGATAAGTATTTTAGATAAGTAGAAATAAATCTTCAATTTTATTAATTTGAACTGGCAGGTTTTAAGTACTTCAGAAACAGGTTTCATCAGCTGGGCAAAGAGTTTGTTAGTAGCTCAAAGTATCAAGGACTTTGCAAAACTACCGTAACAAGTGATTCCAATTTTTAATCCAGTTAGACAACCTCTACCCCTTCATGGAAAGCCAAAATCCAAGCCAGATTGGAAAACTTCTAGAATGCTTGTCAGATATTTTGAAAAGTAGAAGGAAAGTTGCATATTTGCTATGTTACAAATGCTGACATTTTTAAATGTTC
This sequence comes from Crocodylus porosus, assembly GCF_001723895.1. Classification (NCBI taxonomy): domain Eukaryota; kingdom Metazoa; phylum Chordata; order Crocodylia; family Crocodylidae; genus Crocodylus; species Crocodylus porosus. Next base: position 46,986,918 of record NW_017728949.1, read on the forward strand.
AAGGAACTTAACATAGCAAAAATATAGTTAGAATCACTTGTTACAGTAGTTTTGCAAAGTCCTTGATACTTTGAGCTACTAACAGATGTAGGCTAAGGATGTGGTAGTCATGGGGGACCTGAATTTCCCAGACATCTGCTGGGAAGAACAGTCAGCCAGGTCTGAACGCTCATGTAGGTTCTTGGCCAGAGTGCAGGACCTCCATC
>NW_017728949.1:46987134-47032109 GCF_001723895.1 Crocodylus porosus
GATTAGATATCAGGAGGCGCTACTTCATGGTCAGGGCGGCTAGGGTCTGGAACCAGCTTCCAAGAGAAGTGGTGCAGGCTCCTACCCTGGGGGTCTTTAAGAGGAGGTTAGATGCACATCTTGCTGGGGTCGTTTGACCCCAGTATTCTTTCCTGCCAGGGCAGGGGGTCGGACTCGATGATCTGCTCAGGTCCCTTCCGACCCTAGAAACTATGAAACTATAGTTGCTGTGCTGACAGGGGTATACTCTGGGCCTTGATCTTTCAACTGTTTAGTAGGATTCACACTGCAGCTGCCTCAGAAAGCTGATTTACCATTAATAGGGCCCTTCTGGATTCATGGCAGAAATAGGCTGAGTGGCAGCTCCTTTAATATTGCAGGTTCCTCTGGGCACCCCTTGTTGCTGATTGGCAGAGGGGCCCAGATGCTCACTCTTGATTGGCAGGGAGGCGAAAATTGTGGTTTTAAATATAGTGCCATTTTTGCCTCCCAGCCAGTCAGCAGCAAACAGCAGGGTCACTGGGGTCCCTCAACCATTCAGCAATGTGGGGGGTGAACAAGGGTGCTTGCAAAATTAAAGGGACTCCCGCGCAGCCCAATTCCACTGTGAATATGGTAAGGCCCTCCATTAACAATAGAAAAAATACCGCTTCATTAAGGCAGTGGCTAACTCTCCTATTTGTAAGTAAATTACACCTCGAAAAACAGTCATTAATAGTAAGGCTGGGTTCTGCATTACATATGGAAGTATATTACATACATTACATACACTGAAATATAGGGAAAAGAGTAGTAAAAACAAACAAACAAAAAAAAACACAACACCTGGATTTCATTATTTAGGGAGAAAATATTTCTGGGGTTTTTTTCTATATAGCTGCAACATAAACAATACACTATAATATTTCTGAGCATTAAACCTTTGCTGAATGTTTCTATTTATAGGCTTTTGAAGATATATATATTGAACAGCGCAAGACAATCAAGACTATGCTGGAATATGCTGACAAGGTCTTCACTTATATTTTCATTTTGGAAATGCTGCTAAAATGGGTGGCCTATGGTTATCAAACATACTTTACTAATGCCTGGTGTTGGCTGGACTTCCTCATTGTTGATGTAAGTCTATTTACGGAATATTTTTTTTATATTTCTTTTATTTCTAAGGCACTCTAACTTAACATTTATAATCTTGAATAAATCATTTTAATAGTCAAATGATGTAGGCAAAACATTTGAAAAATTACATAGGAACTCAATATCCTATGATTTTACTTCATGAATTTGACCACGTATCGGTGGTATAACTAAGGCAGCTGGCCCAGGTGGTGACTTGGAGGAGCAGTGCGGAAAGGCAGGAAGCAGAAAAAATGGTTGTCACCAGAGCAGCATAATTCTGCTGCCAGCAAGGGCGGCAACTGGAAGCCACTGGTATCCCTGTGTGTGGCAACTACCCCAGGTCATGTTTGGCCTCTCATATATATATATATATATGGGAAAAGCTTAACATGACCTGGGGTAGTTGCCACATATAGTCATATATTCTGTCACTGAGGTAGATATGCCACATGCATCCAAGATCAAAATATCTAGCCAGGAGTATCTGTTGGATTTTACGTGTGCCCTGAATATCTTTTCAACCCACATCAAGGACACAGAGACCCCACCACCACGGTTCCTTCTTATCAGATGATTGGCTGAGAGGTCCCAGTGGCCCTTCTGCTTGTTGCTGATTGGCCAGGAGGCACAACTGTGGCATATTTAAATCTGTGTTTTTTGTCTCCCAGCCAGTCAGGAGCAAATAGCAAGCAGTGGGGCTGCCAGGGCCCCTCCAGCAATCAGTGGCAGGGGGAAAGCACGGCAAGAGCAAAACACACAACAGCAAATATGCAAACACACAAAATGGCAAACACACAAAGAAGAAAATTAAAGGAGCTGCTGTGCAGTGCATTTCTGCCACAATTTAGGTAGATCCCTACTTATAATGCATGAAAAATTAGCATAAAAATTGCGACAACTGCAAAACTAATTATTCATAGCAGTTTATAGAGGAAAATTGTTTCTTCATAAAGTTGCAGAAGTCAGGCAATAATACTGTGAATGCTAAACAAATTTCTGTCATTTCTCTTAGGTACAACCAAATGAGCCTCATCAGTACTCCCTAGTTGACCCCTGTAACACTACCAACATTTTGATGCATAGGTGTAAAGTTAGTGCCTAGAGTGGGAAACAGTGTCAATTCATTTTATTTCCTTCATGGTTTTCTAAATCTCCATAGTCTTAAGCAACCATCAATCCTCTGGATCATGCATCCTCTGGATACACATAAGAGGTCTAATCAAAATGCCTGATGAAACCATTTGTGTCTGACAAGCCAATTCAAGAGCGACATAAATTGTTACAAGTTTCACCAATCCATATGTTGTCTGTTGGAGTCCAAATTTACAGCATGCTGCTTTCTTCTTTCTCACTTTGCTTCCATCCTCTGGATCAAAGCCACTTCACGTTGAGCTGCATCCAGTGCCAGATGTTCCCTCCAGATCAGACAGGATTCTGCATGCTCCTCCCAGCTTCCTACATTGATGTCGAATGACTTGATATAGTTTTTACACACATCATGGTACAACCATAGAGGGTGACCCTGCTTTTTAGAGCCACCTCAAATCTCACTGTACAAAATTCTTGGGGGATACATTCTCCTCCCATTCTCCTGACATGACCAATCCTTTGCAACCTTTGCCTCATTTCTAAGTGTGTCAGTCCTGCATGCTACAGTACTTCTGTGTTTGGTATTCTGTCTTCCCACTTTATTTTCAGGACCTTACAAAGACATCTCATGTGAAAGTTGTTCCGTCTCTTGATATGCCTAAAGGTTGTAGTCCATACTTCTGAACCATACAGCAGGGATGACAGCACACAAGTCTTGTAGATTTGTATCTTCACCTTAGCTGATAGTTTGGTATTATTCCATGCACATTTCTGTAATAGCCCAAAATTCTTACTGCTTTTCCTGTTCTTTTAGTCAGTTTAGTCTGAAGGGCAAGATTCCCACTGATTGTAGAACCCAGGAAGTAAATGTTTTAAAGCATAGGGGCTAAGACACCTCTGTTTCATCCTGTTGTTGATGTCAAAAGTGTTTGATTCTTTGTTTTCATACAGTACAATTGCCTTCATACCTTGATGTAATGAGTAAATGATGTTCAGAAGTTTAGGAGGACAACCCAGATTCTTCAGAACAGTAAAAAGGCCCCGTTTGTTGACTGTATTGAAGACCTTCATTAGATCAATGCAGGCTATGTACAGTGTTACTTGTTTTTCTCTACACATATCTTGCAATTGTTTGAACAAAAAGATCATATCAATGGTAGAGCATCCTGAGCAAAAACCACATGACTTTCAGGATAGATTCTTTCTGCTTGAGACTGCAGTCTAGGGAGCATGGTGCGAGTGACCATTTTCCCTATGACGTTCAATGGAGATACCTCTATAGTTGTCACAGTCACTTCCTCCCCTTTGTTTTTGTATAATTATATGAACTGAGCATCTTTGAAATCTTGTGGTACTACTTCCTCTTTCCAACACAGCAGTATATCTTCATGAATCTTTTGAAGTAATTCATCATTAGCACTTGTAGATTTCAGCAAGCAAACAGTCATTGCCAGATACCTTGTTCCCAGGAATCAATGTAATGGTTTTCTACAAATATTTTAATGTTGGCTTATTGTCTAAATCCATCATAACTTGGAATTGTGGTCATCTTTTGAGCTCTTTGCATCTGATTTCAGTCTCACTGGAATATACAATTCCATAGTGTTCAATTCAATGCTCAGGTTATTTTTGTTTATCAGTAATAAAGTCTTTCAGCAGAGCTGGTTTCTTCTTGCCTGGACCAATTGCTCATTTTATGCCTTCATACATTCCATAGCTATTACCTGCTTTCTGAATATCATCATAGAGATTCAGCCAAAAATCTGGGGCATGCCTCTTAGGGTGTGCTCCATGTACTTTTTACAGCACTGTAATTTAAATCACTTTTTATAGCATTATGAAGTTACAGCACTTTTAAACATGGCAGAAGTGCAGTGTTTGGTGGGAGAGGCCTCTGAGCCTCCCTGCACTTTCCAGGCTAGGAGGCAGGGGTTGCTCTGCAGAAACTTGACCAATATACAGAAGTTATTTAAAGTGCTTTAGGTTGGTTGCTAAGATGCTATAAAATAGAGTACTTCAAATTTAATACCTCATTTAACAAGGGTTAAAGTGTTGTACCCATTTTTTAAATTCTGTAAAGCTGTGTACTTCTGTTAAGTCACAGCAATAAAGTGCTTTAAATGGTGAAAAAAACAACTTCTGTACATACCTTTAGCCTCTTTGTGCCTTTTTCAAATTTTCTAGGGTTTTGTTATTAGGAGACTTCTTCTAGTTGATTAGCACTGTCCTGTTGTTCTGAACCAGTGGTTTCAGAGAGCTCTTCAAACCAGTCTTCATTTTCTTGCATTTTTTGCCAAATGCTGTTATAGCAGCATTGCACATGTTAGCTTTCCCAAGCCTCAGCGGCTGAGTTGCTAGGTAAACTTGCTTTCACAAATTCTTTATTGAATAGTCCGCATTTTTCTGTTTTTAGTTTGGCTGATGTCTATCTGAGGGCAACTGGTAGTTTTGCTATAGTGGATCTTTTTAACATTGATTCTGACTTTGCAGCAGACTAAGACATGGTCACTGTCACAGTCAGCACTGTGATGAGAACTCATATGAAGTATTTTTCAGGTAGGTATGCCTAGTCAATACTAGAGCTAATTGGTGCCAGTGCCCTGATCTCAGATGTTTCCATTATGTCTTTCTTGTGATTTTCCTAGCAAAGTATGTGTTCATAACACACACATTTTGACTTGCACAAAGTTTAAACACTCATTGACCATTTTAATTCATATTACCAATTCCTTGTTTGCCCAGAATACAAGGCCAGTTCTTAAAGCTACATCCAACTCTTGCATTGAAGTTGCCAGGTATTATAATGGTCTCATTTCTATGTGTTTTCTCAATCTTTGTCAAGTTGTTGGTAGAAAACATTCTTGTCTTGGTTGCAAGCTTGAAGGGTAGGCACATAGATACTAAACATGATTAAGCCATTCTGTGTATGCACTCTGACCATCATGAGTCAAATAGATACAGCAATGGGGCTTTCACAGAAAAATAGTAAGCTGTTTCTAATAGCAAAGCCTACTTCCTGCTGTTTCCATTCTCCTGTTGGTTTCTCTTATGGTGTAATCATTCTCTTGGATAGAACATGTATCTGAGAGCTGAGGTTCTGATAATGTACCAATGTCAAGTTTGAGAGTAACCAATTCATAATTTAGTAGTGCCGTTTTCCTTAAGTTTGAATCTGAATTGAACCGAGGGGTCAGAGTCTGAACATTCCAGCATACAAGTTGCTTTATCATTTTAGCTTGCATAGGTCACACCAAGACCTTCAGTGCATACACCTAGGCAAGAGTATGAAGGAGTGGAAGCTGTCCTAGACCTACTATCCTCGCTTTAGACCATTGAGGCAAAGTCTCAAGGCCAGACTGAGTCCAAACGTTCAATGCCTTGATGGTTGCCCCTGATGAAATTGGAAATTATAAAACATTACTACCAGTACTTCCTCATATCACCTAGTATCTCCTATTACTTTTTTCCTGTTCCATAAGTCCTTTTCCCTACGTCTTCTTTTTTCTCCTGCTTCTTTTCCAAATTTAAAAGAAAGCCTCCAGGTTACAGAAGGTCATGGGCAACTGGTGCCTCTTGAGTCAATGACTGGGGCGGGGGTCCCCTGCGGCTGATTTCACTGATGGGGGTGATCTCCAGTGGCCGATCGTGCTGACTAGGGGGCTTTTACTGGTGGCCCTGCTCCCCGGCCAACACTCACAAGGGGGGCACTGGTGCTCCTGCCTGCCTCCCTGCCTATCACTTAAAAAGGGAGCACAGCCTGACAGGGTGCACCGGCTCTCTCAGAGGGTGCACATGCACCCCCTACACATCACCACTGCACAAGGTGATCTGATTTTAATTCTTCTCAACTTGCAAAACACTCAAGAAGCGTGTTGTAGGCAGAGTAACATGCTGAGGATGAATAATTTTTGCTTTTCTATTTTTCTATAGGTTTCCTTGGTTAGCTTAACAGCAAATGCATTGGGTTACTCGGAACTTGGTGCCATTAAGTCCCTTAGGACCCTAAGAGCTTTGAGACCACTAAGAGCTTTGTCACGATTTGAGGGGATGAGGGTAAGACCAAATGAAAGAATCTGTAACAGTGCATGCATAAAAAAGAATCCATGCCTGCAGAAGAAGGAATGACAAATCCATATAGAAAGGCTGCACTAATCTTCTTGTTTATTGCATATCTTTTACTAACAGATAAGCAAAAAGCTCATCAATTCACCAAGTTCCATATGCAGTATCACATATTAGTTGTTTCCTTTCAAGTTACTTTACTTTCTGGCCAATCTCAGGAGTTTTTCTTTAAGGCTTTGAAATGATAAGATGTAAACAGTCTCAAGAAAAATTTTAATCAGTTCAATAATAACAAAGAGTTAAAGATGAATGGTCTTCGTATTTTCTCCTGGTAGACACAGCATAAAGTTCTTTTAAAAATCTAATTCTGCACCTTTTTAAAAGGTACCTTCCTTCTTTTGAGTTCAGGCCTTTGTATTTTCATTCAACTTAACAGGCCATTCGTCCAACTGTACTATTTTTCACTAAATTGCACCAGAGTTGAATGTGGCCCAGTTCATGATCTACATCTATTTCTGCTTTATCTGACTTAAATAAAAAAAACTATAAATTATGGTAAAGATTATGATTTTTCTTTGTTACATAAACACTGTGGTGAATTTAACAAGATTCTAGCCATCTAGTAATATATGCAACCTATCTAAGATTATTTAGTTCCTCTTTTGAGTAAATTAGAATTAATGTTCACTGAACATCTCACACAGAAAAGTCTTTTTTTCAACTTAGTCTTTTTCTCTTGCTGTAATCTTTAACGCTACAAAAATACTAACTCTGTATGCATATTGTTGAACTCTGGTTAGTTTTAAGAGAATGGTTTTGCCATCTCACAGAAATGTGAGAATAAATGGCTTTCTTATAAACGTCAAATCCAAATCTAACTTAGTGAGATAGTTTACAATACACTGCCTAAATATTCCTTTGATATAAATCATGATAGACATGCATACATCATAAAATCAAATCTAGGCTCTTCTTCAAATTGTATCTATCAGGTTGCAAATTTGCATACATCTACTTCAGAATTTGTAAGAAAAAAATGGCTGTGTTCATAAATTTCAGTGTCATGTAGCCATTTGCTAATTTTAACAATGGCCTTAACATTAGAATTCATTAATTTATCAGGTCAAGAAAAATATACTGTATTTACCTGAATCCAAGATGACTTTGAATTTCAGTTGACCTGCCCAATAGTTAGATTCTAAAACTGGAAAATGTATAATTTATTATAATTCTCCATGTATAGAATATAACTATTGAAGGGTCATCTTAAATTCATTCCCACACTGCTGTAGCAGAGAAAGCAGCATCAAGGGGACAGGTGGTGGAAGTAGGGTGGCCTAACCCCTGCCTCCTACCCCCTGCTGCACCTTTTGCATGCCCCAGCCGCATCTTCTGACCCCTGCTGCAGTGCCTGCCTCCCTGGTATTTGTCCCCCTACCATTTGCCCCAAATCCCACCTGCCACTCATGCCTGCACCTTCTGGCATCTGCAGGACCCTTGCCTCCTCACTACCACTTAACCACCATGACTCTGGCTCCAGCTCTGGCTCTGATTTTATTTTGCCCCAGGGCACAAGGGACATGGTTACTCTAGCCCCAGTCCAATCATGCAACAACAGTTGCACTGGCAGCCACTCTGTCTCTGCCTCCAGAGCCAGAGCTGGAACAGCCAGCACACAGACCAGAGGAATAGGACTGGAAGAAGCAATTTAACTTTGGGAAAGTGCCAGAGAGCTACTGGATGTAACAAGTGGTGCAAAAGGAAAGTGGGTAGTTAAAAATGCAAAATACTAGGGTTGTGTGAAACAGCACCATTTTGTTTTGACTTTTATTTTGCTGTTTTGAAGCACTGTTCTGTTTCATTGTGTCGAAACTGTTTCGCTGTTTCGAAGTGTTTCAATGTTTCGCCCATAGCCTATAATGGGGAATCATGAAACTGCCTATAGTGTTGTAATTTCTTGACTGATTTGGATGAAAATCACAGGGATGGTAGCCCTTTCAGAGGGCATGAATCCAGCCAGATTTCAAGGAGATAGATGCATGGGTTCCTGGAAAACTTCACCTCAAACTGTTCAAAGCAAAACTCATATCAGTTGCCAGCAGCAGCAGCCTGCTGTCGTCCTGCACACAGATCCGGCGGCCCACACCCCCTGGGAGGAGTCTGGCACAGTTCCACAGCCCTGCCAGGAGGCGCCAGCCCCTGGATCTGTGTGCAGGATGACAGCCGTCTGCTGGGGCCAATGCCAGCACTGGGTTCTTCCCGGCGCTCAGTGCCTGCTGCACCTAGCTGACTTGGGTGCTGGTGCTGGTGCTGGCCCCAGCCAGCAGCGGCAGCCTGCTGTCATCCTGCATGCAGATCTGGGGGCCTGCACCTCCCAGGAGGAGTCTGGCACAACCTTGCAGCCCTCCAGAGGGTGCGAGCCCTGGATCTGCGCTTGGAGTTTCGGCAGCATACTGTTGCCAGCTGGGGAAATAGTACAGAGCCACTGCCATCACCAGCTGACAGCAACAGCCTGCTGTCATCACACATCATCCAGGGGCCTGCACTCCCTGGGAAGAGGTAGGGGAAGCAATCGGAGAGCTGGGGGAAAGACTGGGGAAGTGGGGAATTCAACCAGGAACTGGGGGAATGTTTAGGGATCTGAACATTCCCCCAGCTTCTGGTTTGATTTCCCAGCTTTCTTATCATTTCCCCAGCTCTTTCTGGGGGATGTGGGCCCCTGGATCTGTGCACTGATTTCAGCAGGCTGCTGCTGCAGGCTGGGGCCAACAGCAGCACTGCAGTCTTCCTGGGGCTCAGCGCAGGCTGCGCCAAACATCTGCCACTGGCCCCAGCCTGCAGCAGCAGCTTGCTGAAACTCCACATGCAGATTGGGAAGCCCAACCCCCCTGGGAAGAGTTGGGGAAATCATCACAGAGCTGGGGGAAATGATCAGAGAGCTGGGGAATTGAACTGGGAGCTAGATGTCAATATCCCGCCCTCTTCCCCCTCCCTCTCCTTAGTTTCTGTTTAGCTGCAAGCAAGCCTGGCTCTGAAACTCAAAATGTTTCAAAACTTTCGAAACATTTTGAGTGCCCTCGTTTCATTTTGAAGCTCAAAACACATTGAAACAGCTTTGAAAAGAAACCCCTGTCAAAATTTCACACAGCCCTACAAAATATATCTAGTGCATGTATACAAATGTGAGAAGTTTGGGGAATAAACAAGATGAGGTGAAAGCTGAAGCCAATGGGAAGAACTATGATCTGATTGGCATGACTGGCTACATCGAGGGTTACACTCTGTTCTGCAAAGACAGGGCTGGGAGAAAAGGTGGTGGTATTGTCTTGTACATAGATGTTCTTGGGTTCAGGAGAAAGAAGACAGCAAAGCAGAATACATTTGGGTGAAGATGAAAGGTAAAAGATGCAGCACTGATATCATGGTGGGGATTTATTATTGGCTACTAAATCAGGAAGAGGAGGTAAATGAGGCACTCTTCAGGGATGTGACAAATCTATCCAAAAGTTGTAAGATGGTACTAATGGGTAACTTCAATTTTTTAGACATCTGCAGGAAGAACAACCCTGCCAAACATAAAATATCAAGCCAGTTCCTAACTTGTGTGGAGAACAATTTTCTGTTCCAGAAAGTGGAGGATATAACTGGGGAGTCATCTATTTGGATCTTGTTCTGGCCAATGGGAAAGACTTATTGGAGGATTTGAATGTGATGGGTAACTTGACCCTCTGCTCAGGGTCAGACCAATCACCATATCTGAGGTCAGGAAGGAATTTTACCCCCTGGTCAGAAGGGTTTTTGCCTTCCTCTGTAGCAGGGGATGTGGCCCTCTACCCAGGATCTCTTGAGCATGTATTGACAACATTTCATAGAAGCAGGATGTTGGCTGTCATGGTTCTCCTGCTTTATCTGTGGCATGTTACGATGTTGACAGTAGTCTCAGAATTTAGATTATGGAGTGTACAGGATGGTTTGGATTGAGATGACCCTGCCTCAGGCAGGGGGTTGGACTAGATGACCTTTGGAGGTCCCTTCCAGACCTACTTTTCTATGGTTCTATGATTTACCACTGCTGCTGCTGCATGGTCCAGCTGGGGCCAGAGTCACCAAGTGCTGGAGCTGAAGCTGCAGAAGTTAAGTGGTGGTGCAGGAATTTCAGGGGGGGCAGATGACTGTTGCAGCTCCACCTACTACCCCGACCCCAGGTTGGAGCCAGAGCTAGAGACACAATAGCATCTTGTCCTCCCTCTGCTCCTACCACACCAGCTTATACTTGCATCCAAAACCAGGGGCTTTTCCCCCTATGTTAAAGGGGGTGAGGGGTGGGCAGAAGGATATGCATCTTGAATTCAAGTAAATACAACAAGAGCTGGTCAAATACTATAGAATTCATGTCAGAGACAAGGTTTTTTTGTGGTTAATATCTTTTATTGGACCAACTGCATGGTTGAGAGACTTATGCAAGCTTTTGGGTACTATAGTACCCTTCCTTAGGTCTAAAGCAGACACAGCAGAGCTAAGTAACAAATGAAACAAGGGCTTGTATGAAACTCCATATGTAAATAAAAACAGGATATAAGAGAGATTATCAGGTAGCCAACAGACAAAAGAGATGCAGTAGAAACCTAATAAGTGCAAGAGCAAAATTGTTCAGAAGGACTGTTATCACTTGTGAAGTGCAGAGATTGGCAAGTATCAGGTAGATTATCAAGAGCCATGAAATCACTGTCTATGTTAACTCATTTTGTTCTTAGTGTCCAAAGCTAATTACTTTTTGTTTCCAGAATCCTCATTTGAAGGTGTTTAGTAAATTTCCCTTGAGCACAAGAACTGTGAAGTTGGTCATGGAGAGTTTTTCTTGTGAAAAATGTTCTCCTTACTGTGCTCTGTCCTTTCTATTCTGTGATCTTTCTTTCTGGTGCATAGTTTTTTCTGGTTTCATCCATAGTTTCCATGAGGATTTTTGGTGCACTGGATGAGGTATACCATGTTCTGGAATAGATATGTGTTATGATCCATGGATTCTGATGGTTTTATTGTGGGGATTATTGATTGTTGTGGCAGTAGGAATAAGTTGACAAGTTTTGCATTTTAAGGCACGACTAGGTGGTCTTATTTAAGTTTGTTCAAGTCTATCCCAACCATGCATTTGATCCAATAAAAAATATCACCCACAAAAATCCTTGTTTCTTGCATAGTTCCTGGTTCATTATGGCTACAGCATCACTTCAGTGCTATCAAAACATAGTATTTATGGACATTCGTTCAAATTCAGAATGGCTGTTTGGTTCAGCTGGATTCATATTTATTTCTACATAATTGTTCATAAACATTCCTCCTTATAGATATATTTTTGTTCATACAAATATTTGGAAAATTGCTATCCTTCCTGTTTTTAAACTTTTAAAATAGTTTCTAAGATAAACTGTAGGAATGACATGTCTATCTTACAAGTGCCATACAGTCCCATGCTCAAGCATGCTGTGCTGTTTCATGTGGACTACCTTCCAAATCAAACACACTACTTACATATGCATATCACTGTGAATAGACTAATTAGTACCCCTGCTCAGTTACAATTACTGAATATAAACTGACCCTGTCTCTCAGCAGTGCTAATTAGCATAGGCACCAACATTTTTTTTCTTTTGCTGGTGGGTGCTTGCAGGTGTAAAAAAACCAACCCCCTGGCACTTTTTTTTTTGGCACGTTCCTGTGTCAAGTCCTGCACATGCCCAGAAGAGGCAGCATGTTAATTCCTCCTAGCTCCTGTGTCTGTAAAGTTTGGGTGCTTTAGTGGGGCTTTTACGACACTTTTATCTAACAGCTGATTGAATCAGCTTTAGCTAAAAGTGCCAAAAAGCTCCTCTGAAGTGCCCAATCTTTACAGATGCTGCAGAGCTGGAATAAGTTGCACTTCTTCCGGTAAAGCATGTTTTCGGGGTTTTTCTTTAACATCTGCAAGTGGCCCCATAGGCCATAGAAACAATGCCATGTACCTTATGTAATGAAGCATACAACACTAATAGTAAATTCTTATAGCAAACAATTCACGAACAATCCATCTACTAAAAAGTGTTTGTCCAAAGTATTTGACAAATATTTATAAAACTCATCTTACAAAAAAAATATAAGCCTCTCTGCTTTCTTATATTGCTTATACCTACACTAAGCTGTGGCAAAATTGACTGATTTTTTTGATTCATCATGTATCTTCGTAATTTTAAGATATTTTTCACCACCTCCAAAAATGTGCGAAGTATTTCTTGAAAAGAGAAGAAAATTAATTCTGCAAAGCTCCCTTTGGGCAAGAGTGTATGAATAAATTTTGAAAAATCAAGATGCGGGTTGTCAGCTGGTTTAAATTAGTGTCGTTCCCTTGATTTCAAAACAGAGAACCTCATCTAACCTTTGAGTCTATTAAAGAAAAAATGTATTGGTTGGTTTACATTTAATTAATTGGAAGAATATCAAAATTTTAAATAGTGTTTTTAACCATTTATGAAGCCAGTAAAATAATGACTGTTCTATTTGTCCTATGCACTGTTCATTTTCCAATGTTCTCTCAGTTATTTTATAATAATTTACAAACTTTATGATTTCTTTGCTTGCCAATGAGTGAAATTATCCCTTCTGTGCAGGGCCAGCACAAGACCTATGAATCACTTAAACTTAAATTGGATTTAGTGGTTTACAGACTGTGCTAGCCCTGACAGAAGAGGTAAATTTCAGTAATATAAGAACATAGAAAATACCTGATTCTGCATGGCATTCTGATAAATGTTTTAATATTGTTAAATAACAAAACTCATAAAAACAACTCCACTTAGATGCTGGAAGGCAAAGTAAAGAATTGCTTTATTTAATTTCAATCTCGGCCATAGATTTAGGGTTATAGTCTCATCTCGGTGCATGTAGATTAACAAATGTGACTACCATCAAATTGAGATTTTACTATACCTGTTGCTTTTTGTTTAGCTTTAGTGCTCTTTGTAGTAAAATGCTCTTGCACTAATTCTGGACTTGTATGCTATTGTAAATGTAGATAATCAAATATACATTGCTTTGCTGTGTTAGCAAATCAGTTTAAGTAATAGTAACGCATGTGTTTGTGTATAATTTCACTGAATAAAGCATGTCCTACCGTGCTTGATTTATGTATTAGAGAAGCATTAGTAGTAGGCAAAAACAACCTTTACAAATTATCTACATTGCTCTTCCCGTTTTGCATGTCCCATGCACGTTTCTTGCTGCTGGCTTTAAACATTTACTGTATTTCAAATTTCCAGTCCAATTTCACAACATATAAATTTAAATTACCATAATTGATGTTTTAAATCTACTCTAAAATTTAATGGCTCTTTCTAGATTCCCTTACCAGGGAACTATTTGGTCTGGAATGCCTTATATTTCAAGAGCACTCTAGAGTTTATTAAAAGGAAAACGACAGTGTCACATACAACTAGTAAGTTACAAATCATAACACCAAGTGTCTGTCATTACAGCTTTCCAACTAATAATAAACTATATATTTCTATTTCATATAGGATAATCTTTCTTCAACTTGGATGGGGTGGAGCGCTGGTTCCCCCCCTCAACCCTTTATTATGGGTACTGTATTTCGCCCTTTGCTACCCTTAATCCTTTCACTATGACTTATAATTTTGTGGTGGTGGAGGAGAGCAGGTGGGAGTGGGGTGTTCTAATTTGAATGTCACAGTAACACTGTTAGAGTTTATTCTTTCATTCAAATTATTTGAACATTCTTAAAAATACCTCTGGGGTTGAAATTTCTGATGCTTGGTCTTAGCAGATAAATAAAACTATTTGTGAATATCAGTTAAACAACTTTGAATTATCTGACTTGGTATAATGGGAGGACAATTTTTCAGCAGTTAGATTTTTGGGGATTTCTTTTTTTCTTGGTTAAAACAAAAAAAGGTTGCTTTAAACTTGAAATCCAGCATATATCTAGTTCCACTGAAGCATGTGTTTTTTACTTTGTTGAAAGATATTTGGGTGCAGTGCTAAATATTTTAAAATAGTGTACAGAATATGATTAGTACATTTATAGTTAAATAAGAACACGTCAAAAGTATTATGAGCTGAATGTTTACTGGTATAGGTACTTGTCTAATTGTATGTTTCATTTCATGTTTTGCTGAAGTTTTAAAGAATAAATACACCTAAAAAAATGAAAGATCTCACCACATATACATCACATTTCTAAGACTAGTGAGATGTTACATTTCTGCCTGTAAAATTAACTCATAATATTACCTTACTCTTTACAGAATAAAAGAAAGCAAAATAACAGGTGGAAGAAAAGGAGGGAAAGAATTAGGGTTTTTGACAGGATGTTGAAATAAATTTCTTAGATATTTTCAAATTTACCATTATCATCCTTCAATCTATGAAATTGTTCACAGGAACCTGCCTTTGTTAAAGATGAAAGTTTAGTGGGGATTTATGCAGATATTATCAGCAGGTAAAGTAGCATTCTAAGTAGAGTTGTCTTTAGGAACATTATGAAGGAATCAAATCAACATTTTTTAATGTATTCATTATAACATCTTTCTAAGAACACTTGTTTTTCTACGGAGACCATGAATGTAAATCTGCAGACATGAGATGCCTGAGAATGTAGCCAGCCTAGTCTTAATCTTAATTCTTAATTCTTCTTAATTCTTAAGTCTTAATTCTTCTGGAATTAATATGTTTATTTTTTCATGGTTCCAGTATAAATGAAGTTTATGTTGTATTATCTCTAATTTAGCATTTTTTTTTTACTTTGTGATCTTTGTGTTCAAAGTCTCAGCCACTCAGTAGCTAGTTTTTCCTTCCATTTAGAAAGATTTGTATGTTGTTGATCAAATAAACCTGTGCCTCTCAATCAGGTGCCGCTGGACCCTTTCAAGGGTGCGGCTGGCATAGGCACTGCTGCCACCGCAGCCAGTTAGAACTACCCCATGTGCCTCATGCACAGCCAGATAAGCCTAACATAGGCAGGAGCAGGAGCAGTAGCGTAAGAAGGGGACACCAAGTGGAGCACCAGCCCAAGTACCAACTTAAAGGAGGTGCCAGTATGGTCTGCACAGCCCTGCACCCTAGGGGAGGGTTACTGGGACACAAAAAGCAGTCTCTGGGGAGCCACTGCCTGTCCCCCAGCAGCAGCAGCCTAAGACCATGCTGCTACAGCAATAGCTGCAGCAGTAGCAGTTAAGAAAAGCAGAAGTAGATAAGAATCGTGTCCTTCTTCCTTCCTCCCCCCACCTTCTGACTTTCCAGTGGTCAGCATAATTTTCCTTCCCCCTAACCTCTGCCTCCAGTGCTGAAAGAACTTGCTACACCTCTGGGAAGGAGTGCCCAGTCCTGCCCACATACTTCTGCTTCTGGAAGAAGTCTGGAGGATCTGACTTGAAAGGGCTGCAGCAAGAGCAAGTTCTCCTGACTGTTTTAGGTGTATATGGTTTCATACAAGGCATGTAGGGCAGGTCTCCCTGGATATGGCAGGACCCCATAGTTTCATAGTTTGTAGTGTTGGAAGGGACCTGAGCAGATCATCAAGTCCGACCCCCTGCCGGAAAGAGTACTGGGGTCAAATGATCCCAGCAAGGTGTTTGTCTAGCTTTGTCTTTAAGACCCCCAAGGTAGAAGCCAGCACCGCTTCGTTTGAAAGTGGTTGAGAACCACTGAGGTAAGCTGAGCAGTACAACAGTGGTTCTCAATCAGGAATGCTGCTAAATTAAAACAAGCTATGAAGTGAGGCCCTGAATCTTAAAAGGGTTAAAATCACTGGTTTAGACTTTAATAAAAGTTGAATAAAAAGCTTTATTAAAAGGAACATAATAGTGTCACGTGGAGCTAAGGGCTTTGACACAGGTTACATTAAAAATGTCATAAAGGCATTTAAGACAAGAGCGGTCACTAGTTAAGGGGTGTTAAACCACCATAAGTGGCCTGTAAACATTTTAAAGATATACCACTACAGCTGAAGTTTATCTTTGATTTGTTTTGCCCAGGACGTTGCAGGGGATAGTATGGATGATCTGAGAAAATAAAACATCTTACTTCCATTCCTGCAGCATCCCAGGATGTGTAGGTCCCAACCACTCTACCACTTCCCACCCACCAAATCTCTAGTAGTCTCCCGTGCTATGCGAGACAGGACAAAGGCAGACCAGATAGTGTGGGCTTAGGGCATTTTGGAGCTAATCAAGCAGGTAGTGGGTAATGACCCTCTGTTCCTTCCTTGGAAAAAGTTGTTTAAGAGCTTGAACTAATGAAAGACCTTTTGTTTTGCTGATGGGCTGATAAATGCTCCCTGTGTAACTCCTTGCTGTGTAACTAATTGCTCTGTTATCAACCAGGGGTGGGGGGGGACCACCCCTCCCTAATCAGAGCATCCCGCCGGAGCCTGGCCACGCCCCCCTCAGCTCAGCACTGTGGAATGGATGTTTGAGACCCCCACCCCTTCCCTGGCTTCTAGCTTTAGCCACTATAGGCATTTGCCTGCATTTTTTCAGTCCAGATGGGATGTCTGTATGGTTACAAACTGGTTCAGCCTAGCCAGGTTAAACTAACCGGCAAAGATTGAATCAATTCAGGCTCAGGCTTTTTGAATGTCTATCCCTAGCCAACCAGTTTTTCAAGATTTCTCCCTTCACACCCTCTGCTCTGGCTAGGCTCCTGCCAACTGTGGAGGGAGGGAAGCCACAGACCCCATGATGGTTTCTGCACCTGGGATCTACATGCCATCCCCTACTCCTCTCCTACCATAGAGTCCTAGCTCCTGTCCAGACCCTTGTCCGCCAGCCCTCTAGTGGCAAGTTACAGTCATGTAGATCTGAGATTGCTCTATGAACACCGTCATTTTATGACATTATAACATTCCACAGATTTCTTATCTTATAAAGGTAACCTGTGCCAATGCCCTAAGTTACAAATCATGACACCAAGTGTCTGTCATTACAGTTTCTATCTAAAAATAAGATATATCCTATTCCTTATAGGATAATCTTTATTCAGCTTGGCTAGGATGGAACATTGGTTTCTCCCCACAAACCTTTATTAGTCTTATTGTATTTTGAAGGCTTTTGAGTTGAGAAATCTGATTTTATTTCTTAACCCAGAGTGCTAAGAAAAATGAAAGTTTTGTCCTTTGGTTTTATTCAATTACAAAACTTGAAAAAATTGCTCTGTCAGGCTTCTGTTTGTAGGTCTTTAGAAGTCATAAAAGGACTATTTTAGTACTTGGATATGCCCATTGGAGCCAATAATTACACATTTAGATGAAAATTATGTAACTTTCTGAAGTTACTTTTGACTAAAGATGCTTATGATTTTTGGCTGGGTTTTGTTTATATTTTAAAGAAAATCATTTCAACCAAGGATCACAAATTGAAACGTGTCAGATTTTCTCTTTTGTGATAACAGTATCTTTACAAAAATGAAAAGCAAATAAATTAAGTGCAAAAACGCTATTTTAGTGCCATAGAAAGATAAAGGTTTTGTCTTTGAATTTTCAAAAATTAGGAAATGCTGAGAGAGAACTCCCACATCAACTAATTATTCTGTTTATGTGTTCATATGAATTTACAATATTTTCATTATTTCATAATTCTGGCCAATCTGACATGCTGCTTGGCAGATAACATGCCATATCATGTCATGCAATCTATAAACAAACCTATTTCTATGTTACTCCTTAATGAGGTAATGAATATGTGTTAAAAAACAGAATTACAGTTGCCCTGGGAACCTCAAGTTTTTATTAAATTTACCAAATTAGTTAAATTCAGAATAAAGATTAGACAATGATATGAAGGAGGGGAAGAGTCAACAGTTATACTAGCTAGGTTAAATATTATAAGAGCCATGAAGTGGCTATACTACAAGGAATAACCAGAGAACTAACTGGAATTAGAAAGTGCAAAAATACCTTGTGTTATGAAGTTTCTATGTATGTGTTTTCATTTTATCTGCTTTCTTTGAAGGTATATGTTACTGCTTGAGATAGTATACCAAACTAGCAGCCCATAGTTCTTCTCCAGTGACAGAGCACTTCAGTAAAAGGACAAATGATTGTATTGTATTTGGGTGGAACTGATTTTTCCCTCTCTGAAACCTCTTGCTAGCTTCAACTTTGGATGTCACTGTTGTGCAGATTAAGACTCAGTTTTGTATAAGTCCGTTCATTCTTTAATTCCGTTGTCTCCCATCTACCTGCCTATCTTTTCTCTGTCTTTTCTGAATTGCCCCCCAGATTTTCTAATACTGAATTCCTGCTTCTAATTCATGACTTTTTCCCAATGTCTCTGCTAATACTTTCCTTAATTCAGTGTTAGTCTTATGCAAAAAGCAAGTCTTCCTAAATCTTACCATCTAGAACCCCCAGCCTTTCTGTTTTCTCTTACATCTTGGTCTGTATATGTGCCTGTTACCACTTTTGAAACATTAATAGAATCCATTCTTCTCTTTACTAGTCTTTTGTTATTTTTTTTCCTCACATTTTACCATATTCTCGCTCAACTTTTGTAATTTTCTTCTATCTACCTCCATTTCTCTGCACTTGAGAGGGCTAGTATGCGGGGTGGAAAAATAGTTTGGTAGAATGAAACTTTACCTCCATCTTTGCCCATGCTTCAAATTGTTTGGATATTTTTCAAAATGTTTTTTTTTTATTTTGTAGCTCACATAATTATAGTTCAAATAGCCCATTAAGCACAGAGTATATGCACTTGGCATCCAAGAAAATTATTCAGCAAAGGTGAGTTCATGAGAATATTTAAAAGAAAAAAGAAAATCTGTAGTTTTTATATCACAAAAATATTTAGCTGTTCCTTGTGATTGTGTACTGGTTAGAGGTGAATTCTGTCAGACACTTCAACTTTGCCATATATGAAAGGTGACTGACTGTCAGATTAAAACCGTCCATTTATCCACAAATCAGACATAACTTGAGCAGTGGTAGTCTAGTTTTTCCCATTTTGCATACCAAAATGCCTCAGCCATCCTTGGAAGGCTAACTGTGAGAGAGTAAATTGGTCTACCTGGCCACACTCCCTTAGTTTTTAATAGAACCATCAAAATCATTTCCCCCTGAGTGGCTAGTTTTGCTTGGTTTGGGTCTAATCTATTTAATACTTCTGGCTAATCTGATCAACCCTCAGGCCACTATTGTTTAAACTTCTGTATAACCTATTAATTCCACTCTGCTCGGTTTGAAAATTGTATAACTCTCTAGTTTCCGGATGGATTTCTAGCATGAATTGGTTGCTAAACAAAGCACAATATTCATTACATGTGATTTTCTTTTTTGTACCACATGTCTTTGTAAGATAATAAACTGATAGGTTGCATTCCCAGGTTATATATCTATATCTAGATAGATAGATAGATAGGCAGTCTTTGACTTTCAAGTTACAACAAATGGCACTTAAGATGTTTATAAACTGACACCCTGTTTTGACCTTCCAACATGGGTTTTGACTATGAGGCTGGATACAGCTGCATCCAGCTGGTAAGTCTGTTGTGGCGGAAGGGGAGGAGGAATGGAAAGGGAGTGCGGGGGGGGCGGGCAGATCAAGGCCAGTGAGGGAGGGACTGGGACTGGGGCAAGTTGCTCATCCAGCATTTCCCACTGCCCCTCTGAGAGGGCATGGGGGGGAGTGTGCCCCCAGATCTGTGCCAGGTGGTGTTTGCAGGGCCAGGGCTGCACCATGCTGTGCTGGGAGTGGGGGTTGTGTCCTCCCACAGCTCACCCAGCTGGGGCCACTGCGTTGCCTTTCAGTAAGCATCATGCAACAGTGGGAGCTGCCCTGCCCCCTCCCCCCCCACAATGAGCCACTGCTCCATCCCATGCCCACTGCCCTGGCTGTGCAAGTGGCAACAGGGCATGGTGGGGAGTGTGCCCCCAAATCAGGGTAAGTGGTGGGACATGGCAGGGCAGGGTGGGCAGGGGAGCATAAGCTATGGGGGGGCTATAGGCCCCACCACCCACCCAGAGTGCAGCCTGATGCAGCCCCTGCCCCGCCCACACCAATCTGCGGGCATATGTCCCTCCATGCCCTGATCCTGGTTGCCCAGCCAGGGCAGGGTGGGTGCGAGACAGAGCTGTGGCTCGCCAGGAGGGTGGGGGCGGTTCCCACTGCTGCATATCACTTGTCCAGAGACAGTGCAGTGGCCCCGCCCTGCCCCAGTGAACTGAAGGACAGCATAGCCCCCACTTGCAGTGCAGCCTGGTGCAGCCCTGGCCCCACCCACCCTGCTCTATGTAGATCCGGGGCCACATCCCTCCAAGCCCTCCTGTGTCAGCAGGAACCACCAGATGAGCAACTTGCCCCAACCCCAGCCCCTTCCTCACCGCGGGGAACCTTGATCCATCCCCCCACCCCTTCTCTTCCCTTCCCTTCCCACTCCCCTTCAGCACAGCAGACTGACCAGTTGGACACAGCTGTATCCAGCATCATAAAGGAACCAATCCCCCATTTATAACATGATTCCTGTGAGAAAATTGGTTCCAAGTTATGATGTTTTGACTTAAGATGTGGTTTCACTATCCAGAAATCAGAGGCTTACCATACCAATGGATTATAAAATTGGCCCATAAAAATGATTATCTTTAATGACATACAAAATAGTTAACACTATAAAACTAGTCAGGTTTTAAAAAATACTAAAATATTTCACCTAAAAATTTTATACCTAGAAATGAACCCTATATATATATATATGTGTGTATATGTATGATATAAATGTAGATGTGTGTATATTTATGTGAAAATTTTTGAATTTAGACTGAACTGGAACCATATGCCAATATTTTCACATTTATAGCATGGCAATATATTTTCTTGACTCTCAAGAAAGTCTCTGCTGTAAGTTGGATGAATTTCATTCCACAATGGTAGCTCATATCATATTTGGCAGGCAAAAGGAAATGAGCAAAAACTGGGCATATTTTTTGGAGGGCATTTCACTTAGGGGTGGCAGATTGTTCACTGCACTTGACTTAATATGGCTGTTACAAAGGTGCTGTAAATTTATGTTGACAAACCAGACCAGTTTTCATCCAGCACACTATTTTTGCATAAGATCATTGAAAAGATGGTAGCAGGGTGACTAAGAAGTTTAGATGTCTCATATTTCTTTAACCGTTGTCAATTTGGGAGTAGTTCTGGGCATGTGCTGGTTCCATGGATGGATGAACTGGCAGTAGCTGAAAACAAAATGTCCATTAGAACTTTTTGCTGCTTTGGTTATATGGATGATGAGGTATTACTGCCTTTTTCTTCAGGCACCCTAAGCTGAGTGGTCTGCTTTTAGGTGTCTCTATTATTTTCATTTCATGATTCAAGTAGGTATTTTAGAGTAATTTCCTCGTGCTTTCTGAGGCCCCTGGCTCCTAAAAAACCTTACCCCTATTTTACCACACTTTGGGAAATCCACAGACTTCCAGTTTTATAACAGTGTATAAAATTGAGGGATTCAGTTAACTTAATGACCATTGTTCTTCATTCCACAGATGCTAATGATTGCCTTTCCTTTTTAATTGTTTTGATGTTCCACTAATCAAACTAACTTTTCATAGGGCAATTTTTGCGGTTTGCTAGCTGCTTCTGTTACCCTGGGTGAGTCAGCTGAAGATTAGGTTCTGCCCCTGCTCTATGCAGCTATAACACTAGAAAAATCTTTTTTCTTCATTCTGCCTTTCAAAAACAAGGTGTGTGTTATATTTTGGGGTGTGCTGTATATAAGAACATACAGTGTTTTCCAGGTACAGGGAAAAAATCTAAGCATCAAACAGAATTACCAAACTGTGAGGAAAGAACATAAGTAAAAATCTTGAGTGTTATCTTCAAAGAAAAATTACAGATAATTTCCCCTTCTTCAAAATACAGTTATGACAGGATTCTCAGTCTTGGAATTGAGTAGGTTGAAAGATATCTTAAATGATATTATAATAAATATTACAAGTATTGTACAACTTTTTAAGTCCAAACCTGCTAGGGTCATTACAATAAGAAAATGCAACCAATCAGGTAGTAATTTAGACATGATTCTTTTAAGGATGGTCCAGTGAGTTGGCATCATGAAAAATATCAGTTTCCTAAAGCATCTATTTCACATTAAGGACTTATCACTATTCAGCTTGAGTAGGCAGACATCATTATTCTGTCATCACCACCTGTGGATGGAATCTAAGATGCTTATTTTTTTAATACCACACCTCATAGGTTAACACTTGGTATTGTGTCAATCTGTCTCTAGATGCTGACAGATACTCAGTGTGTGAGCTGAAGTCCTTCTCATGGAGGAAATTAATTTTATGACATGTGGCTTTTGAAATCTGTCAAGGGCTGCATGAACCAGTTAATGTCACTGGTCCTTCCGTGAGTATGTGGCAGACTGAAAAAAAATGTGAGAATGTAATTTGTCTACAAAGAAGCCAGGCAAAATTCAGACAAATAGGGTTTTTTTAAAACATTTAAAGGGAACTGTGAGGTCCTGTTTGTACTACACCCAAAAAAACGTATTCAACTTGCATTTATAAATCCTTTTGGTAGACTCCTTCCAAGACTCAGAAACACCAGGCCTCTGGAGAAGATCTACTTTGTCAGGAGTCAGACTGTTAAGATGAGGGCCCTGAGGCTGGAAGGGAATCAGATAACCAGTCTGTCTGCAATTGTGTTCCCCTTTCCAGTTAGGTAAGTAGTGGACAATACCTTGTGAGACAGAGCCTGATGTCATTCTTGCAAAGTTTTTAACACAAGACATGCGACTTCCTATTCCCTCTTGTTTATACTGAACATGGTGGTCCCTTGAGATTGTCTTGCTGTGGGAGCTATAACAGACAGACTTACACCCATAAGTCTTATTGTTTATGCAGTAAGCCAAGCTGTCACCATTAACTGTGAAAAAAAATCTTTCTGCCAGAAGCGTGGTGCCTTGAATCTTGCCTTGGAGCAGTAAGTATTTGAACTAAATCTGACAGACTTCCTCTGTACACCATTTGTATGATGAACAAAGTGTAGTTTATCATCAGTCTCAAAGCTGTTCCTTCAGCAACACTGTGATATCAGTGAACATCTGTAGTGATTTTTGCACTACATCCTGCTCTCTTTGATCAGTTTTAAAGCAGACCATGTGCACTACCAGTAAGTGTTGTTAGGAATAACCACTGCCAAGCAGCATTGATTGATGCTAGCCCAAAAGACAAAATACATTTTAAACATACAAATTATTACTTAACTGCTCTCCTCTTACATCCAAGATACACCTGGCCCTTGGTTATTATCCATGTGTAGCTCTAAACTTCTACAGAGTTCAGCATAGAAAGCCAGTTGTTTCCTTCTAGAAGAGGGTCATTGTGACTCCTACCTTGATTTCTTTTTTTCTGTTCCTTTGGGGAAATAGTGACTGAAAGGCCTATGATTCAGGGTGATTAAAGCAACATGAACTATGTACACTGAAAAGATCTGTAATAAAACTCCTTCATTCTTGTGCCTTATAGCACTGACTTGATGATTCTCCTTCCTATGAAGAATTACATTCCCGCTATATCTTTTCCTAATGTAATAATTGTGTTCCTAAAAGCATTCTTAGGGAGGGTGTAAATATTAGGGCTATAAGATTCAGCTTTCAGAAATCTCTCTACTGAATGATGTCCAAATGCATGTGTCAAAGTGACCATAGCTAAAAAGCTCAAAATCTCCCTTCAGCAAAAGGGTACTGGGTAGTTGCTAGTATTGACATTTTTTTTACAACCGTTTGGACGTTGATGTATGGAAAAAATGAATTAATGGTGGGGAGCATCCTATACCTACTGCTGCTGCTGCTGATAGGGTTTTGACCAGGGATGTAATGGTGCCCTCAAACCAGTGGTTTGTTTCCCTTTTTAGTTGGTGGCAGAAAAAGTAAGAAATTGTTTCCTTGAGAAAACCAGGTAGCACTTTCTATCATACTATAGCAAACTCTCTCACCTCAACTGCCATGCTGAGTCCTGAATTTTTTTCAGAATACAAAAAATCCTTGATGTTTTAAAAAGTTATATTTCTGCAATCATGTGTACCAACAGCTCACCACTATTGTCCACTATACCAAAACTTGATGATGGTCAGATCAGTGTTCTTCTGCCTGCTAATTTTCAAAATTCTGGTACATTTCTTGAGGGAAGGTCTTTGCTGGTACTTGATTCTTAGACAGTTTAATCAGGTTTTAAGTAATGCCATTTTGTTACTCAGTTATATCTGCAAGTGACAACTGTAAATTGGTAAATCTTCTGTATAAGAAAACAAAGATAAGTCACAGAGTCAAAGATTCCTTGAGCACAGAATACAGGCTTAGCTGTTCTTTTCTTTGACCAAGTGTGGAATGAAAAAATACTCATCCTCATTTAAGGTGCACTTTTAATTCTACATAATAGTCCATGGGGATGGAAGGGCAAATTATTTTCCACACCCTTATCAACTGATCAAAGAAAAGATGCAAGGTCTTAGGGCATGTATTCACATGCATTGATCAATAGAGTCTGCTGGAGCGTGGTAATTACTGAACTTCAGCAGACTCCAGGTTCATGTGCATCAGCATCCTTATATTGAAAATGGTGGTGGGAGAGCTTTTAACAAAAGCTCATTCAACAAGTTTTAGTTAAAGGACATCTACTGCTATTTTTCAGTGTGGGGATGCTGATATACATGATGCTTCAGGAGCTTTAATTAGAGTGGCTCTGAGAGACACTCTAATTAAAGCACCACCCCCTTTCCTCTCCCCCCCACTCCCAGAGGATATATATAAAAGTCCTCAGAGTCCTACTTATAGGATCAGCCTGGTACATTTTATTTATCTACTTTAGCCTTTTTTAATATTACTTGTCATGGATCAATTCAGAACTAGTTCTAACCAGCTTCTGAAGACAGTGAGAGGGGGAAAAGGGTGGGGATGCGTTCGTCCGTCCATCCATCCATCTGTCCGTCTGTCGATCCGTCCTTCCTTCCAACCCATTCAAAAAACAAGTCAATATTGGGATATACTGATGGATTATAAGATTCAGTGGTGTCAGAGCAGACATAATTAACTAGTCTTAGTTGTGCTGAGGCTTTTGGCATACCTTACTTTAGTAGGGACATTGATGCTAATTCCACTTGCCAAGGAGTCTGGCCTGCATCAGTACTAGCATAAGTGGATAGTGCACAGCAGTGATTCTGACGTAGGGTGCCATGACACCCTGGAGTGCCTTGAGATCCTTTCAAGGGTGCTGAAGGTGCCTCACAATGTTAGCACTGTTAGGTATGCAAACATAATTCACAAGGTAAACCCAGAAATTTTAAATAAGAATTCATATTGTTAAAAACATTCCAACCTGTTGTGGCTTTTGCAACAGAAGAATTACTATTATTTTTCTGCAGTCAAAAAAGAGCGAAAACTAAGAGCTGGCACATTCTAGTTGGTGCTTTGAGTCTAAAAAGGTTGAGAACCACTTGGGTAAAAGAACCAAATGACTAACAGTAATGATGCAGTTATAATACATTGCCATGCTGAGTCCTGAAATTCTTCTTTGCATTTGAAGCTGAGTAACTGCAGAGTTTGTGATTCAGCTCTGGGTGTGCAAATGTGTACATTTGCTGAGCATACTCAGTGGGGCTGTGCTGAAATAAGTTCATTGTGGTATGCATGTAAGGCAGGGTAAACTTATTTATAGTCTTATGTATTGCTTGTAAAACTATAAACTAAATTTATAGTCCCAAAATTTTAGTTGTAAAAAAACTGACTAGTGAATGATGAGCATCAGAGGAGAAAGTGCATATTTTACACCACTAATTCAGTGGTTCAGGCACTTGCCCAGGAAGCAGGAGACCTGGGTTCTAGGCCTCTCCCCTCCCTCCCCACCTCTGAGGGAGGTTTGAAGTACAGCCGCTAGCAAAGTGCTCTAGCCATCAGATGGCAAGTTATGAATTATCTTCTCTAGCACTTATCTTGAAGTTGGCAACTTAGTATTGAGTAAAGGAAGATATATAGAAACAGAAGGAAGAGAACAAGCCAGAGAGATACTGTCTGAAATAGGAGGGAGCCCTGGGTTCTTGCTGGATGAACTCTGGCATAGTCAAATACCCTCACTATCCTCCACCTCAGCCTTCAGTTCAAACATTCCTATTATGAATTGATAGGTGATTTATTTCAGGTAAATTTTAGTAAATAAAACAATACACATACTGATTTAAAAATGTGCAAAGATACTTCCACATGCTCCTTCAGCCCCACCGTAAGACTCATTTCTATTATGATACTTGCAAAATGTTTGAGTGCTTGCCAATAAGTGCTAGGCAGGTGGTCCACTTAGACAGCTGGTGGAAAGACCATTCATCTATTACTGTTGTTCCATTTCATCTTCCCTGCCCCCTACCACACAGGTTGTTTCATCGACCTATTATATCTGGTTTTAAAGTAAGAAT
Organism: Crocodylus porosus; assembly: GCF_001723895.1. NCBI lineage: Eukaryota > Metazoa > Chordata > Crocodylia > Crocodylidae > Crocodylus > Crocodylus porosus. The sequence goes on from NW_017728949.1 coordinate 47,013,858, forward strand.
GAAAACTGTTTAAAAGAAGAGATACTTTTATTTTTGTCTGTATAGGTTTGAGAACAGTAGCACCTTGATCTGATCTAGGACCCCAGGCAATACTATACTAAAATAGTAATTACAGTTTTATGAAAATCACCAGACTTTTAAGCTAGAGAGTGTGGGAGTTATCAAATTCAGCGGAGAGAGATTCCAAGCTGTACTAAGGTGGTTTTGCACCACTCAGCTAACAGAAAGCTTCCTTCACCACTGCCAACCTCCCCCTAAATAGCAAGATCATTGGCTGGCATAGAGTTACCATGACAGCTTTCATATTGGCACAGCTCCCTTCTGATTCCATTCCAACCATTACACTTTGTGCAGTGGGCATGGCTAAGGTGTCCTTTTGCTTCAGTGACCATCTGGCTGACATAATATGAATTTGGGGGCATAGGAAGCAAGGGAAAAGTGAAGCAACCTGAGATTTCTCTAATTTTCTCATGGGAATTAGGCAGTGACCAAAAAAAACCAACCATGAAACTCAGGGAGGGCACAAGCAGATTAAACTTAGGTTTGCACATGCTCTTCCACAACTGTAGTTTCAGATGGGGGCCTTGGACTTTAGTTCAAGAACAAGAAATCAAAGAAGGCAAGCAGGAAAGAACCACCCCTTGTTTGAATAGAAACATCTCTTGTAACATAGTATGACTGACTCAGCATTGAAGAGGGAGCATCAGTATGAAATATGATTGTCAAAATTGTGTTCTACCTCTGCAAAATGTACCTCATGAGAGGTTGCTTATAATTTTTTATTTGTTACATTGCTTAACTAGTAAAGATTTGTAGCTTTCTCTGTATTAATTTCTCTTTTTAAACATATTTTATTTATCATTACGCTTGTGTGTATAAGCACATGATACATGTATATTAATACACACATGTACACACAGTATATATTATATAAGATAATAGCCAGATTTTCCTAATATATTTCATTCATTCAAGGAAGAAAACCATTTGTTTCCTTCTCTACATGTTACTTGTGTTATAGACATAAAAACACTAAAGAAATTCTCACCAGTTTATAGAAACGGACCTAGAAGCATGCGAGCAGCCTAACAGGATATGCTGTGCAGGGCAAAAGCTCATTGTGGGCACTAAAACATCTAAAAAATTTAATTTAATTTTATTTTCTCAATAGCACATCTAGGGGTCCTGGATAGCTTAAGGGGTTGGTAGTAGGCTGCAAAACCTTTCATCTGTAGGTCACCAGTTTGCATCCAGGCCAGGTCAGTAGTGACAAAAATTATTACCATTGGTGGGTGTTTTGTAACCTCTATGGAATGGGTTGGTGGAATCAGTTCAATTCTTATTCCAAAAAATTCCTTGTTGGCAACCTCAAGAGAGACTCAATTGCTCTCTCACCTGAAGATGCAAGATTATTTTGATAGCAAAGTAGAAACTTTTTTCTTTTACCACTATTATGTATTAACAGTTTTTTCATCTGTGACTTTAATCATTGGGTGCCTGTACATGTGCAACAAGGCTGGTCCAATGTGCTGTAATTACAGCTTATCAGAGCAAACTCAGTTAGTTGAGTCTGTTGGAGCATGGTAATTACTAAGCTTCAGTAGACTCTAGCATCACATGTATCAGTGTTCCCATGCTGAAAAATGGTGATGGGGGCACTTTAACTAAAGCCTGCTTGACAGCCATTTTTCAGTGTGGGGATGCTGATACACATGATGCTCCAGGTGCTTTAATTAAAGTGGCTCTTGGAGCTGCTCTAATTAAAGCGCCCCCATCACACACACACACACTCCTGGAGCATATCTATAAACATCCATTGTTGTTAATAATCTGGTGCCTGTACTGAATCTGTCTGTGGTCCAGTATGTCTCCAGGCCTGCTAATCCATTGTCTGTGATGACAACTTGATTCACAAAAACAAAATCATTCTGAGTTTAGGACTTCTGATTTGTATATGTATATGTGTATATATATGCATATGCATATGTATATATATATGTATGTGTGTGTGTGTGTGTGTGTGTGTGTGTATGTGTCTTTTTCAGGTTTCTACAGAAATATTAAATTGTATATGGAGGGGTAAAGAGAAATGTTGCACATCCTGGAAAATATCCATGTAATACCTGCATGCAATAATGGCAAAGGCACCAGCAGACCTAGAGTTTCAAACATGAATTTAGCACCAATAGTGATATGGACCAATTCAAGCAATTAAGAATTCCCCAAATTCTTGCATTCATAATTTTAATGTTAGTCTCAATCTCTTCAACCAATTTAACAAGATTTACTTTTCCTACTAGATGGAATAAAGTCCCTGTTTTTTACAACTCTGGTTTCAGTCTCTGGAGAATGAAGTCCTAGTGTTCAGAAATTTAGTCTCACCATTTTAATTTAGTCTCAACTTTTCATTAAGTGAAACGTATGATTAGAGTAATCAGATATTTTTGCAAGAACTTTGCATTTTCTTAATATAGGAATTTTAAGAAAGCAAGCATATATCACAATTCTCACAAAAAGTAAAACTCATTAAAATATATTCACTATTGGTTGTTTTAGTGATCAAACTTGATAGAATGATAATGCTGGATTCTTAGTTATAATATTATCTCTTTGGCTAAGTACAGACAGTCAAAAAACCCAAGGCTGAATAAATTCAATCTTTGCAGGATAGTCTAAGCTGCGTAGATTGAATTGATAAGCAGCGAACAGACAGACAGTTGTGACTGCAGAAGTGCAGCCAAATGCCTGAAGTGGCCCAGGCCAGAAGCTGCAGGGAGCTAGAGCATACCTCCCAGCTCAGCTGGAGCAGACAGCTTGGGCCAAGGTTAGCCCACCCACCCTGCAAGGGAGGGGGGCGGGGATTGTGGGAGAGATTCAAAGCACCCTGGGAGGCTAGAGGACTGTATGGTAACAAGAATTTGGAAAGGGTCTGGGACAGAAGTTCAATAACCTGATATAACCTAAATCAGTTAAATCTGATACTGCATTCATCCAGGTTTATCTTAAGCCAGTTTCAGCTATTTGAAGTGGTTTATGTGCACTGAACTTCTGTTGTTTTACAGATTTGAACCAGTTTCCAATCACTCATACCAGTTTGTGTAATTTCTGTCCCTAGCCTTTTATGCCACTCTGTAATAGAAAGGGGTCTTAAAGTATCCAGAAATGATTCCCTGAAAATAACCTCTGCTTCTCAGGACCTACAAAAAATTGTGGGAAGTGGATATAAGTTTTGGCGGTTCTGAGTTTGCTCTGAATTACCCTGGGATGGGAAAGTCCACAACCTGATATAGAAAAAAAGAGGTAAACACTTCATAAGCCTTGCCAAACCCTATTGTATTTCTGCTGCCTCAGAATTAGAATGACTGAGAAGCAGGTCATCAGTGGATATGTTATTTATTTCTTATAGTGCCCCTTTTAGTTTCAAACTATGGGACAAAGCCAAAAGTAAAAAGACATATCTAATAGTAAATGAGCAGATTTGTTATCAGATATATAGGAACACTGATCAGCTCTGTGATTTTCAACCAGGGTGTGGGAGCACCCTGGATTGTCATAAGATCTTTTGAAGTGGGCAGCAGAAAGTGTGAGGAGATAAGTCAGGGGTGGGCAATTATTTTGGGCAGAGGGCTGATTAATGAATTTTGGCAAACCATTGAGGGCCACATGACAGGCAGCCCAGGGCAGATAAATATTAATTTTCTAAATTTTTTAGGGGCCCCACAGGCCAGACAGAATGGCTTGGTGGGCTGCATCTGGCCCCCAGGCCACATTTTGCCCAACCCTGAAGTGGATAAGGGCAGGTTCAGGGTTTTCTTGTCTGTCTGATCCCCTACCCCCACTCCCTGGCCCCTCTGCATGGAGGGTAATCACAGTAACAAATACTTTAGTTTTTGAAATGGGGTGCTGCTTGATTTACAAAAGTTATGAAGGGGTGTCTTGAGTCTAAAAAAGACTGAAGATCATTGGCTTAGCTGTTCAACCAAGCACAGTCCCCAAAATTGTTTGTAGCTTTGACAGACACATAACAGGCTCCAGGACATTAGGAAAAAAACGATCTGATTTCTGCTGTAAATTACTACTGTGACATCTTGCCTCCAGGGACTTGGACAGGCAATTAGCTATAAATAAATTTTAAAATCCTGAATTTTCCCTTAATATTGCTTAGATAAATGAAGGGTATTAATGAATTAAACTCAGTAAATGAAATAATAAGACTGGAGCTTGAAATAAACTATGTTGATTCAAATAAACACATGTTGCAAAACTGTCTTGCTTTCCTATACAAAGAAATTAATCTTTGTAGTTATTTGCATGGATCAATAAGGCAATAAAGATATGTATATGAATCTTGAATAATACCTTTAACATAGACCATAGTTTTTAGAGATATCCTTGTTTTCTGTTTTAATTTCAAAGGTATATTTTTCAAATTTACATGGTGCAATTTTTTTTTAAGTTTATATGACCTAATTTGTGGCATTTTAGATTATTTTAATTTTTTGTATTTATATTTAATACTTATCTCTTTTTTATAGAACACATGAACGTAAGTCTTCGTCTTACCATCACCAGGTTTTCTATTCTTGTTTTTCATTTAGATATTTTAGTTTTTGTATTTTTTGTTCTTCCATTGAGCATGTGATAACTTTATGTATAAATTAGAGTAACACTATTGCCATTAATTTATTGCATTAACAGTATTAGTATTAGCTTTTATAAAGGCTTAGACTGATAAAGCATTGATAAACCAGTATATATTCTGTAAATATTCTTATACTCTTTTCTTTTTCCCCCTGTATTTGTGTACCAGGTGGTTGTGAATGCCCTTTTAGGAGCAATTCCATCCATCATGAACGTGCTTCTCGTTTGTCTTATATTCTGGCTAATTTTCAGCATCATGGGAGTAAATCTGTTTGCTGGGAAGTTCTACTACTGTGTTAACACCACAACTGATGAAAGGTTTGAAGTCGAAGTAATCAACAATTATAGTCAGTGCCGGGAACTCATAGACGCCAATCAAAGTGCTCGATGGAAAAATGTGAAAGTAAACTTTGATAATGTAGGATTTGGGTATCTATCTTTACTTCAAGTAGTAAGTGATCACTCTTTATATACTTCTGATTGCTTACATGTAATAGTGAAAAGCATTTTTTCCAACTGTGTCTCACTTAAAAGAGAAATGCTTACCTGTTATTTTTTTCTGTAACTTAGTAATACCAGTACACTAAAGAATAATTCCTCTCTTTCACATTGGCCAGCAGATGGTAACTAGTACTAACAGGAGAAAAGTTTTGTGGCCTATATAGAGTAACTCCTAGTCCCTCCCTCTTTGTTCCTCTCAACCTCCCCCAAGACTTCCAGCTTTGCAAATTTCCAGTCATAAGCTGAAATAGTACTACGCAACATGGACTATTTGGATGCTATAGTTTCTGAAAGGCAGAAATATACTTTGGTGTAACTAAGTTACAGAAAAAAATTCCCAGGTAAGAAATTCCTTTTCCAATTATTCGGCTGCCACCAGTGCAGACTTATGTGATCTGAGAAGTAATTCCTCAGTAAATTGAGAAGTAGGTAAAGCAGGAAAAAAAAATAGACAGACTCATTTATAAAATCTCTCCCTGATGTTTCCATGCCAGCAAACAAATAGAAGTGCTTAGTACAAACAGAAGCAAAGAAAGAAAGAGGAGAGGACACCGAATGCAAGAAGGACGTTACTAGTGGCACTCAAGTGCAAGCTTGTCTCTGATAAAAGAAAACTGCTAACTGAGTTAGCAGTTTTGCTGTATTCTGGAAGATCTAGCAGCCTAATATGAAATTAACTGCAGCAAGAAAGATGTAGGGCTTTAATTTAACTGGGTTTTATGGAATATGTACCATTTCTTTTTCTGATGCTGTTTTTAGCTTCTGCACTCTCACTTTTTATTTTAAAAAAAAAGCAGTCTCCAATTTTCTGGCTGTGAAGAAAATAATGAAAAAGCTTTAAAACATGAATTGAGCATAACCTGATATAGTCATATTGCCCTGTCTGTGGAGAGTCTAAACAGTAACTCAGAACTGTGAACTGCTGCATTCATCTAAGTAGGCTTGTGTATAAAATGCACAACTACTGACATTTAAATTATGGCATGCATAACTGTTTTACTATGGATCACAGCATGGAAAAAGGATAGGGACAAATATGTTATTAAAATATCACAATCTAGTGTAAGCACAAAATTTGATTTTGGTAGCACAAATGTACTGAACTCAAGAGAGAGCCAACACACTAGTCCCTTTTTTTATATATACAGCTGTTAGGGTAGCAAGAAGGAACAGTGTCTGGGGCCAGTATAAGCCCACCTTAGTTGAAGCCAATCTGGCGGAGCTCAGTAAGACATCCACCAAACCCTCACAAGCTCTCCTCCGGATCTCCAGCCAATAGGAATATGGTTTGTTCAGGAGTAAAGATAGGGCTAGGTTTATCCTTTTCTGGCTCTCTTGATTTCAGCTTCTCCTTCCACAAGAGCATCTCTGCAGACTCAAGAAGAAATCACAGTGCCAGTTTGTATATGGCTTACATTTTTAAGCTACTCTTTTATGGGGTTTTTTCCCCTAAATTTTCCAAAAAGACTTCTTTAAACAAAAACTTAAATTCTTAAAATCATCCTGTGGCTCTGATCTAAAATCATAGGTATGAAATTACTTTCCTTATGGCTTAATCCAGTTATGCCCTTGGGCATACCCAAACTTCATGTGAGAGAGAGCCAGGCCTGAGGAATCCAGCAGAGCAGGCCTGATCATATTTTGAACATCTGTACCATGTGCTGTGAGTAGTGCCTCATTTTTGAATTTCGGCAAGACAGAGCTCGAGTTGTGGGTGGAATTTGGCTGACATGTCCACTTCTTTTTTCCAGTTGTGGTAAGCATAGAAGTGATCTCATATACCTGTGTTATATGTCACTCCTTGACCAAAGAGTGTCTTCTGTTTCTCTAGACTGGACAGGGAGACTTACACCTTTGCAGATGTGAGTGATAAATTGATAATACTGATTTGTAAACCTAACAATGAGATCCTGTTAGTGGGAGGGAAGAGGGATTTTAAAAAGTGCCTAAAGGAGCTAGGAACTCAAATGTAGCTGACATTCAATGGTATTTGTGCTCCTGTAAATGAAAGAGCATAATGAAGGACATGACTCAGGATGATAGCTTTTTAGGGCACACAGCTTCCTTAGTCAGAGCAGAGGTTATAAAAGCCATCTTCCAATTGATACAGAAAGAATATTAGATACAAAAATTAGGTCAGAATCCTGGGCAGGTGACTATGAAGCAACTGAGAGGAACAGATGAGTACCGATATTAATTGGGGGAGTCTTTTAATATACTTGAAATAAAGTAAAGCTACTAGAAGAAATTAGTTATTTGGCTCAGGACCAAAGATAAACACTGAACCTAAGGAATCTAGTTACAAAGATATGGGTGTCAATAGATATGCTTACTGTGGTTTCTGTGTAGACATGCAGTCTTAATACCTCCTCCAAAAGTCCAGTGAAGTCATTTGGCATCAATAAAGTTTATTCTCTTGCTCCCAAAAAAGTGGATTTTCACTGTATTATTTCTGAGGTCAGTGCGTGCAGAGCAGGACTGGGTAGGTAGGAATCCGATGCACTGTTCTGCAGCACTCTGGGAAACACAAAGTGTTTTATGTCTCCTCCTAAGGAGAGGAGAGAAACTAAGTTACTCTTTCTTTGATGTCCATGAAATGAGACCCAGAGACAAAAATATTTTCTGTATGAACTATGTTGGCTCCTGATATGTGCCAAAAACGACTCCTGGGCAATATCAATTAGGACTTTGGTGATCAAACTGTAGGACAGATTTCCAAGATCCTTTCTATTCTGGGACTGGATTTAAGTGGAGTTTAAATGTTTGTCCTATGGAAGCTTTGAAGGTACCATTAGTTCAATATTTCTGTGTAGAAACACTTTCTGTTTTATGATCCAGTCCAGCTTGTTTTGGTCTGTATGGATCTGCAGATTTGTCATCATTGTTTTTGTTCTGAACTTGTGTGAGGATTTTCTGTGACCCTGAAAAGAAGAAACAAAACAGAGACAGATCTGCTGGAAAAATTCCTTTTTCACATGCAGTTCTCATGCAGCAGTAAGTAGGGATGGAAAGGGAGGAGTGACATGACTCCTTCATAAGAGATATAAGCCTGGAGCCTAGTATTTGGAATTCCTCTGGTAAGTAAATCTTGGGTGGGAGATTTCTTTGGGCAAAATTTTGCAAGCCCAGGGTTGGATTCTAAAGTTAAGAGTTGATTATTCTGCCATAAAGTATATGAAAAGGAAAATAACAGAAGTTTTAGAAATGCAAGGTAAAAAATGTAGAAGATAAAACTAGGGGCTACCAGGCAGATTTAGATAGCTATAAAATGCCAACATTAAATTTATTAAAAATAATTTATTGTTGTATCTTAAAGAATAAAATGAAAATGCTCATGAAATATTTTCCCCTGTTTCTTAGCTTTTGTCTTAAAACAAGGCTTTCATAGTTTTTTTATTCCATTCAAATGTATCCCTACCTAAAGGTTTCTTAGGTTTCTTTGACTCTTTAGCCAAAATAGTTTGGATCAGGTTCTTTAAAACCATCTCCTTTGAAATCCATAGAGTTACTCTGGATTTAAACCAGCATGACTGAGGAATCAGTTGTGATATACTAAGTACCCCAGTGATACTGAGCTGTGCCTTGCCTTTTGTTGTAATCTTGCATTATTGCTTTACTCAAAAAAAAATGGAAATGGTTAATTTAGAAATGTGTAAACAAAGTTAATTTTTCCTGAAGAAAAAAAAGATTATAGGCTAAATTTAGCCCTAACACAAGCAGGCGTAAGTTTCCATTGACCTCAGTAAAGAGTCTTGAGTTTCTTTTATATGTAAGAAAGTATTGCTTAGGCGATATAGAGCTGAAGTAGAACATTTCTGTAATTAAGCTGAGGCTTCCATTTTGGGAAGTGAAGAAGCCATGTTATTCTCACCTAACTTCTCAATTAATGTTCATAATTTCTTGTTACTATTTTTTTTCCTAATGACTCATGTGAAAGATTAATACAAATCTGAGCAATACAGTGAGAGAACATTTTGTACTCTAGAAAGAAATCAGCTCATAACTCAGTTAATTCTACTCTTTGTTGGGGTTTTCTAATATTTTTTCCCTCCGATTCTTGAGGAGCATAAAATGTTCTAAAGTAATGAATGTTAAATTGAGTTAGTATGATGAAAACAGGTGCTATTTTAGCTTTTTTTTCCTTACAGAAAGGTAGCATTTAATGTCCACAGTTGTTGTTTTTTCATTCTAACACTCTGAGCCTGTTCACACCCTCTACAGGCCTTCTTACATGGTAATTGTGGGTGCCTCTTGGAGCTCTTAATCCCTGGATTGTCTGCACATTAACACTTTAAAGTGATTATAAGCATCTATTATGCATCTCAAAATTATGCCAGTCGGGATAGGATTATCCCTGGTTTGCTCTACCCAGCTCCTGTTTCATTAAGGTGTTGCCACTCCCCACAGACACGTCACCCATGCTTAAATCCTCCAGTATCCCAGGATCTCTTACACCTCTGCCCATAGAGCAGGGATAGAAGCCTGTCCTGGCTCACCAGCCCTCTAGCAACTCACAGGTACAGCTCCTAGTTCTGCCTCTGCTTACCATGCAAGTTGCAGCTGGTAACAAGTCACAGGTGTGCAGGTGGGGGCAGTCAGGGAAGGCTTCTAGACTAGGCTGTGACTGCTCTAAACCCCCAGCTAATACAAACCCTGATTAACATTTGTGCACTTCACAGTGTAATGTGTAACAGGCCCTACTACTACAACATTGATTTACTGCAGTAGTAATGATACTGATATGGACTGTAAGGCCGTGTCCACTAGGGCTGTATGAAGCTTCAGTCCCTGATTTGATTTGGAGGAGATTCAGCCTGATTTGGTGGCTGAATCTCTGAATCCGAATTGAATCAGGAGACCTATTAATCTGTCTGAATCGAACTGGAAGCCTCTGATTCTGTTTGGAGAAATTCAGTGATTCAGCCATAGACACAGCTTTATATGTTTTTTCTATATATCTCAAGGTATCAGACAGCTTGTGAACGCTGAGATGGTGGGGCAGATGGAGCGCCCCACAGGAGCATGGGGGCAGTCCCCATCATGCTCGGCAGCAGACTTGGAAGTGGATCATAAGCACTTCTGGTTTACTTCTGGGTTTGCCACAGAGTGTGTGGGCCCCCGCCCCCTGGCTCAGCAACTGGTGCCTCCTGGGTCTGGGGGGGTACCTGGGGTCCCCCCATGGCCAATCTTCTGGGTCAACCACCAAGCACATGGGCTGCCCCCCCCACACACTCCTGTGGGATGCTCCATCCACCCCACCATCTCAGCGTTTGCGAGTCACACCTGGTGCCTCAAGATATGTAGAAAAAACATATAAAGCTGTGTCTGTGGCTGAATTGCTGTTTCTCTGAATCACAGTCGAGTCTTCAGATTTGGATTTGACCAAATGAAATTGGGACAGTGATCTGAATCAGCGAATCAAATTACTGCCCCCTGAATTGGGCTGAATCAAATATGGCCCACTTCGTACACCCCTAGTGTCCACATAAGCGTGAACATGTTTCCCTGAGGAGAAGCAGCAGAGGCACACTTTGTGCTGCTGCTACTTGTCCCCGGGGAATGTCTATGCTAGGTGCTGTCTGGCACACAGCAGGTTACCCTGGGTATGGTAGGAGAGGCTGGGGCCAGAACCGGGGTGGCCCCAGAACCTTACCTGGGCTTCTAGGGCTGTAGCAGCAGCGATCCCATTGCTCAGAGACTGGCCAGCAGTTGGAGTGTGGCTTCTGCTGGCTAGGCTCTGGTTTTGGGCAGCACATACTGCTCCCATGTGCCCTGCTCCACTTTTTGTTTTTTTTGCACAGGGTTTTTTGACCCTGGGACTTCCCAGGGCCAAAAAACCCACACCGCACTGCTACCTTGCAGTGCAAAGAACAGCTGAATGTGTAGTATGTGCATTTGGTATGTGCATGCAGAATGTGCAGCATGCACATACTGCATGACCATGTTCATCTGGACATGGCGTAAATGTCCAGGATTTTTTAAAATATTGCTTTATAATTGGGTCCTTTATTGGAAGATTATGAATGTGACAAGGTTAATTTTAATATTGTAATTTTAGTCTTTTTCTCTTCACTGAACTTAATCCAGGTTAATGTGAAATACAACTGCATGCATAATGGAAAAAATAATAGTTTCACTATGCCTGGGAGATCATGAGTGGTGATTCAAGCAGCATGTGTCTGGATCAAAGGAAATAAAAGACATCTTTTGGAGGGACTCCTTTAACCCCTGCAGCTTGTACATGATGCAAAAATATGCCTGCTTAACAGACTGAGCAGATGTGTCATATTATGGGCACCCTGCTGTTTTCCAACTCTGTATTGCCTAAGGTGGCAAATTTGATTTTCAGCTGGTCATGTTGACTTTAAAATCTCAAGCCAATTCACAGACCTTCATGTGTCTTTTATTCATGGGTAACTGCCTTCTAACACAGCTTGACACTTAAGGGTTTCACCACCATGCCATAAATTGTTAGTGTGATTGAATCTTACTGTGTGAAGGTAACAAACTTGCTCTACTTGAATGTATATGCAAGAAAATCCTGCATATCTGAAATTTCAGAGGTGTTTTCTGTTTTAAACTTGAATGGTCTATAGGGACCTTTTATTTTTTGAAAACATTCCACTTTTTATCTTCTGTCAATGTTATGATGTTATCAACTGTATTGTACTTTATATGCTGCACGGGCAGAGTTTGTTTTTCTGACAACTGCACAGTAAGCCTCAGGGAACTGGAGATGTCATTAATCATTGAAGAGGGCTTGCCCATTCTGAGTTTGGATCTGTATATATTCTCTTTTTCGGCAGGAATATGAAGGAACCAAAATTCCTGAAGCCTTGTAGAGCCAAGTGATAATAGGTGGAACAAAAGGGATGCAGAACTATCTCAGTCTTTCATTTCTTCATGTTTTAATAAAATCTCAATGCTTTGATTTCTGGAGATGTGCTTTGTAATCCATGATGGCTCTGATAGAGAACACCTGTTGAATGAACAATATCATTCTTTTGTAAAACACCATCTGAAGCCCATCCTCATCTCTTTATGAGGTTTTACAGCACACACAGATATGGATTAGAAAAAAGGAAGAAATCCAGAGAAAGCTGTCGCATACTGGGGTGTGTCTACAAAGGCAGTTAATGTGAAGTTATAAACTCAGGAGCAATAAATTCTGGTGTTTATTGCCATTTGAATGTGTGCCCAGGACTGCGGCACATTGAGTTGGGTCAGAGAAGCCCCAGCAGACAGAGGGCCCCAAGGGGTCAGCCTGCCACCCTGGGTCTGCTCCCCTCAGCTCAACGTGTTGTAGGGGGGATGGATGGGGCATGAGGGTCCTTCAGCACAGGGTTAGCTGGCAGGCAGCCCCTGCAGTGAAGCACCCTCATGCCCCAGCCAGCTGGGGCAGTGTCTACACATGTGCTGCTGCAGTTTACTCCACAGCAGGATAGTACTCATAAATACAAGTACTATCCTGCTGTGGAGTGAGGGGGGTGCATGTGTAGACATTGACTGTGCAGCTAATTAATCCACTGTGCAGTAAACATCTAGTATAGATGCACCCAGTGTGTACCTTAAAATTTGTCTTTTATGGTAGAGATACTCTTTTCTTCTTAGTATTTCCCAGAAAAAACTATGTATAAGAGAACTTAACTGTCTCAAAACAGTGAAAATATAACTATGATAAAAACAAAACCACTAAATCAGGAAGAATAATTTTTACCATTGAAAATGTAACAGTCAAACTGGGAATTAGAGATGGGGAAAGATTTAGGTCTTTGGAGCTCATAAAAAATCCTTTATTCTGTCCAGTTGCCACCTTTCTTACTGATAGGACAGGCAGGATTACTCATCAGTCTTCATTGGTGGCAATTGCATTAAGATGGCTGTTTCTCAGTATTTCTCAGTTATATGTAGCATTTACATCTCAATTTGTTGAGCATTTATTCTATTACATGGATATTATATGCTATCATTTGTAATAGATGATTAGTAATTATATATTGGCTGGTTATACTCCTTGCTTTAAATGTCACTGCTCAAAGATAGACAAAATAATAAGGTAAACAGTGACTTAATTGAGTAATTTGAAATATAAAACTTGCAATTTAAGTTGTACAAAGTTTCCTGGTACCATATTCACTTGCTGAAAATAATTCAATTAAAAGTTGGCTTCTAGCTGTATTCCTGAATCTGTATTTTACACAGATGTTAAGCTAATGTATCCTCCTTACAGGCTACATTTAAAGGATGGATGGACATTATGTATGCAGCTGTCGATTCAAGAAATGTAAGTATTATACATATACTAAAGTCTTTTTATGTACAAACTCTGAAGTCTATGCTAAAATAAAATTCATATATAAAATGAATGAAACAAAAAATGAATGCCTCAATATGACTAAAAATTCTGCTAAAACAAATTATTGTAAAATGATAGTAAAACTTCCATTAAGCTAAAGCAGAATAAAAGTACATTAATTTAAACAGAAAACATTGTGGTACTATCTCAGGGCAGATGTATTAGAGACTTTTGTCCTGAGTTGCTGCTTGTCAGTTAGTGTTGACATGAAATGATAGTACTGATATTTTGCAATGTATTTATTTGTAGGTATTGGACCAACCTAAGTATGAAGACAACCTATACATGTATCTTTATTTTGTCATTTTTATCATTTTTGGCTCATTTTTCACCTTGAATCTGTTCATTGGTGTCATCATTGATAACTTCAACCAGCAAAAAAAGAAGATAAGTATTTCACCTCTGTTATAAAAGTAATATTACTTTTTTACAGTTATAATATATGAGAATGTGGCATGCACTAGATAGAATGCATTAAATGATTACTGAAAAAGAAAAATCCCCATTACCAAAAATAAGGTCCACCTTGTATAGAAGGGTGGGGACTGGCTCAGACAGAAATATTACAAATGTCTACCAGTTACTGGTTGAACCCTTTCTGTCTCACAGATGGCTAAACTTCTTGTGGAAGATGCTGTGACCATAAAAAAAACTACAAAATTTGATAACCTGCTGAACAGGATATTTATATCTTGTCTAAGATATTCTGAATTCCTAAACTAAAATCTAATTATCTTAATGGTTAATTAGACCCATTCTTTGATATTCAGCTCATGGCCATTTGTCTCCTTTGATCCCTCATTCAAGAATGCATTTAAAATCTGTTTCCATAATAAAATATAAAAGCAAGCATTTGTTTCCTTTTAGACATGTTCCTCTTACAAATGTGAATAAAGTTTTGAAAGACTATATCTTTAAAATGGTTATAACCAGTTTTGATTTCATTCCTTTACTTTGGAGGTCAAGACATCTTTATGACAGAAGAACAGAAGAAATACTACAATGCAATGAAAAAACTGGGATCCAAAAAACCACAAAAACCTATTCCACGACCAGGGGTAAAAATGTATATGTTAATCTGTCCAAGCACTAGCATAACATGTGGTGGGCAAACGGGGCACATGTCCTAGGCACTGCCTATGGGTGGGGTGCCAGAAGGACAGGGAGGTAATGCTTCATCCTACCACCTCTCGCTCTACCTACACAGAGGTTTCCAGGAAGTACCTGACACAGGTAATGAGTGTAGTGGAATTCTGGGAATTGTAGTTTTGTAGAGCAGCAGTGCAGTTTGCTGCTGGGGGGTAGGGAGAGGGCAGGGGAAGAACTCGCCTCCATATTTCACTGCTGAAAACTGCATTTTTTGCCCCGTCAGCATGAGCTTTGGTGGCAAAAAATGGGGAGTAATTTCTCCATTGGCAGCACTGGCTTCCACTGACACTTTAGAAAACTACAGTTCCCAGAGCATCTTGTACTCCATGATACACATTGGTTGGCTATGCTCCTGCCCACTGCCTTGTGCTGAAACCAGACCAGGGGTGTGAAGGGTGAGAGGACTGCTCTCAGAGCATTCTTTGAATATTATGCCTCCATAACCAAGCAACCAGAAGTGAAAATCTTGCACATTTTTAGGCATATTTCATCTATAAAAAACTAATGTACACATTGCCTTTAAGCAGTATATCAGTAAGCAACATGGAAAATTAGCATGGAATGAAAGGAACTGTTTTCACTGTAGGAAAAATCTGTTTATTTATCAATAAAGGACACATACATGTTTTGGCAGAAATTTTCAGATGCCTGATGAACATATATGCCCAAGTCTCTCTAAAATTCAATGGAGATGCCCAAATTCTTTAAGGCCTTTTGAAAACCTAATATTGTATTATTGTATTTGATCGCTACTAAAGCAACCAAAATGCTGGCTTGCATCCATAGATGAATCTCAAGCAAATCCTGGGACATCATTCTCCCCCTGTACTTGGCCTTGGTGAGGCCACAGCTGGAGTACTGCATCTAGTTTTGGGCTCCACAATTCAAAAAGGATGTGGAGAAGCTTGAGAGAGTCCAGAGAAAAGCCACGCGCATGATCAGAGGTCAGGAAAGCAGACCTTAAGACGACAGGCTGAGAGCCATGGGGCTCTTTAGCCTGGAAAAGCGCAGGCTCAGGGGTGATCTGATGGCCACTTATAAGTTTATCGGGGTGACCACCAGGATCTGGGGGAACATTTGTTCACCAGAGCGCCCCAAGGGATGACTAGGTCGAAAGGTCACAAACTCCTGCAAGACCGTTTCAGGCTGGACATAAGGAAGAATTTCTTTACTGTCCGAGCCCCCAAGGTCTGGAACAGGCTGCCATCGGAGGTGGTTCAAGCACCTACATTGAACACCTTCAAGAGCAAATTGGATGCTTATCTTGCTGGGATCCTATGACCCCAGTTGACTTCCTGCCCTTTGGGCGGGGAGGCTGGACTCGATGATCTTCTGAGGTCCCTTCCAGCCTTAATGTCTATGAAATCTATGAAATTACGGCATATTACAGGTAGAACTGACAGAAACCCATCTAGTTAAATTTACCTAGCACTTCCCATTGTAGTGTCCAGATTGCAGTTGCTTTTGTAACAGCCAACTGTCATTTAGGTCAGAATTTCTCATGCTTGCAGGCTAATTTTTTTTTCTGGAAAGTTCAGCAAAAAAAGAATAAAAGATGTCTAGAACTTGGAAGACAATCAAAAAATATGCCACAGTTAAATAAGTGGTCCACAGTCCTGCCACTACCTCTAATAGGGCACCAGGACAGTAGCAACTTTTTTGCCACTCTCCTAGTTTGGTGGGAATCTATCTGGCAATCCTCTGATGCCTGAGACAGCAGTGCACCAAGAGCAGTACTCAGACCACAGTGCTCTCCAGGGGACTGACAGTCTGCCCAGTCCCCCTTCCCTGGAATGGGAGAAGGCAGGCTCTTAGGCTGCCCATACACAAACATTAGTTAAAGCCCCATGGCCATTTTGAAACAATGTGATGGTGAGGTGATGCTAATTCTAATTAAAATGTGAAGCAGAGTTGATTAATTGACTCTGCTCTGACACGTTCCAATTATAACACTAAGAAGCATGTCTGCAGGTACCCTTAGTGATTGAGCTCAGTGATGGGCTCCCTAGGGGCTGGAAAAACAAAAGACCAGTCCACTAACACTCTCTGGTGGGACAGCATGCCTTCATGTGACTCTGTAGCACTCCTGGCAGGGGCTCTGAATGTGTGTATAGCCCTGTAGCACTCCAATTTTTATAGTGCTACCAGTGCTTGGGCACTTGCAGTGCTATGCATGAACTTGTGTTTAAGGCCTAAGGTAGTGAAGTGACACTCACTAGGGCTGGATTCTAGTCTATATCCTGCCTTGGACATCTCTGAGATGGACAAGAATCACAATGCGTACATTTATTGGGACTGACTTAAGTTGTCATATTTGTATTATTATTTGATAAGGCTGAACTTTTTATTGAAATGTCATATGATAAATTATAAAGAGATTACCTTTATGAGTAAATTAACCTTCTTTCAATACAATATAAAAAAGAAAAAAAAGTCAAGGTGTGTATTACATGGTTCTCTCTCTTTTTTTTTTTGTATTTTTTTCTATTCCCAGAACAAGTTCCAAGGCGTGGTCTTTGATTTTGTGACTCAACAAGTATTTGATATCAGCATCATGATTCTTATCTGCCTTAATATGGTCACCATGATGGTAGAAACAGATGATCAGAGTAAAGAGATGGAAAATATTTTACAGAGGATTAACCTAGTGTTTATTGTCCTTTTTACTGGAGAATGTGTCCTGAAAATGATCTCACTCCGCTATTACTACTTCACCATAGGATGGAATATTTTTGATTTTGTAGTTGTCATTCTCTCCATAGTTGGTAAGAAACACTTATATTCAAAAAGCAACATAATAAATGGAAGAACAAATGCTGGTTTTAAAACTGGTAGTCTTTTCTATTATTTAACAATAACAATTTAGAAGATCAGACATTCACTTTAGTTCCACTTCCAAAATTTATAGTAAATGAGCACACAATAGAGAATTGTAATAAAGCATTATTGTATCAGAGGTAAAAATAACCCTCTCTTAATGCTAACAGTGTGTTAATATCTACTTGTTTTATAAAAAAGTACTGCAAAAAGAGCCAAAATGAAAATAGGACCTATGTTATGCCTTTTCTCAGATCCCTTTAAGAAAACCTTAAAATATACCCCCTCACCATTCAAAATCTAAGGATATATTAGGTCTGTCCTAATTTAAACTGTTGTTAAATATTATCCCCTTACAAAGGTGTTTTTTCATCTGTTTGTTTGTTTTACAGGTATGTTTCTATCTGAGTTGATTGAAAAATATTTTGTGTCCCCCACCTTGTTCAGAGTCATCCGACTCGCCAGAATTGGTCGAATCCTGCGACTCATTAAAGGGGCTAAAGGGATCCGCACTCTGCTCTTTGCTTTGATGATGTCTCTTCCTGCTTTGTTTAACATTGGCCTCCTGCTCTTCCTGGTTATGTTTATCTATGCCATATTTGGAATGTCCAACTTTGCCTATGTTAAGAGGGAAGCTGGGATCGATGACATGTTCAACTTCGAAACTTTTGGCAACAGCATGATCTGCCTATTTCAAATTACCACATCCGCTGGTTGGGATGGCTTGTTAGCACCAATTCTTAACAGTGGGGAACCAGACTGTGACCCATATAGAGTTCACCCTGGAA
>NW_017728949.1:47032209-47079472 GCF_001723895.1 Crocodylus porosus
AGCTCCGTTAAAGGAGACTGTGGTAACCCTTCAGTTGGGATTTTCTTTTTTGTCAGTTACATTATCATATCATTTCTAGTTGTAGTAAACATGTATATTGCTGTGATTTTGGAGAACTTTGGTGTTGCAACTGAAGAAAGTGCTGAACCTTTAAGTGAGGATGACTTTGAGATGTTCTATGAGGTTTGGGAAAAGTTTGATCCAGATGCAACTCAATTCATGGAATTTGAGAAGCTATCTGAGTTTGCAGCTGCACTTGAGCCTCCTCTTCATTTACCAAAGCCCAACAAAGTCCAGCTTATTGCAATGGATATGCCCATGGTTAGTGGTGACAGAATTCATTGCCTGGACATCTTGTTTGCTTTTACAAAGCGTGTTTTGGGTGAAAGTGGGGAGATGGATGCACTTCGAATACAAATGGAAGATAGGTTTATGGCAGCCAATCCTTCCAAAGCCTCCTACGAACCAATTACAACCACATTAAAACGTAAACAGGAAGAAGTATCTGCTACCATTATTCAGCGTGCTTTCAGACGTCACCTTTTAAAACAAACAGTAAAACAGGCTTCATTTATATATAACAAAAATAAAAATGAAGGAGGGGCTGGTCTGTGTATTAAAGATGAAATTCTCATTGACAAGTTGAATGAAAACTCATTTACAGAGAAAACAGACATGACCACCTCAACAGCTATTTGTCCACCTTCTTATGATCGTGTGACAAGGCCAGTCAAAGAAAAATATGAACATGAAGACAAAGACATCCAGGAGAAGGAAAAGTAAAATGCAAGCAAAAAATCTGTTTGTCTGAAAAACTGTTTACAACCTGTGAAGGTGTGGTGGATTTGTGTCAACAGGACTCCTGTAGGAGGTCTATGCCAAACAGACAGTTTTTACGAATAAACTGTATACTTAAGGTCAGTGCCTATAACAAGACAGTGGCCCCTTGTCAGTAAACTGTGACTGTAATATAGGGAAACAACTTTGACAGGTGGTTACTGTTACTACCAGCTGACACTGCTGAAAAGGAGAGAAAAAATGGCTACTCAGACTGTAGGGACCAGTTAAAAGGGGTGCAAACCAATAAATTCTGTGTGTTTAGCATAAAAACTTAGTACAGTAACTGTATCCACTGTTTGCATTTCAACTGCCACATTTGTCATATTTTTACAAAATCTGTGTTGGTGGATTCATCTTTTTTTTATTCATATGTTGTTTATTATATGTGACTATTTTTGTAAATGGGGTTTGTGTTGGGGTAGGGGGTTAAGTACTACTTTACAGGTATGAGGACCAGGTGTTCTAGTATATGACTCTCTAATATACACACAGAAATGATTTGCATGGAGGCATGCTGCACTTATAGATCATGCATGAAAAAACATTAAGTCACAAAGAATAAGATTTTTAACTTCTTGGTGTTTCTGGGAGGGAGTAATACATTTTGAGGTGCTTAATTAATGTATTCATGTTATGTCACATCCAAACAAGTCTTTATATGCCTGTAAAGTCCCCTGTAATCCACAAGAACAGAACGGATGGATATTTTTTTACACAGACCATTAAATCTCAGCAAGTGCAAACTCCTTTCTAAGGTCTGAAGTCATAGATTTTGTCTCTTTGTCAGATGTTTTTTCTGTATAAAAATATTACATGAATCTGCCCTAGAACATAAATTGACCAAAAAAGAACCCTTTATCGAGTTGTTCTGCTTTATCCTGCAGTATTGTTTAGCCATCTTCAGCTCTCAGTAAGGTTGACATTGTATGTTTAATGAAAAGCTCTCTGTTCTGTAAATAGCAATTTTTAACATGTGGTGCATGTTTGAGCAAACCAGTAATGATCTGAGCACATTTATTGCATCAAATATGTACCACAATACATGTAGTGTGCAATCTTTCAGCAGGTAAAATGATGTATTCTCTACCATTATAGATAGTTTGGATGCTATCAATGCATGTTTATATTGCCTATGCTGCTGCTGTTTTGACTGTCCAGAATTCTCAAATATGGGAAGCCATACATCAGAGGTAATGTGAAACAAACTGTTCAACAAAACCTCATTCCTTCATATCATTAAGCAATAGTTTGCAGCTATTTACGACCTTTTTTGTTTTACATTTTTAAATTTTATGTGAAAAGCATAGTGTATAGCCAGACTGTACAGACACACTGCAAACTGCTAAACCTGTTGAAAATAATGTGGTTAGAATTTTATAAGCAAATATAAATACTGTAAAAATCATTTTATTTTATTTTTCAGCATTATGTACATAAAATAAGAAACGAATTTTATCTTCAGGTTGAAATCACAGCCACTTTTGTTACTTTCTGTCCATAGTAATTTTTTGTGGAAGAACTTCAGAGAATAAGAAATGAAAAAGAGAATGGGTAGTTGTAGGGGTTTTTTTATTTATATTTGCAAACATTTCAGTTTGCAATAATGTAATAGCTTCTGCTAAATCCATTCAGAATTTGCTTGCTTCCAAAAATCTATATTTTTGCAGTTGGAAGAGGATGTAGGATGTAAAGTTTTGTTTGAATTTCTAGCAGTGCCTGCATCAGAAGCTTTAAGAGAAAATTTTTCTTTCACAGATTCCTTAATCTTTTATTTAAATAGATCCTTTTATTCATATTAATTCATGCGTCATTAGAAATGCTATAAATATTAATCCAGGGTCCACGATATTTTTTCACGAAAAAAGTAGCAAAATTGTATAATCAAACACATCAGGACATTTTATGTTTCTTACACAGGAATATTAAATATAGACTTCTTTTATTAAAACTATTGACTTATACTGTATTAGTGAACTGCATGCAGGAAAATGCTACTATTACCCTAGCTGATGCTAAACAACATTACAACTGCGCCAAAATAATAAAAATTACATTTTTTATTGTATGGTTTTCGCTGTCTGTTTTTATTAGCTAAAACAAATGTAAAATAAAATGTTCTGAAACATAAAGTTTTGATCCTACAAAACTTAACAGATGGTCATACTGCTTTATTTTCAGTAAAAATCTATTGCTATCCCAAAAGGACAACAAATGGTTTGTATTTAGGGTGACCCCTCCCAATAGGCGACTGGTGCCATTTTAGTCCGGTGGGGGAGGTGGGGGGTACATGTCCTCCCCGGTGACCAGTTAGCAACCGGGAGGGATTCTCCCATGGCCAAATCTGCCAAATGGGAGTGGGGGGTCCCCCTTCAGCCAATCTGGCTGGCGGGGGGGTCCCCCCTTGGCCAATCTTGCTGACCGAGGGAGAGAAGTGTGGAAGCGTGGCTGGTCAGGGGGTGCACCAGTGCTCCCCCTATGCATGACCACTGATCCCTCCCTTCTCTAATTGGGTGGGACAGACCTGAAATATAAAGATCAAGTCCAGTCCTGGGCTGAATGACTCTGGGACAGCATTTGTTCTGGATTATCCATGACAACTATCATGTGAAGTATCATGTGAAGGGATCCTGGTTTTGTGTTGACTGCTAGGGGCTAGTGGGGAACAGGTTGCAGGGAGCACCACGTGCATGTGTGCATGTCCACACATCCATGTGGCTGGCAATAGCATCGGGCAGTGGTGGAGAGCAGCTCCCCCAGCTGCCTGCTGGTAAGTCTATGGGCCAGAAGGGGCATAGGTGATGGTAGGGTGGAGGACAGATTGAGGAAAGGAGTGGGACAGGGTTGGTGGCCGGGGGTGGGAGTGTTGTCTAGTCAGGGTGATGCAAGGGGCCTGGGGCTGGAATGCGCAGCTGTAGGGCCTAGCTGGGGAGTGGGATGAAGCCACCGCGGGTGGCAGGGGTGCTGGCTCCCCACTGCTGCACATGCTCCCTTGGAGGGGGGTATAGGAGGGCACATAGTCCCCCTGATTTGTATGTGGGGCAGGGGTAAACTGCCTCCTAAGGATTAGGGTTCCCCACCCTGCTGCCCTCCCCTCAGGGCCTCCTCAGCCTAGTGGGTGGGACCCAGTGTAGGAGGGTGGAGAAGGGCAGGAGGCTTGGTGTCCCACTTTCGAAAGGTGGTCAGCCTATTTGTATTGCCACTGGTAATGTTCACAGGATTGTGTTACAACCTCCCTCCACACACACATACAAAGGCATATTATAAATAATGTGGGTGGGGGGGAACAGCAGCAATGTGTTGGAACAACAGGACTAAGAATAGCAATAGCAACAGGGGAACAACAGTAATGTGAATAGGAATTTAATGAAAATTTTCTTAGCAAGATAGTTTATTTTAACATATTATTACATCTTTTTGAAAACAGCAGCTTTTTTACTTTCTTTTTCTTTTCTGCCACTTTTATTTTCACTGAGTAGAATCTTAGAGCACTTATACACATGCAAGGCTGCTCTGATGCGCTGTAATTAAAGTGTGTCAGAGCAGACTCGATGAGTCTGCTGGAGCGTGTTAATTACTGCACTCCATCAGACTCCAGCATCTCATTCATTAGTGTCCCTGCACTGAAAAATGTTGGTGGGGGCACTTTAACTAAAGCTTTTGACAAGCTTTAGTTAAAGCGCCCATACCACCATTTTTCAGCGTTGGGACACTGATACATCAGACATTCCAGGTACTTTAATTGGAGCAGCTCTCAGAGCTGCCTTAAAGTGCCCTCCCCCCCACCACAAGCACATGTATAAACACCCTTATTATATAAACAGCTATGTAGGGCCAGATCTGTCCGTGGTGGCACAGTGAGCAGCATCAGGGAGTCTCTAGAATTAATGCAGTTGCTGTTTCCCCTGGCTACTGAGACATGTTGCCAACAGGGCTCCATATCCCAGATTTCACTGATAGACTTTGCTCCACATTCCTGGCCACTCTAGGAGCTCCTGGGACTAGATGACATGGCTCCATGGGACGGATATTAAGGCTGTGCGAAGCTTCAGTCACTGACTTGATTCAGCAGAGATTTGGCCCGATTCGGTGGCCAAATCTCCAAATCCAAATGGAATCAGAGACCTTTAATATCTCCAAATCAAATTGGAACCTTCTGAATTGATCTGGAAAGATTTGGACATAGACATAGCTTTTAATATTTTTTCTACATACCAGGTGGCTCAGGAATGCTGTGATGCTGAGGCAGATGGAGGGTCCCACAGGAGTGCGGGGGGGTTCCCAGCACATTCGGCAGCAGACCCAGAAGTGGACCAGAAGTACTTCCAGTCCATTTCCGTGTTCACCGCCAAGCATGTGGGGGGGATGGGAGGGTAGGGTGGGCATGCTTTTGTGGGATGCTCCATCTGCCCCAGTATTGCAGCATTCATGTCCCATACCTGGTACCTTGAGGTATGTAGAAAAAACATTTAAAGCTGTGTCTATGGCCGAATTGCTGATTCTCTAAACCTGATTCTCTAAATCAGCACTGAATTTTCAGATTTGGATTCGGCCAAACTGAATCCGACAGTAATATAAATCAACGGATCGACTCACTGTCCCTGATCTGGGCCAAATCTGAAATTGAACTGAATAGGGCCCTTTTCGCACACCTCTAACAGATATGTCCTGTGGACTGTTTGTTTGAAACCCCTGTCACAGATCAAAGCCCACATTGGTTGCACTTAGAAATAATCTACTCCTGGCAATGGGTGTAGGTCAGTTACGTTTAATACTGCTCATCATATGATATAGTTAACTAATCTGCAGATCATGATAGAAGTGGATTAAGCTGCTGCTGTACTTCTTTAAGTAGACAGTGGAAAGTAGCTGGAGTCTCCTCTCTTTGGGCACTCTCATGTGGTGTTTGGGATCATAGCTGCTAGATTCTTTTTACTTCTTAGGAAACATGTAATTCACAAAAAAATGGAAGAAAAGGAAAGTTATTCTACCATTCAGCCAAATGGTTTAGTGGTTAGAGTACTTGCTCAAAGAGTAGAAGATCCAGGTTCCAGTTCTATTCAGGAAGCGTTTAAACCTAGATTTCCCAATTTCCTGCAAAGTGTCCAAACAACTTCTTATCCTTCTAGCTGAAGCTGGCCCATGGGAATGTACAAATTGGGTAGTTACTAAATTGTTTATTTAACATACACCCATCTACTAGCATATTAAAGCATTTGGAAACCTTAGGATAAGAAAGTTGGAGGATTATTTCTGAGTCATTCTGAGTCACTCACACAGAATGCACAGAGAAAGTTCCCTTGCTACAAGGTGAGTTTAAAATAGAGTAAATTCTGGCTAATCATCACTCCTAAGGGAATGCAAATAATGGCAAGTTATCCAGTGGTGACCAGCAGTTGACAACTGGAAAGACTGTGGCTGCAGAATTGGAGCAATAGAAATAAACACTAGTAGCAAATGATGCTATAGGCAAATTCACCAGAGCATAATGTGTTTGTGTATAGAAGAAACAGAAAGCAAAAGAACAGCTAAACAAATTTGGAGGAGTATTTGACATGATGGATAGCAGCAATGTAAAGACCTGGAAAAGAGTATCTGAGATTATTTCATAACACCTTTTAGACAAGATAAGGAAAAAGCCAGTAGCATACCTACAAGCTAGGGAAGTCTCTTCTCGTCAGTGCAGAGGCAGAAAAGGATCTTGGAGTCACTATTGATTCCAAGATGAACATGGGCCGCCAATGTAAGGACTCAGTCAGGAAGGCTAACTGCACCTTGTCGTGCATCCACAGATGCATCACGAGCGGGTCCAAGGAGGTGATCCTCCCCCTTTATGTGACACTGGTCAGACTGCAGTTGGAGTATTGTGTCCAGTTCTGAGTGCCGCACTGCAGGAGGGATGTGGCCAGCATCGAGGGGGTCCAGAGGAGGGCCACTCACATGATCAGGGGGCAGCAGGGCAGGCCCTACGAGGAGAGGCTATGGGACCTGAACCTGTTCAGCCTCCACAAGAGAAGGCTGAAAGGGGATCTGGTGGCCATCTACAGACTGGCCAAGGGGGACCAGCAGGTTATGGGAGAGTCCCTGTTCCCCTGAGCACTATCAGGAGTAACAAGGAATAACGGCCACAAGTTGCCTGAGAGTAGATACAGGCTAGATATCAGGAGGCACTACTTCACAGTCAAGGTGGCTAGGATCTGGAACCAACTTCCAAGGGAAGTGGTACTTGTTTCTACCCTAGGGGTCTTCGAATGGAGGCTAGATAATCACCTAGCTGGGGTTGTTTGATTCCAGCATTCTTTCCTGCCCATGGCAGGGGGCCAGACTTGAGGACCTGCTTAGGTCCCTTCCAACCCTACCAACTATGAAACTATGAAAAATAAAAATCAACATTTTTCTTTTTCCACTTCAACATCTAATACGAAAATCAGCTCATTGGTGGCTGGAATAAAATCTGAATGATTTTGCTCATACATTGAGGTAATGCATACACAAATTGGTCTTAGATGGATGAGCAAACAGCCTCATTGATTAACCCCGTCAACAGTGCACAATCAAGTGGGGTTTTTTTAGACAGAATGAACTGTCAAAAATAGCAGCATGTTGAACATTTAAAGAAAATTTAGAAAAAAGACCCTGACAAGAAGAAACAATTGCGACATCCAGATTACCTATTGACTAGGGATAATCTTCTCCAGTTTTTGAACAGTAAGGGTTTGTCTTCATGAGACACTTTACAGTGCAGCAGACTAATTTGCTGCGCAGTAAAGCATCACGTGTAGTAATTAGAGTGCAGTAGTCTATAACTTACTGCACTGCCAGATTGTTCCACCATATGCATGTTGTATCCAGCAGTGCAATAAATTACTGCACTTAAATGCACATGTAGTTGGTAATGTTGTATAGTAAATCAGATTAATTGCATGTGTAGATGATTCTTAAGAGTTCAGCATATTAAAGGTATTTGATTTTCTTTGCATAGGGTGAGAAAATGTTTGAACTTGTATCTCAATACTTGAGATCAATGTATACCGTGGTCTTTGTAGTGATGCTGTGAATATTTGGCTGTTGTTGCAAAGAGCAGCAGTCAGCAACTTTTTCAGACTGTGGGCAGGGATATTCCAGGTAAGGTCAGAGGTGTGTGGATGCTAGGACCTATCTGCTGCCAGTGCTTCGCCCTACCACAGAATGAAGAAAGCTCCTACTACCACTGCTTTCTCATTGCTTTGGTCTAGGAGAAGCCACTATTGCAAAACACTGATGAAACTTGGCATCCATGGGTCAGATCTGATGGCTCCATGGGCTGGATCCAGCTTGTAGGCCATAGGTTGCCAACCCCCGATTTAGGAAATATCATTATGGTTTTGAAATCCACAGAACAAATGCTCTAGTGTAAGTGGACGATGCATAAATACAACCACCTTAGGCTACAAGTGTGATGTAAATTCATTTCTTGGCATCCTATTGTCTAAAGAACCAATATACCATGCAACAAGATCACACAATTTGTCAAATGTTAAAAATTTCCTTTCCAATTCTAACATTGTAAGGCTCCTGTGGTTCTAGTCTAGGTCAGATACTAGAGCAACAGAAAAAGGTTTTTGATTTTCTAAAAATACTAGCCAGCTGCCCATCAAGAAGGCTGGGGGAGGAGGCGGCGGGGGGGGCAGAGCATCGCTGCCACTCCACTCTGCAGCGCCACCACCTCCCAGGTGCAGCGGTTGGGGGGAAGCTTGCACATGGCAGCTGCAGCCGCCACTCAGCACAACCTGCACTGCTGCCGCTGCACTTCCGGCCACATTCAACCCTCTTCCCCCCACCCATCTGGCTCCCCTCCCTTCTTCCTGGCTGTGCTCAGGGCCCAGCAGCAGCAGGGCGCTGCCACTATGCCTCCTCCCCGCTTCTCGCTTCCCTCCCCTGCTCCCTGTGTCACAGGCCAGCTGGGCACTGTGACTATATCAATTTCGTTGCAGACTGACTGAGCACTGCAACTTTATTAGCTACTGGGCTTTTTGGTTCAGGATTGAGGAGGTGATGTTGGGAAGGAAAGCAATGACAAGTTTCACTTATGAAAAAGAATAAATTTTACTTATAAAATGTAGTTTACACATATGACAGTTAGTAAAAAGGTTAAGCTAATAAACAGACAACATAATAATACAAATTAAAATTGACAGTGATAATAAAACAGACAAAGGAATTAACTAAGAGTTCCCACTTGGTTAGCAATTTACCTATCGTCCCTCAGTTAGAAGATACACGTCAGGTTGATTCAGCGAAGTCAGACATCTCTGAACCGGGCTGTCAGAGGGGGGAACCAGAGGAAGGTCCCTCAGTCAGGATCTGGTCCTCACTTTCACAGATCTGTGGGGGCATGGGACAGCAATGACCTTTCTGTTCTGTCCTTCCTAGAGGGTTACTTAACATGTGTGTTCTTTTATATCTTATTTATGCTAATTTTTTGGTTATATAGCCATTTATAGTGTTACTTTATAGCTGTTATCAAGCTTGGGTTTACCCAATAAGCAAATCACACCACATCACTTTGGGGTCTGAGATTAACATGTCCCCACCTAAGTTCAATCCACTATGTTAATTATACCTTGTGATTACGTTTGTTAATTTTTTACTGACTCTAAGCAAAATTTCATAAATCAGCTGTGTCTGCAGTTATAGTTCTTAGTTCCGCTTTTTTTAAAGTTTATGCTGCTGAAACTCAGTATAGAAAGCTATACATAAATCTTCTTCCAGACAGCAAACTACTCCTATAAGCTACTTCAGATACCTTCAAAAAGCAGATTTCTGTTATTAACCCTTCTGGTTCTAGCATCACATCCCTGCCAGCTTTTGTTGGGGCCCAGTGGCAGCAGTGGCAAGGCTGGAGTGAGGGGTGAGGCTAGTGCTGCACCGCCAGCACCCTGTGCTGCTGCCTCTAAGGAGCACAGCCAGAGGTGGGCGTTAGGCCAGTACCACTGGCATTACCCTCCCCTGCTCCCACCCCTCAGTCCCTGCTGTCATAGCGGCATTTCTGTCTGTGTGGAGCACTCTGATTGGTTGTTTCAGTAAGCACTGTGATTGGCTGCTGAGACAACAGAGTGCAAATAGTTATGGAAAGGCACAGACAGACTAAGGCTTTTATAATATTAGAATATACAAGTTACTGGATGAACACATCCATGTTAAAAAAAAAAAATCAAAGGTCTTCCAGTGCCTAGATGACTTCTTGAGGTAGCAGGATTAAGGCATGCCAGGTTCTATAGCTAACAGCCATGGGCGGATCTAGGATTCTGAAAAGTGGGGTGCAGATGGAGTGGTATATTATGAAAAAACACAGCATGTTTTTTGCCAGTTAAAGAGAAACTAGATGCTTTACTAATATGCAAGGGCTATATTTTTCAGGTTAAATTCAAAGTAAAAATGAATATAACTGTTGGAATGTACAATAAATTGTTCAGTGCTTCAGTCAGTCATTCTACACTTGAGTTAATATTACACCACTTAAATTAAGGTTTTCAGCTAGAGAAAAAGGCTCTTCGCTAAAATACCTGTATTCCGGATACTTAAAGGTGGTGGAACCTGGGCTGATCCCAGTTTTTAGAATAGGAGAGAAGCCATCATTAAGCACTTTCATAGATAAAAACTGACCTTGGGCCAAAGCTAATGTAAACTGACAACAGAATTGAAAAATCCCAGTCTTTCTCATATTCTGATTATTTACTGGCCACAGAAAAATGCCTGTGACCTACTTTAAGTGTGAAGTGATATTTTTTAATTTCCCCCCTGAACACTTTTACCCAAAGTGCTGGGATAGATAAAGGACTAGATAATACTTGGGTATGTTCCAAATAGTCATATAAAGTTGCACTTGTAATTTGACACAGTTCAACCCATGTAACAAAACTACTTATTGGCCTGGTGTTTCTGGAGGCCTTAGTAGGTATCAAGCTGGTCCGTCCTTCAAGAAACTCTGATCATTTGCTAGCAGACAGCAGTACCGGAAAATTGGACAATGACTAGCTAGTGCCAAGCTGTAATCATGAACACAGAGAGAATATACCAGGGGAAATCTTTTTTTTATTTAGAGGAAGAAATCATAACCCTCTGTTGTGCACAACTCAAAGCATCTACTTTTTTCCTTCAGTGGAAACAGGTATTTCGACAAGTCTTCACAGGACTGGAGTGTTTTACCCACGTGCACTGACTGTGGCTACCACATTGAATCT
Source organism: Crocodylus porosus (assembly GCF_001723895.1). Taxonomy (NCBI): domain Eukaryota; kingdom Metazoa; phylum Chordata; order Crocodylia; family Crocodylidae; genus Crocodylus; species Crocodylus porosus. The sequence goes on from NW_017728949.1 coordinate 47,043,270, forward strand.
CTAGGTCACAGCTGGGCAAGTATGAATGCACTGATTGAAAAAGAGCTGTGAATACATTATGAAACACTGAAAAGCAAGTAGGCTCAGTTCCAGCAGTGGCAAATTTACCTCAATGTGAATGTTCACTGACTCTCACATGCTTTCACACACCTGCCCTGCAAGGCACAGCCTGCGCATGCCTCCCGCTGTGGAATGCACGGCTCGTGGCTGCTTGGTATGACGCTGCCAGGGTGCGTCCAGACGAGTGCGCGCGCGTGGGGTTGGTGGCACTGCAGGCCCGTCGGTGGCACTGCAAAACGCACGGGCTCACATGCGCACGGGTTCACCACGCTGCTAATTTGCAGCATAGCGGGTATTTTGAAACCCTGACACGCTGGTGTCAAAAAATATGCACCTGAAAAACAGAAGGGGGACAGTGCACATGGCGGCAGCGAGCACTTTTTTTTTTTTTTTTCTGTTTTTTTGCACCAGTCCTGGAAGCACTGCAATACCAGGTCAATGCATGGAGTGGATGGCAGCGAGCACGGCCCCAAACCCGAGCCAGGGAGGCCAGAGCCACACTGCCATAGGGGGAGCTGCCGGCTGCTCCCCGCCCCTGGCACGCGCTGAGGATGCGCCGAGCACCTCCTACTCGGCTCGACTTAAACGGGACAAGGCCGCAGGGGCGCCGGGCCTGGCTGAGCCGCCCCGGGCAGCGGCGCACCACGTCTCCAGGCAACTGCTAGCCCCGCCCCTGTCTCACCCTACTGGTTCTTTCTCACTCAATGAAGGCGCTCAGGCCTCCTCCCCCATCCGTCAACTTCCACCCTCGAGCCCCACTGTCAAATCAGGATGCAAGACTATATTCCACCCCTTTGCTCCTGGCAACCAATGGGATAAATGCTTTGGCTCCCTCCTTCCCCACCCATTAGACGCACATTTTCTCCCCACAACTCCGCCCCTCTCCCCGGAGCATCCAACAGGAGCAGGCGTCTTGTTCTGACTCGGCCCCCCCGCTGGTAGCAGCCAATGGAAACGGGTTCCGCTCCCCTCCCCCCGCCCCCAGCTGCAGCTGTTGCGGTCGCCCCGCCCCAGACGCGGCGCGGCGCTGCCATGGACGTCTCGGCGCAGCAGCGGGTGAGTGAGCGCCGGGTACCCCCGGGGTTGGGGGAGGGCCCGGCGGCGCGGGGAGCACAATGGGGGGTGGTGACTGCACCTCGCCCTGGCCCGGCCGCGCTCACCAGGGCCGCCGCTTTCTTGCAGGCCGCGATCAGCTACTACTGCCGCGAGGGGCTGTTCCGCCACGCGCAGGCCGCGGCCGAGGACGGGCTCCGCAAGGTGGCTGGCGACCCCGTGCTGCTCTTCTACCGCGCCTACGGCCTTCTCATGGCAGGTAATTGGCAGCGGGGTCGGGGAAGCCCCGAGGCTCGTGTTCGAGCTGAGGCGGGGGCTCCCTGCCGGCTTTGCTGGGGCGAGGAGGGCGCAGGCGCAGGGCGGCCAGCATCCCACTTCCATGAAATGGCAATACATATTCAGAAGGTCTCAGGTAGGGAGCCCGTGCCCTGTGCTACCTGGAAGGCAAAAACCCACACAGTTGTATCCTTCTGACCAGGGGGTCTGGTTCCTTCCTGACCCCAAATATGGTGATTGGTCTGACCCTGAGCAAATGGACAACACCCTGTAGCCAGGATCCTCCAGTTTTTGTTCCCCAGTCTTGGTTGTAGCTATCCACAATTTCCATGGACAACCTAGTCCACTGCCTCCCTGTTCTAACACTGAAGGAGTTTTTCCAGCTGTCCAGTCTCAACTTACCATGCTGCAACTTCCCAACCAATGTTTGTGTCCTTCTCTGGGCAGCAAGAAGGAAAAGGTGCTTTCCCTTCTTTTTAAGGCAGCCCTTCAACTATTTGCCAAGCTCTGTTGCTAAGCGCATGGAAAACTGCAGCAGGGCACAATGGGTATTGTCACTGTGGATTCCTGTTTGACATCTGTGTGTTTATGTGGTGAATCATGTTTGTGCACCTAACACAGCTAACGTTGTGTGCCACTGCCACACCCTCAGAAGAATCCTGGGGCACCGCATGGCTCCATGGCACCCTGCTTGAGAATCACTGTACTAGACCCTGGTTCAAAGGTGTATTTTTTTTCTCCTCTTTCATTTTGTGGAAACATTGCTTGCCCCATAGTCAAGCACTTCACTTTCTCTATAGAAAGATACGTGCTACATTTTACAGGCCTCTGTCCATTGGTGGTGTGGTGGGGGGGTGCATGTGTACCCCCTGAGCATGGTGGTGTATCCCCTATGAAAAGGGTGTCGGCAGTATCTCTGGGCGGTTGCTACTTGCTGCCCAGCATCTGTAGGTGGTCAGTGATCAATGTTGCCAGCAGCATCCATGGGTTATCACCAAACCCTGGTCGGAGCTCCCCGGTCCTCCTCCCCCGCCTGCAATGTCTGCAGGAGCTCCCTGTTTACCCCTGCTGCCATACTTCTGCCACTGCCGTGCCCCCCTCCCCAGTCACCGGGGGAAATGTGTCGTTCATGCCTCTGTCTGCACACAATGACTACATAAATTTTCACTTCATCAGACACTGTGCAAGTAAGCTCAAGTTCATGAGCTTAAGTTATGGCCTCTGTATAGCGTATTTAGTTCATCTGTAACGTGTATCTCTATCCTGTCTTCAGTCTACTTCTCGGTTTACATTAACCCATCATTATACCTTCAGACCAGGAGTCTTTCTAAATAGACTCAACCAACAAAGTGCACATAATAAAATAAGTTATAAAGAGAGAAATCTCTTGCACTTGTTTTTTGGCAAGATACTAGGATAAAGTAAGATAACATGGAGTGGTATTTTATTTTATTTTATTTTATTTTATTTTTTTTTTTTTTGTGGCTTAAATCCTGTATTTTGGGTTTTGTTTACACTACAGGTTTCCCTTGCTTTATATGGGTTCTGTATGTGTGAACTTGCTCTTACACAATGATCCTTTTTATACCAAAAATTAGTTATATGCGAGGTAAAAGTCCCTCTTATGAGATTGGTGTGGTGGAAGCCTGCAGTCATCTGCTTTGTACAGTGCACTGTGGGAGAGACATGCACCAAAATACGGTCTCCTGTGTGGACCTTTGCTTCGCCCTCGTTGTCTGTGACACGGTTCTGTAGTTACCATCCCCATTATGATAGTGCCCTGTGCTTGTGTGTACTGTCTGCTATTGGTGAGTACCAAAATTGTCTTTTAAAAGTGGTAGAAATGGCCTGAGGGTCAGTACAGTCAGGGTCTTGAAACGTATCCTTACTTGTTACATTGTAAAGCAGCTTCCCTTGATTTGAGTTGTGCTCCATATTCCAGGAATGCATATACAGCATAAAGCGAGGGAAACCTGTACTCCTTATTCGATATGTTTTTAAAAATGAAGTGTAACAAAATAGTTTGAGTCTATGAATTTGTCCTTGAACTTCCTGCCGTTGGTGTCTCCTAGAACTAGAGCAAAACCCCACTTATTTTCTCTGCTGTGTGGAAGACTTAAACTTCATTTATTTTCCCTACTTTACGCAAAGTGCTGTTAACTGTACAAAATAGATTGAAGGGGAAAAACTCCATTCTTTCTGATGTACTTAGCAAGCTTGTTATTGCAACAGTTAACAATTTAGAGGACTACTTTTGCAAAGGGCTGGTGTTTTTAAGTTGTTAAGAGAAACTATAGTATATTATTTGGTTCTTTTTTTGTAGGTCAAATTCAAGAGGCTATTCGGGAGTTTGAACTTATTAAAAACAAACAAGAGGTGTCACTTTGCACAATGATGGCACTCATCTATGCCCACAAGAAGAGCTCTAATCCAGGTGTGTTTGTTGAAATCCCACTGCCCTTTTGTGTTTCGCCAAGTTTAGGATGTTTACAGTTAAGAGATCTACCTGCAGTGTAAACTGAGAAGTATAATTGACTCTTAAACAAAAAAACCCCACATGCTTGCCTTGCATGTAACTGGAACATCTAATAGTATAATCAGGTAAACCATGACAAATATACATATACAGAAATTCAGTATAAAAATAGGATAAATAGAAATATTTTTACAAATAAAATACAGAGATCCGAGATGCACACTGTTGCATTGCTATGCTAATAAACATTTATGACTTGGGCTATGCTGTTTTCAGTTCAGGGGATGCATCTTGCAGGACAGTGTAGCATGTTATAGAGCATCTTGCCTGGCAGGGTAAGTTTGGTTGGTTGTTTTGTTTTGGTTTTTTTTTCCCTGTAAAAGTATCCTTGGTTCAAAAAATGCCCTTCCTACTTCTAGAGATGTTACATTGCATACTGAACCCTCCTGGTAGCCCTCTTGTCTGTCATCTAGCACTTGTTGCTGCCAAATTACCATTCGATTTCTAGCCAGATACTGATAGGAACATGAAACCTGGCAAAACAGTCTGCATTTTTTTTTTTTTAACAGAAGCATTACCTTAGGACCTTATTAATGCACACGTTACTCTCGTGTTTGAGTCTGCTTCAGGCTGGCATGTTTAGAACTGCCAACCAGCTGGGAATGAGATACTGTGTCCCATAATTATTGTACTATAACTTACAGCTTGGGAATGTGCCAACATTTCTTAAACAATTCCTGCTGTTTTTGACTGATTTCAGATCGAGATGCTATTCTGGAACTGGATGCCAAAATGAAAGAATATCGTAAGACAGCAGGACAGCAGGCTTTGTACTTTGCAGGTTTGTTTTTGTGGCACCTCGGCCGTCAGGACAAAGCTCGTGAATATGTTGATAGAATGATCAAAGTTTCTAATGGAGATAAAGAGGTAACTGGTGTTTATTTCTTTCTATATAAAATAAGAATATTGGTCTCTCAAAACTAGATTTTCTATCCCCTTGCTACATGGAATGATCTTTTATTTTATTTTATATACTGCAATGTCAAAGGGGAGGCATTCTGTTGTGGGAAGCACAGGACTTTTAATTCCATTAAGAACTAGGTTTATTATCTGAAAAGCAAGATATGAGATTGCTGGCAGAAATCGTATTACAGCTAAATCCAATATGTTTATCTGCAGGCAAAATAAATAGCTAGGAAGCTTCTGGTTTTGGGTATAAATGTGTTTTCCTAAAAAATGCCATTTGCGTTATTTTTGGGGGACTTTCCAGCAAACCTTCAAAGCTGAGAAATTATAACTTTTTTAAATTGTAATTTGAATATGTTAGTCGGGATCCAATATTTCTTAGTAAATTTTAGAAATGGTATGGAATGGTGGGGGTTCAACTAAAGATAGTGTTCATATAGTTAAATAAGCAAAAAAGTAAAGCCAAAACAAATACCAAGTTTTCCAGGCTAAACAACTCCTCTGCTAATTCTTAGATATTACAGATATATGTAGCTAGCCTTTATCATATATATTCGTTATTTTTGCTGACTAGAAGAACATTATGTCTGTACATAACTATATAAATAGATTACAACGGGGGGGGAGAGGCAAGATTTTTGGTAGGCAAGCTGCAAATTAAGCTATGTGTCACCTGTCCAGTCAACTGCTTTGCTTTCTGCTTTTTTTTTTTTTACTTACTAGTTTCATTTTACTTTTGGATTAGAATTTGAATGGACATAAATGCAGAAAACAAGGACTTCAAAATTTCTTTTTAAATTTTATATACATTTTTGTTAAATGTGCTAGAGACATAGCAAGTGCTCCTGCATTTAAAACTGATGTATTAAATAAAAACACATCTTCCCCATACTTAGTGAGTCAAACTACGTATCTGGGTGAAATGACTTTCACAATTTTAGAACTAATAGATCCTATCTTCTTGCCCCTAGTTTTTATTCATAATTGAATAAGGAAAACAAGCTTTCTTTCCCTCCCCCTTCCTCCCCTTTTTCTTCCTTCCCAACACCTGGTCAGTTTTGCAACTTTGAATTAATCAGTGACTACTGAACTGAAGTGTCAGTAATCTGGAATTAAGAAAATATTTTGGGAATCTGCAGAAGTGGCTACTGCTGTTAAAAGCTGGTCGGTCACTACTACAATCTTTAGTTTCAGATGCTTAGCTAGTGCTTACCCATTTGAATTTTTCCCTAGTGCACTGGTATGATTTAGTTTGAAACTTTGGCAGCAAGTATGTACCTCTTGATGTTATGTTTTTTAATTTAAATTTTCAATTATTTTAATAAAATGTACTAAAACATAAATGTAATTTGAAATTTTTAAAAAATGGGACACAATTTTCCTTTTTAAAAAGACACAAAGTCAGATTTAAAACATTTTTTTAACCTGCTCTTGCTTCAGGAGCAATGTTATAAGATACTGTTTTCTATCTCTGCTTGCCATTATGAGAAATGTCTTAACATTTACTTAGCTCTGATTTGTATTTTGCTTTACAGGGATTGATTTTGAAAGCATGGCTTGATGTCACCTGTGGGAAAGAAGCCTATATTAAAAAAGCTGTGAAATATTTTGATGAAGCAATGCAGGAAGGGATTGATGTTTTTGCCCTGCTGGGTAAAGTGAGTTTAATGTATTCTGTTAAAATACTTTATAGAAATACCTTATTGGTAGCACTTTGGACCTTGGGAGATTTTCTATGATTTGCCTGGTGATGGGGGGAGGGGGTGGACTGGTGAGATTAGAACTCTATATTTACTGCTGCAGTTTTTCTAAGTAATATTATTATTATTATTATTATTAAGTAATAACAAAAATGTAGTGTAGGTTTATAAGAGTTACCCTATTTAATTCAATACAGAGTATGCTTAATATAATTAAAATGAGATCTAAAAGAAATGGTTATGGCGGTTATTTTTACAGTGGCATTTGTCTTTGCTCTCCCTGTATATGGACACAAGGAGGCAAAATTGGGACAATTCACTGCATCAGCTGATCATTTGTATTGGACTTTTAGCTATGAACTTCTGTTTATCTGTTTCCTACTCGTGAAATTCTTGTTTGATCCATAAGTTAGAAGAGTTTGTTTTTTATTTCCTTTTTTCTCCTGGTAGAATGTTGTTTTGAAATCCCCAAGCTAATCTTCATTTTAACTTTTATATAATTAATGTTTATTTACATTCATAAACTAAATTATTAATACACGTGTTTAGAATGTTACCTCTTCCTTCCAAAATAATTTGCTGTTGAGTGATACTTTTCTGCCTAATAAGCACACATTCACATGGTGTCTAGGTAGATGCATCTATTTAATAAGCTTTTCTGTTTCGGGAAAAGAATTTCAAACCACTCGAACAAATAAAATAGTTGTTCTCATCCTAGTTAAATTGGATGTTCATTAATATCACACAGTCACTGTGCCAACTGCCAAATTGTAGCATAATTTAAAAATACAGCGGTTTAATCTGATATAAAAAAAATTGTATCAGTTATACTTGTGACCATTACTAAGTTTATTCTGGCTGGAAAAACTAATTGGAAAAATCTCATAAATAGTTCCTCTTAATTATTCATTTTGTGCTCTTAATGGCACTCTTGGTGTGTCTACACATGCACTTTGATGTGCAGTAGCCTAGTTTACTGTGCATTGAAGCATCACAAACAATGCAATTACGCTAATGTGCAGTAAACTAGGCTACTGTGCTTTTAAATGTCATGTAAACTGTGCACATTCGTTACTGTGCATTAAGGTAGCCTAATACGCATTTCTTTAGTACCTCACATTGAGTCCTGTTTGACACGTGAGGTTGATCTTCAGCACAGATGCACATTTCTCCCCTCTTAACACCCATGGTATGAGGAAGAATTAAGTGTGTCGTCTAACACACCAATTCTTCCTCCTTGTTTGTGTGGTAAGAGGACATTTAACCTTCTCGGAACCCCAGGTAACAACTGATAGTTTTAGGGGATTGGCTAAAATGGATCAACAGCACTAGGATAGTTTCAGTTGCTTCCTCCTTAACCTTTTGAAAAGAGCTAATAGTTCTTGTCAGTCTTTTCAGTTTAATTCTTCTGCTTGTTCTTTGCTACAGTTAACCTTTGTTATAAAGGTGCTTACCAAGCATCAGCTTATGACTTGTCTGTTCTTTCTGTATCTTGCCGTGGAGAAATGTGGAAGAAAGATATTAGTAATGGAGAAAAGTTCCTTCTACTAAATGTTTTTATGGACCTCCCCCCCGCTTTGCTTTTCAGGTCCTGCCTGAAAATATTCCTGACTCTTGACAGTTTTGCAAGACTACAGGGCTTTGATATGACTTTTTTTTTTTTTACTTTCATTAGGCACAATATTTTGAGATCCGCCAAAATTATTCAGGAGCTTTGGAAACTGTGAACCAGATAATTGCAAATTTCCCACACTTCCTTCCTGCTTTCATTAAGAAAATGAAGCTACAGCTTGCTTTACAAGATTGGGAACAGGCAGTTGAAACAGCACAAAGGTTGAGTATATAGTAACTTATGTCAGTGGTGATGGTCTTGCTATAGAAAATAAGTAGTAGGATTTGCTTTTGCGTTTAAATACTGATTTTGAATCTTTTTCCCTGTACGCTGCCAGCTGTAGTATGTGAGGAGACTCGGGAATCTAAACCCAGGCATAATATGGAATTACAGTATATGTATGCTATCCAGATTTTAAAGTAACATTTTAGTTTCTAAAACTGATTCTGCCCCTTCTAGTTCTGTAGGAAATATAGCATTGTTAAATATTTGAGGTAGGCAACCCTTTTACTTGTTTTGGGTGTGAAATCAGGTAATTTTATTATAGAGAGCTGTGTTTACAAAATAGATATATTTATTGGCAACTTGATTTGCTCCCCCCCTCCAACCCCCAGTGCTTTCTTGCCTAAAGCATTTAGCCAGAAGTTCTGAGGTAGTTCTGGCAAGACTGATCAGCTTTATGATGATTTCCACTTCACAAGAGTTTTTTGTTGGCTTTTTTTAGATTCCTAAAAATTGATTTGGCTCAGGAAGCCAAAATAAACTTCACCCACTATTTGTAATGAATATCAGGGCAAAGATTTAAAAGAAACCAAAGAAGTGGAGATGCTTAATTTTGGCCTCCTAAATTAGTCTTGGGATACCAAAAAAGTGCCAAGCACCAAACCATTCTTACTGCTAGCTGGAGGAGTTAAGTTTTTAATATTTTTGAAAATCAAGTAGGTGCCTATATAAGGGTTATGAAACCTAACTTCAAATGCTGGCTTTAAAAATTTGGCTCAAAATTGGAGTTTTGATTTTTTTGGGATAATTTTAAAGTAGTTTGATTTAAAAAAAAATTGAACCTGAGACACCATGACAGGGCAAACTTGAGGCCATATCACAAGTCTGGGCACCTGCCTGCCTAGGGCAATCTGCCCTAACTTTCCTGCCACGACTTTGAATGTTAATATGATACAAGAAGTAGGAGGCTGCCGTTTATATTACCCCAGTGCCAAGAGGCACTATCCATGGCTCTGTACCCTCCCTACACCATGGCCCATGCCTTGCAGATGGCATCCAGATTGTGATTACTCCCCAGTCTGTGGCCAGGGCAAATTCAGTCCTTCATTGGGCTCCATTCACGCAGGCACTCACTCTGCACCCCACCTCTCACTTGAGGTCTCTTGCACTCCTCCCTCTTCTCACAGGGACCTCTAACATACTGCCCATCACTGGGCCACACTTCACCACCTTTTGCTCCCTTTGAGCGGCCCCTTCAGGTCATCAGGCTTCACTACTTGTACTCTGGCAGGACACACGCAGCCCTTCAGTTCCCTGGACATCCCCTACTCTGTGGCCTGGCCTTATGCCAGATACTGGGTTGACTCTGCTGTGGGCCTCTCACCAGGCCTTGACTCTGTTCTTACTAGTGGAGTTGGCCCATGTACTGTCCTTCAGGCCACACTTGCAGCCCTACTCTGCGCCCTACACACGCAGTCCTTCAAGTGCCCCTTTTTGCACCCTACCCTGCACAGGCCCTCACCATAACTCTTCCCAACAATATTGCCCCTTCTGGGACCCTTTGCCCCTGCTGGGCTCAGATGCCTACTAATGGGTGCACCTGGCCCCACTACTCCTACAGCTCTCACAACTACCCACCAGATTGGTGGGGGGCAGGGTTAAGGTACCCCTACCTGCCTTTCACTGTTGGGGACTAATTGATCTAGTATTTTTTGGGGGTGTCCTGCCACTGTCAGCCCCACCAGATCCCCCATACCCAGCAGGGTGCAGTTTTAGGTCATACCCAGGACCAGGAGCCTCCAAACCACCCCCATAGCTATGCCCTTATCTCTAAGATGTTCCTGAATTATAGCTCAGCCAGCTGATGATTCTCTCTTGGTTGCTGGCAGCAAACTGCTGCCTCACCCTATATAAACTTTGTGTTAAAATAGCTGCCTAATCAGGCACCTGCCAGATGTCTGCCTCCAGCCCCTACAGTGGTAAGCACCCAAAGGTGTGGTGCCACAGACACCCACACAGACTGCTGGTATAATGGTCTTGATACAGGGCCTGCTGTTCTTAGGTGCTCTGGAGGAGAGAACCTCTGTGAGCTTGGAAGTTTATGAAGTATTGGTGTTTGTGAACCATGCCTAGTACATAACGTTTAAAGATGATAATCCCGAACAAGCAGGATTTGGTGTGACACTCCATCTGGGCTGCATGTGGCATTTAACAGCGATGTTATCAGCTATGACCAAAAAAAGCTGATTTGCCAATAATGCTAATTTTCCTTTTATTGGTGCTGATCCAGTATGCACCAATATATTGGTGTATCTCTACTGCATATCCTTCCTTCCTCATGTTTCTTCCTCTTCTGGTGCCTCCTCAATCACTTAAATGGAATTTTTAGTAATTCTTAATTTATCCAGGAGGCACCCCCTGGCTGCAGGGTGTAAATGTCCCAGCCCTAGCCAGGAAACGGCTTTCTCCTGGCCCGATGTTCCCTGCCAGCCCCTGGCACCCAGGCGTAGCATAGAGATCCCCTGGTTGCAACAGGGCCCCATTGCAGGGCTTCAGGAAGTGGGAGCAGTTTTGCTGTCATTAACAGTTAATCTGCTTCCACTTCCCTGCATGTGTAGATGCTTGTCCAGGAGCATTTACTTGCGAGGATCAAATGCATGTGTAGACATGCCCACAGTTACTTTAAAAAAAAATTGTCAAGTAACACTGACTCAATTGTATATCTTTCTCAGATTGCTGCAGAAAGATGCTCTTAATTTGGAAGCCATAAGAATGGAAGCTCTTCATTATCTTTGTAGAGAAGGAAATTTAACTGAGGTGAGTCCTTTCATATCAGACTCTTCAATCACTGAAAAATGTAATGGTCCAAAAAAAGATTATATAATAAAGGATTGTAAATATACTATGGCAGCTAAGATAATATTAGAAAACGAGACGGGGCCAGCTTTTGTTTGCAATACCCTTTCAGCACCATAGATTTTTTTTTTTTCTTTTTTTTCCCTTGGACAGATGACCACAGTTTATTTGCAGTATGCCACTGAGTAGGAGGAAGTTGGACTGAATTTCCTATTCCCTTTTTGTCCAGTGAGTTAATTGTATGCAAGTTAGGGATGCACTGATTGAAAGATTTTTTTTTTTTTTTTGGCTGATACTGAAGGCCAGTTATTAACCAGACATATCAGCTGATCCCAATCCAATAGTTGATATGCAGCCCAGCAGCTTGGAGAGCAACATTTGGCCAGTAAGTCTTTGTGGGGGAAGGGGCAGGGAGGAGGGAAGGGGTGTGACGGGGGTAGATCAAGGCCCTCAGGATAAGGGATGGAATGAGACTGGGACAGAGGCAAGAGCAGGCGTTGCCCAGTCGGGGTGGGGAGAGGTGCAGGGCAGAGTTGTGTGTAGCTTGTGTCTGCGGGCTGGTGATGGGAGTGGCTTCTGTTGCTGTGTGCACACCAAGGGAAGCATGGTGGGGCATGTGCACTCAGGGCAGGCAGCAGCAGCACTAGGAGGGGAGGGCTATGGCAAATTTTGGGGCAGCTGTAGCGCACCCCTCCCAGTGTTGCCCCCACCTGGTTCAAGCGCAGCCCCTGCCCACCAGGAAGAGGCTGGCACAGCCCCTGCCCCAAGCCCACAAAAAGCAGCCCACCCTCACCCCATGCACAAATCTGGAGGGCACATGCCCTCCCATGCGTAGCGGCAGGGGCTGCCCCTCCTCCCTATGCCCCCCAGTGAGCTGCCGACAGCTCTATCCCATGCCCTGTCCCACCCTGGCTGGACAGCGCCTACCCCAGTCCCATTCCCTCCCTCACTGTGAGGGGCCCTTGAACTGCCTGCTCCTCCCTCCCACAGACTTACCAGCTGGATGCTGCTTTTCACATTGCCTGGCTGCATTCCTGGCCGCATGCATGCTGTGGTTGTGTGCATGCACATGGCATTTATCAGTGATGTTATTGGTTACCCCAGCCAAGAAAAGCTGTTTGCCGATGATGCCAATTTTCCTTTTACTGGTATTGATCCAATATGCACAGTTATATTGGTGCACCTCTACTGCAACTCTTTCCTTCATCATATTTCCTCCTCTTCTAGTGCCTCTTCAGTCACTTTATTAACAATTCCATTTAATTTATCCTTATGAGACTCACTAAGGATTTTTATATATTATTCTATTACCTCACTTTTAGGGGAAAATGTGCTTTTATACAGTTAGCACAAAACAAATTCAGTTACATAATTGCATAGAAATGCTAGCCTAAATCTGTTTTAAATGCCAAAGGGTCTCATGACAGATAAATAAAAGCAAAGTGTTGTATATTTAAAGGGAGAAATATTTTATGCCATTAGTGCAGTTCTAAATAAAGTAATTTAATCATTGTATAAAGCTGTTAGCACATCTCTAAATAAATAAGTACAAAAAGCTGTAATGGAGCGTTTTAATATGTTGTGACAGAAGCTAATGTGAACATCTTATAAATCCATGGATTTTGGTGCATCTCCCAGTAACCAGAGAAGCAGTACATCATCATAATATATCTTATCTTCACTTCTTTTTAAAAGATTTTTACTCCCAGTAGGTGTTTCACAGTTGCATAACACGTAAAAGTAGTTAACATTATTCGGCCATCACAGTGCCATCCAATAAAGCTGGGATTAGTATAACTTTAAATAAAGTTTTCGGTTATGAATTTAGGATTTTGAGACAAAATCTACAAAAGGATGTATACCATTAGATGGGACTTAGGCACCTAAACCCAGTCCAGTCTAGTGAGCCTTAAAACAACTTGCTCAGCTGTTACCTGACTGCAAAGGTGTTTGAAGTCTGTAGGTGCTCTTTTGTGCACACCTGCTGTTAATGTTCCTGAATGTTATCCAGTGACTCTATGCCAGAATTCATAAAGCATATCATGGGCAGGGATCAGAAGCCATAATTTCCCCCTTTCCTAGGGCAGTACCCTTCTTGCTGAACTGCAGACTTCAGTCTTTCAGCCACTCTGCCTGCTTCTTTCCTTACAGTTGCCCAGCTTTTATAGAAGGGATTGCTGGTGTCCTCTCTCCAGCTGGATTCACAAACCTGGGGATTTAGGGTGTTGTCCTGTGGGGAGGCAGTAGTGGTCTCAGCAGGGCCTAGAACCAAGCTCTTGCTTCCTGGTTGAGTTCTGTAACCGCTAGTCTGCTGTACAAAATGAGAGCAGCATCACTGCCCCCAGTTCTAAGTGAAACTAAATGCTGTCAATGCGTGTTAGAATATACCTCTCAGGTTAGGCCTTTTAGAGTGCTAAGGCTCGAAAATACTTTATTTGTCAGTCCTAAATTAGCTTTAGGAGGGGTTGAACAACTCAAACAGTTGTTTTGCCAATGTAGCAGTTCAGGGTGTGCTCAGTAGCTGAACTGAGCCAAAAACAGGCACTGGTGGCGTTTTAGGCAGTGGGTCTCTAACTTGGACTTAAGACCCTAAATTGCTTTTAAAATGCAACTAAAGCATTTGGGTCCTTTTTATGAATCTATGTCGGAACTACTTTGGCAAATGTTACCTTTTTATTCTTCCATTTTATAATTTGAGGACCATTCCTTTGTGCCTTTTCAGTATAAATGATTTTGGGTCTAGGTGGAATTGTCTTGTATATAAAAGATCCTTATTGATCTTGCTGAGCAGTTGCTTTAAAAATCATTCTTGGATGTTGAGGAACAAGCCCAGGGAACCATGCTGGTGTCTCTGTCATCCAGACTGATTTTATTTCCTGGTCCCTTAAATCTATAGGTTTACATTCTGGATTATACCCGTTTAACTGAACCTTTGCTGATTGGGCAGGTTCAGAGTATTTTTCTAACACTTGAACACTTATTTTATTAGTTTGAATGTCCAAAATACTTTTTAATCCTGGAATCGGCCACAGATCCATTAAGAAGATACTTTTGCAGCCTTGTATTTGTTGGTTTACATTCCACTTCCATGTTTTCATTTCTTTTAGGCTACAGCCAGGCTGGGAGACCTAATTCATGCACTGGAAAAACTTGAACCACATAATCCTCAACTATTTTGTAAAATGGCACTAGCTTTCAGCAGAACAGTGAGTATAATTTTTTTCCTTAGTGAAAATGTCAGTAACAATCTGCCAGTGGCAAGCCAGAACTGGTTGACTATATTAGACGGCATTTTAATTTGAAAATTCAGTGGAATGGTAGAAATATCTGAGATGCTCATTTACCAGTCACATTTTGTGCTGCTTATATGGCTTCTTGAATAACAGCATGAAGCTGAGCATTCTTAATTTCATTTTCCTGCTTCTGCTTCCATTTGACAAAGCCATGTCAATGGCATTGGAGCTTTCTGTCCGCACACTTAAGGAACCAGCAATAAAGTTTTTTACATTTGCAACGATAATGTATGACAAGGAATAAAAGTCTAATTGTTCTATTCTAAATTAAAATTGAAATTCTACCATGGATAAATTGGATTACAGAGCAATCGTGAAGAAAAAGTTCCTACTTGCCACTGGAGAGTGAGGTTTTTTTTTTTTGAAGTTTAGGTAAGTGGATGAAAACTAAATGATGTTGCTGGAAACTTAATATAGCATTTTAACAGAAGTCAAAAACAGTGAATATATGAGCATTTTTGTTCTTATTTAACATCTTTAAGCATTGTTATGCTTATTAACAAATGTGAGATTGGATAAAGTGGCTCCATTCATCATTTTACAGGCAGTCATGACTTTTCATGTCTAAGTAGGAGAGATTTATTCCATGTAATTGAAAGCAAATACTATTGACAGGTCCCAACTATTTCACCTCTTGTTATATGGTCATGTATGTATCTTAGCCTTGGTTGACAGGATTGCTTACGCAGAAGCCAGTTCTATAAGGATCATTGCACAATAACTAGGGCCACATATACACAGTAAAATTACTGTCAGCAGTGGTGTCTTGAAGGATGTTGTATTGCTTAGGAGTAGTTGTCTCCTAAACTGGAATATTTTATCCAGATCTGCACAGTACTTCTTAATCTGTGCTTAAAGGAAAGATGTGTTGGTATTTATTTCCTAAAACCAGCTCTGTTCATATGTTTGCTAGAAATCAATGACTGTAAAATAAAAGGCATTTTGTTCTTTTTGATCAAGATTCAGTGCCACCATTTGAAATCAGAAGTGCATCGTCTTTAAAAAGTCATGATATACTGCCTAAATACCTTGAAAATATCATTAAACAAAATGTAACTGAAAGCTTTTAGGTGTAAAACTATTCTTGCTTTTAGTGTGGCCGGAACCAGCTCATCCTTCAACAGACTCAAACCTTAGTTGAAAGAGCGTTTGGCTTGGCTTCACATGATGCAGAAATTGCTACAGAACTTGGTTATCAGATGATTTTACAAGAAAGAGTCAAAGAGGCTTTAAAATGGTATAAGACTGCTATGACACTTGATGAGACAAGTGTTTCTGCATTGACTGGTACGACCTGATACTTTTTTCTTTGCATATTTTTTTTTTTAAAGTAAAAAAGGGCATGGAGAAATCCTTTCCTTTTGATCTGTTTATTGACTGTTGGTACAAATAACACCAAGGGCACTAGAACAGAAAGATCAGTTGCCCCTGGCCATAACCCCCATCTAGCTTAAAAGTTGGGGGAGGGTAAGCCCCCCTCGTCATGTGTCTGTTTTGACATCTCGCTCGCCCTCATTCAGCTAGCAATTTCTGAACTCTGGATAAGGAGGGTCACTTTAGCAATAGGTAAATGATGATGTGGAAGCAAATCTTCCATGTTGTAGTATCACCTATCCCTGACCTACAGTTAGTAGAGAATAGATGAAAGTAAAATTGCAAGCTATGCTAAGAGAGTTTCTTTATTCCTCTTTAGGGAAATAATTTACAATTTAAATAAGGCATTTGTTGATGTTACAAGTCTCCTTTCTCTTAGTACTTAATTTACTCTTGAGTCATGCTGTGTGCTTTGGTATCTGTGAATATTGGACTTCACTTTTCCACTAACCTAATGCAATATTTTTGTGATCCTCCTATAAAACCTGGCCTGTTTTCCCCCCCAGCTCCCCCTGTAAAATCTACCTCTGTTCAGGTGTTATTTTGCATGTGTTAGGGAAGACAGCATGTTGTAGAGTTTTCAGTCCTATGCAGCTTTTGCATCTTGTGAGGTCAGTGGGTTATCCATCTAAATTCTTTTTGTCAGGCTACAGTTGCGTGCTGGCTGTAGCCTAAAGATTGCACATGTTTGAGTGAGGGTGAACTTTGCTTATTTGCATCTTGTGCAAGTCCACTGACTTTTGCAATGTTGCATTGGCATCAGTGAATTAAGCAAAATAAGAAAAGCATACTGGGAATATCCTGGATTTTGTAATACATGATGAATTTTAAAGTTTGTAACACACTCAGTTTAAGTAACCTACATTACCCCAGATCAAGTGTAAGGAGTGCGCTGGTGGAGATGAAAGGAGAGTTTTCATGAAGGATAGTCATAACTGTAGAAAATATATGTTGGGCTATGTGTATAAATTCTGATTTATCATTGCACATCTAGTTCTTGTATCTTTTTCCCCTCTCCATTGTCATGTGAACAGTGTGTAGCAGTTATAAAGGTGAGCCTGAAGTTAAATGTTTTATTTGGTTACAGGAATTATCCGTTGTCAGCTAATAGAAGGACAGTTGGAAGATGCAGATCAGCAGTTGGAATTTCTTAACGAAATTCAACAAAGCATTGGAAAATCTGGGGTAGGAGATATCTTCCTTTACTGAAGTACTGAGATTCTAATTTGAAGTGGTGGCCCTGTTTAAATGACTTTTCAACAGCCTTTCTCTTTGAGGCAGAGCTTTCTTAATGGAGTGCCATAACTCTGAAATTTGCCTCTTTTCTTTCCACCAGACAAAGGTAGCATGTTGGGCTCTGAGGCAAGGGCTGTATGTTTATTCAGGCTCTTTCTGAGAATGTGCCCAGAATAGAGCGATGGGCTTTTTGTATTTTATTTGGACCTCTTTCTTGTTGGTGGTTTTGACATTGACAAGTTACAGTGTTTGTGTGTTGAAAGAGATTTATGGTTGAACTATGCAGACCTTTTTTGCATGCATTTTAATGATCACCTTAAATGTTTTAATTATATTGCGTGGCTGAACGTTGCAAAATATTCCCAAGTATAGGATATACAGTGCTAACTTTTTAGTTACTGCAGTGCTGGATGCTACTACTACTGATAATAAATATAATAACACTAAAAAGTAATGCAAGTGATTGTTGCTGTAAAGTTGAAAATGTCCTGTTTGTTTTGTAGGAACTGTCTTTTTTGCGTGCAGTTCTAGCTATGAAGAAACATAAAAGACAGGAAGAGGTTATTCACTTTTTGAATGATGTTCTGGATACTCACTTTTCATCTTTGCATGGCTTACCTCTTGGTGTAGAGTACTTTGAAAAACTGAACCCTGATTTCTTGCTAGAAATTATTAGGGAATATCTAAATTTTTGCCCGACACAGGTAAAGTAATATTAGATTTCTTATCTCTCAAAACTGCTATATGTCTTGTCTTGTATTCCATTTTTTATTTCCTTTTACCAATTACAAATAAAAGGGATTTTTGATAACTACCCAAAATAGAATTTAAATTATGGAAAAACTATGCTCAAAACATGTTGCATGTCAATTGGAATAACCACACATACACTTCTCATTCCCTCTATATTTACAGCAGTTTTATTTGAAGAAGGTTTGAGTATAAGTCCAAGGTGACACAAATGTATCTCTAATTCTTTTATCAATAATCTGTTGACTAGGGGAATATAACAGATGTAAATGAAGACTAAGTAGTGATCTCAACTACATGTGCACAAATTTTGTCTGGATGGGACACATTTTCACATATGTATTCCTTCCTCATTTCTGTCTTATTTGAACTAGTAAAGCTGTATAATCACACTTCTGCTTGTTGTTTATCTAGCATGTGAATTAGTTTTCCTTGACTGAGGTTGCCATCCTGTTGTTCCTGGATGACAGCAATATTTAAGATTTTCTGGGTGTGTCTACATGTGCATCTTAAAGCGCAGTAGCCTATTTTACTGTGCATTGGAGTGTCACATTAAAAACCATGTTAATACACTAATGTACAGTAAAATTAAGTTACTGCACATTAAGCATCACCTTAAAAGCCTGAGTTTTTGCTGCTGCACATTAGGGTAGCCTAATGTGCATTTATTTAGTACCTCACATTAGAGGTACTAAATTTAATGTGCAGTAGCAAAAGCGCATTAATAAACGTGTAGTCGTGCCATCTAGGTACCATCAAAAATACGGTAGGGACCTTAACATTTGGAAGTTAAAATATTTTACCAAGTGCTATCAATAGAGTCTTTTGCAGTATTCTCTTTTCCATCTTAAATCTGTTCCTTTTTTGAGGAAGAGTAACTATTTTAATTACCTTTGATATTATGCAGTTCAGGTGGCTTCCAGCATACTCTGACAGTTAACTTTAGGTTAGTCCTGTAATAATTAGCTTTGTATTATTTTAATGTCTTACAGCCACGTTCAAATAGTATAGTAATGTAACTGCCCTACAACAGCTTAGATCAGAATGAAAAGATGAAGTTAAAGTCTAAAAGAACAATGATAGTTGTAGCCTCTTACAGGACTACACAATGAGAGAGATGGTGCAAACAAGAAATAAATCCATGTAAGCAGCATTTTTTTTTTATATGAAAAGGCTGAATTTTTTTATTTAAAAAAAATCCCATTTTGGTGTGTGGACAGTTGGAATATTGAAAAGGCAAGAAAAGATTGTTACCCTGCAAACTATACTTAGAGCTGAAATTTTAAAATTTTAAATTGTTTTCTGAAACTTTAGGTGGTAGGGGTTGTTTTCCAGAAAAATATCATCAACAGCAATTCTGTCTCTGACAGTAAGAGAATCAAAGAAGTATGAAAACTAGTGGCCAGACTACTTCTCCTATAAGAAAATCTCTAGGAAGGGAAAATGGCTGGCAACCTCAGGGAGTTGCATCCTCCCTTGGAAAGGGAAGATTCTATGAAGTTTAGTAAGGAAGAAAAGAGTCCAGTTTGTATAAGCCACCCAGGTAGATGTTTTGTTTGTAGAGGATTTCTGCTTTCCTGCACCATAATTTCTAAGGAAGTCATTCAGCCATTAAAAGAATTCACTCCAGGCCCACACCTATGGGCATATACTACAGCTGTTTTCTTGGGTGTGGCGGAGGTTGACATTATATAGGGGAATAAATGCTGCTCTTTGTTTAATTTGTTAGATGTTTATTCTGCCACATCCAAAAGGCTCAGAGCAGCTTTCAATAAGCAGACAAGTGCCAGATAGGATTCCCCAAACAATGCCCTAAAACCCAAGAACCCACATCCCCAACGACCGTCTCCCTGTCCCAACCCCTACAGAAACGGGTTTTAATGTGAACCTTTAGAAATAGTCTTTTTAAACACCCTGAAACATCCAAATCCTTTACATAAACTAAGGAATGTGTAAGATAACCCAATACACTGTGACTTAGTACAGGTAACTGACAAATAAAGGTTAGTATTTTTATCTGGTGTATTCCATTATGGTACTAGGCCTATTTTAAATTTTATGTGGAGTTTCCTTGTTTAATTGTAAAACCTAGAGGTGGTCATGCCTTGGAGCATGTTGCAGAGTCCCTATTCACATGGACAGACATCCATGAACTAGAAGAGTTGGGGGGCGGGGGAAGTACAGCCAATCTACCCTTCTCTTAACTTTCTATTTAATTTTAACTTTATGTACCCAACTTGTTATCACTGTTTGGAAACATCAGGTGCCGATGCCTTTGATTGAGCTTACATATGACCATATGATTCTGATTTCACTTTCCCCAGTTCTTTACTGACCTAGTCCCACTGATTCTAATGAAACACTCTGCATTTATTCCAAAATAAAGTAGTGTAGAATTGGTCACCTTTTTATTTAAAATACATTCTACTATTTATTGTAGGGGACAGGTGTTTTGTTTTTTTGGTTAGGGTTTTTATTGTTTGGTTTCTAGACATTTCTGCTTAGGTTGAGTAGTATAATCTGTATTTTCTTTTTTTCTGATCTGAGATCTTAAAATTAATTTTTCACTTGATCTGTTTTTTTTATTTCTAGCCTGCAAGTCCAGGACAGCCTCCTTCACCACTTCTCAAACATTGTGCCTCAGTTCTTGAAACTGTAGTAAAAACAGTACCAGGTCTCTTACAAGCTGTCTTTTTGATTGCAAAGGTGAAATATTTATCAGGTAATATATATGTGTAGCACAATACACATGTTTTTATTTTTAATTTAATGCTTGCATGTTAAAAAGTAGGCAATACTAAGTCTTTGCAATGAAATGAAAATAGTTTGTCATATCTAAGTATTAGCTAATTTCTTATATTTTTGTATTTTCATAAAAACATAAAGTGCATATTTTCTTGGCCTTGTTTTTTCTATTACTGCAACTCCAGTTTGTTAAATGTACTTCTGGAGAGAGAAAAAGGTAGCACTGAATTCTACTAGAGGAACGCTCTTCAAGGGTTCAGGAAAACAGGTGTGGGAAAATGTAGCCTTTTCATCCCTGCATTGTGGTTTTGATTTGAGTTCTTAACAGCAGTAATTATAAATATTTAATAGCAACTTTATGAGCTCATTTGTAACTTGTTAAATTTTCATATTTATTAGCAGTATGCTTTGAAGTTTTAAAATGCAGACAAAATGGAAGATAGTTGTCTGTAAAAATACTGGGATTGTAAATTATTTTCTGTTTTTATTTTTGCTGTTCTTGTATTGTATATTAGGGGATATTGAAGCAGCTCACAGCAGTTTACAGCATTGCCTTGAACAGAATCCTTCTTATGCTGAAGCTCATCTACTTATGGCCCAGGTTTTTTTGTCCCAAAACAATTTTAAACTTTGTTCTCAGTCTCTGGAACTTTGTCTGAGCTACAATTTTGAGGTGAGTTAGACTGAATAAAAACACTCTAGTCTTTTAGTCAGCTATGCAACATTCATAAGGTATCTTGAATAGGAAGGTGCATGCTTTTAATACTGAAACTCTTTCCCCAAGTGTAGCATCTGTATATATTTGTCAGGTAAGTGTCTTTAATTGCAAGTTTAATTGAACTGATGAGGTTCTTTATGTAAGGTATCAGAATTTTCTTGTAATATAAAGAAAGAAATAAGAAGGATTGTTTTCCCTTTTCTAATTCATATATTTAAAAGATCTAGAAAGAATTAATATTCTGATATGCTATGGTGTATTATATAAATAGGATTTGTAATCCTTAAGTGAGTAATGAAACAAAGATGTTAAAACTTACATGAAATATTATGCAGGGTGGGCTAATAGGCTATTAATATTTTTCCTGTTCCCTGGGAAGCAAAACTGGTAAAATAAATATTGAAATCAGTGGGTACTCTTCAGTGGTATTCCCTAATTTCATCTCCTTGGAATAGGGCTCTGGAAAGAAAGGTGCTAAGAACATTAGTTCACTGAATTCACTGAAATTATTCACGTGCTTATATTCAAGTTCTTTGCTGAATCAGGACTGGTGTACGTAGCATTTTGTAGGAATAAATCATAAAAAGAACCTTGGTTGCAAAACGGATGATAACAAAACAGGTTTGTCCTTTGAAATTGTTCTTTACCTTCCCTTGCTTCACCAAGAATTGGTGTAGGGAAGCTAGATACTAAATTTTAGTATTTAAAAGTGAATGCTGTGCCTGGAACTTCTGGACATTTATGCTTATACCAGCCTTTTCTTTTATTATCTAAACAGTCTATTTAAAAGAGATGAGGTGAAAAAATGGTAAAATGGGCTTGTGCATAAAGTAAATTGACAGATTATCTATCCTATTAACTTATCCTAGAATGTGTCCATTTCTTTTGAAACTACCATGGTCGCCTACTGAAGTGTAGGTACACTTCAGGCTGGGAGAAACTTGGAAAACTATCAGAAGCAAGCAGGTTTATTTTTAAATAATGGTCAAATGCCTAATTTGTCTTCCCTGGATCCTAGTTTTTAATTCTGTGAGATGCTTTTGTTCGGCATGTGGGGTTTTAATAAAAATGTATTTTGTTCTCTTTTTTGAAAACATTAACTTTGCTTATGGACACACAGACTACATTGTCTAGACCAGTGGGGACCAACCTCTTTTTCAGGCATGCCACAAATTAGCTTCGCATCCTCCCTGAGTGCCACTTCAGTTCTTTTTCCTTACCTGCTCTGCTGCTCAACTTCCTGCTCCTTGCCTTGTGCTCCCTGACTTAGTTGCTGTTCTGCTAGCTGCTCTCTGTCCTATCTGCCACTGTGCTGCCTGTCCCCTTCCCAATTTGCTGTGTGCCACACACAAAGGCTGCACATGCCACTCATGACACTTGTGCCACAGCTTGACCACCCATGGTCGAAACCCAAGCATGACATGTCTGCTGCTGCTTCTCTCTAGATAGAGCTTAAGGAAATTAACAAAGTAAAAAATACCATATATTTTATTTGAAAATGAAATACCATTTTGTCTTCAAAAATAAATCAGAATATACAGATTGACTAATTTTATTATTGCAGGTGAGAGAACACCCTTTATATCATTTAATTAAAGCACAGACACAAAAGAAGATGGGAGAAATATCAGAAGCTGTTAAGACCTTGCGAATGGCAAGAAGTTTACCTGGAATGAGAAGATCTTCAGCTTCCTCAAAATCAAAAGCAAAAAGAATTGAAATTGATACAAGTGCAAGAGTATCTGTTTTTCTTGAATTGGTAGATGTACATTGTTTGAATGGAGAGCAGGTATGGCAATCAAGTTTAATAAGAGCTTGTTATATTCACTTATTTCATTAGAAAATCTCCTGAACTAGCCCAGTCCAAAAAGGTTTTGGTTTATTATGGGGAAATATAAACTTTGGATTATGGCTGTATGGTCATAAAAGATCTGAATGTATATTAATACATGTTTTAAAATCCTGAGGGAGGGCCCCCAAAGTCTTGGACTTCAGAATTTGTATATACTATTTTGCCTTTTCTTAGTGAAGATAATTTTGATAACTTTTTTTTTTTTGAGTCTCTAGTGCCTAAAATGCTTCCTTCATTTTATCCTAACAAGGGTTAACTTTGAAGCTGATAAGCAATAAGCTAAGACTTACGTTGCTGTCATTAGCTGTACTGAAAATACACATCTACTTACTCAGTGTTGTTGGATTTTCAATACCAGTTGGATTCTGGTATTCCATTTTTTTTTACGGTATATTCCCTAGGAATAAACACTGGTGGTATACTCCTACACATGGGACTGTAATTACAAAAGTATTCGTTCATCTTTCTGATACTTATGTACTTCACTTAAACATGAATAAAATTAACTTTTTTCAGGTCAGATGTCTTGAAGTAAGCTGCACTT
Organism: Crocodylus porosus; assembly: GCF_001723895.1. Classification (NCBI taxonomy): domain Eukaryota; kingdom Metazoa; phylum Chordata; order Crocodylia; family Crocodylidae; genus Crocodylus; species Crocodylus porosus. The sequence continues at coordinate 47,067,003 of NW_017728949.1, forward strand.
TTTCTCTAGTGGTCAGCCATTTATTTGTAAGGTAGCTCCCACTGGCTATAGTAACCATTTCAAAATGAACAAAAAACACTAATTTTATCCATTTACAGCATGAAGCTGCTAAAGTACTGCAAGATGCTATTAATGAATTCTCTGGCACACCTGAAGAACTGAGAGTTATGATTGCTAATGCAGACCTGGCCCTTGCACAAGGAGATGTAGAACAAGCCTTGACCACGCTCCGAAATATTACACCTGAGCAACCTTACTTTGTACAAGCCAAAGAAAAAATGGCAGATATTTACCTTCAGTACGGAAAAGACAAGAAGTTATATGCAAGCTGCTATAGGTAAAAGTTAATGGTCTATATTCCATTGCTTTTCCATGTGTTTTTAAAGCCATTTAAACCAGTGGCTGGCAACTGTTACAAGCCACAAGGTGGAACAACTGCTTTGGTTCAGTGCAGGATAAGTGGCTTCAGTGGTACATAGGCAGTGGGGGGCTTTCCCTACTATCCAACTGAGTGCAAGCACAACTTCCAAGGAGTAGAGAACTGTCCTGGGACTTGGCAGCTGGAAGCTATGTCCACGCTACTGCCACTTCTTGCTGTTCTTCCCCCCGCCTCACAGCTGCCCCCATCCCACAGCCTTGGGAGGGCAGGGAGAACCAATGGCAGCAGAGGCACAGCTGGAAGTTGCCTGGCCCTAATGTAGCTTTTCACTGCCTGTCTCCGGCATGCATGCAGACTCAGACACAGGCATAGGCATAGTCTTCCAGCTCCGCAGGCTAGAACTAGTGATTGATCTGGCTTGCGGGTCTTATGATACATTCAGTTGAGTGCTGTGATGACAGAAGTAAACATCAGAATAAATGCTTCCTATATGAGTAATAAATTTTAAACTAGAAACTTGTTCTGAATTCTAAAGAATATTTAGAGTTCTTAAATTTTTTAAATAGTTTGCTTATTAGCTTCATGGATAAAAAGTTCAAAACTCCTGCATTGTTTTCTTATAGTAACTTTTGCTAATGTTCAACATGGATACTTTGAAAAAAGCAGAGATTTTTTTTTTCATTTTACAGTCCTCTTAATTGATGTATATTTTGTGTAATTGACTAAATATCCAAGATATTTAGGAAAATAAGCACATACATATTTTAAGTGATTTTTGTTATGAGTCTACTAAGTCAGCAGTTTAACTTCCATTCTTATGTGATATCTAGCAGTTACTATCCTGTTGCACCACAGTGACCTATACCATGCTTGAATAGATAATTGATTTATGAGTCTTGGGTTTTATTTTCACATGCCATGCTCATAGTATAAACTCTAGGATTTTGAGGATGGGCATACAAATTGATAAGAAGAACTGTGGTGCTATAGGCAACATATACTAATTGTGAGCACCTTAGGACTGCCCCTTTTCAAATTTAGTGTTTTCTCCTGTTTTAAGAATAAACTTTCCTTCCCTTTGCTAAGTCTTAGGGTGATTGCTAAAAGAACCTGTCCCACATGAAATAGAAAATCTCACTTACTTGCCTGCCTGCTTTCCTTTGTGAACTTAGTTTTTTTTCTCATGTAGAAATCTATCCCCATCAGCTTCCTGCTGCTCTCAGCTGTCCAACCTTGATTTTTTTTTTTTGATTGAGGAAAATGGAAATGACTCAAAGTGCTTGCTGAATAACAAATGGTTTATGGTTTGAGTCATGACTCCTGATGACTTGCAGTCCAGCTCACCTGCATGCTACTGACTGATCTTCCTTTCTGTTAGTTCACTTGCTACCTGATCTCACGGTGGCCAGGAAGCTTAGCTATGCAGAGAGAGCCACCTGGAAACTGGCCAGTCTCTTAAGGATTTATATGATAAGTTAAAAGACTACACAATATTACTATTAATGTGGTTCTCTGAGCCATCTTTGAGCTTCAGAATCACTCTGGTATTTGACATGTTACTTGTTGGAGTCCGTGACGACTTGGAAGGAGTTGAGCAAGTCATTAAATGTAAAGTTGAGATCCTAGATGATTTTGTGGGACATCCTGCACAAAAACCTACCCTTAAACAAAAAAAAAAAAAGTATGTATAGGTATATAGCAAATGCATAGTCATTCTTTAAAATTTTCCCCGTACTGTGTAAACAAACATTCAAGCAAGACTAATGCTTTTGAGGATGTGGTTAACAAATTATTATTATTATTTATTGTCTGTGTCTACTGCATTGTCACCATAAAGAAGTGATAAGGTAACTAAATTATATTTTGACAAAGACTAGTTTCCAATAGCATTCAAGCTTTATAAATCTTGTTGCTTTGAACTTTCAGGTTTTATGTAGTAAGTTGTTCTGGTATATAAATACATGCCAGGAGCTAGTACTTTATTTTTTTTATTGCATAGGCTAAATACATTTCCAAATTACTTTTTTTTTTTTTTTTTTTAATTGTGTGTAAGCTTGTCTGTTGTTCATCAAATATTTCTCATATTAATACGCTGTGTTTTATCATGAAGGTTCCCAAAGTAGTTTATAAACTGTCCTGAATAGGCAGAAATCTCATATGCCACAATGGGAAGAAAGAAGAAAAGAAGCATATCATAGCCAGTTGAAACTTGAGAGTGAATTTAGGTAGGCAGAATATAGCTAAATACCCAAACTGGAACTTGGCTAGGATTTAATGGAGCTGTTCCTGTAAGAACTGCCACAGATGTTATAACAACCTCAAGTGATCAGGACTTCTCTTTCTTTTGCAACAACCTCTACAGTATTATGGCTATAAAGAGTCGAGTAGTATACTTGCTCTCCCTTAACTTTCCCATAGGTTTAAGTACCATGGGAAGAGTCTATTATTACACTTCTAAAAAGTGTCTGTGTAAGAACAGAATGCAAAATGAATAACAGGATACAAACTTTTGTTTTTTGTTCTGTTTTTAAGTTTGTTGTAAGGAAAATGGCTTATTATGTAGAACAGGGGTCACCAAGTTATGGCCCACTGAGGTGCATCATCCAGCTCACAGGGTTCCCCACAGGTCTGGAAATTAAACCTGCTGTTATTCATCCTGCCACCAATTTTCCACACTTCTGAGGAGCCCCATGGGCCACCACTGATATAGGAGTTTTAACTGAACTTGAAATTCAGTTTCACAGTGATATAGACTTGAGCTACACTGACTGTAGCCATGTGCCAACGGAGTAGCACTGGTGATTGAAAGATGGAAGGGGTGGAAGAGGGACAGGGATCACCAAAGCCAAGGGAAATCTAGGAAGGAAAGAAGAGTTGCTTTATAAGCTCAAAGATAAAAAGTTAGCTCTCTTCCCTTCTAGTCACTGGGGGAACAATGCTTACAGGAAGGATAGGAATGTCTAGAAAGACATTCTAAAGTGGGGAGGAGACGAAACTCACTCAGTAAGTTGGGAATTGTAGCTTCTCATATGTTCTAAGTATACTATAGTCCATTAGTCTTACCTCGGTCCTGGGGAAGCTCTTTTTGAGAAATCTCCAGGAGCACATCTGTGAGGGACCAGCAGGGGAGATTATGCTTGGGGGCAACGAAAATGGGTTCATTAGAGGCAGGTCCTGTCAGACCAACCTGGTGGCCTTCTATGACCAGGTCACAAAATCCTTGAATGCAGGTGTCGTGGTAGACGTAGTCTTTCTGGACTTTAGGAAGGCCTTCAACACTGTCTGTCATCCCATTCTCATTAAAAAATTGGGCGACTGTGGTGTCGATGCCTACAGAGTCAGATGGGTTGCCAGTTGGCTGGAGGGCCACACCCAGAGAGTGGTGGTGGATGGGTCATTTTCGACCTGAAGGGATGTGGGCAGTGGGGTTCCTCAGGGCTCGGTCCTTGGGCCCACACTGTTCAACATCTTCATTAGCGACTTGGACGAGGGAGTGAAAAGCACCTTGTTCAAATTCGCAGATGACACTAAGATGTGGGGAGAAGTGGGCATGCTAGAGGAGAGGGACAGGCTGCAACTAGAGCTGGACAGGTTACAGGAGAGGGGCGGATGAGAATAGGATGGGTTTCAATACTGACAAGTGCAAAGTATTGCATTGGGGAGGAAGAACCAGTAGCATACCTACAGGCTGGGGAACTCCCTTCTCATCAGCACGGAGGCAGAAAAGGATCTTGGAATCATTGTTGAGTCCAAAATGAACATGGGCCGCCAATGTGAGGATGCGGTCAGGAAAGCTAACTGCATCTTGTCATGCATCCAGAGATGCATCACGAGCAGGTGCAGGGAGGTGATCCTCCCCCTCTATGCGGCACTGGTCAGTCCACAGTTGGAGTACTGCGTCCAGTTCTGGGCGCCGCACTTCAGGAGGGATGTGGACAGCATGGAGAGGGTCCAGAGGAGGGCCACTTGCATGGTCAGGGGGCAGCAGGGCAGGCCCTACGAGCAGAGGCTATGGGACCTGAACCTGTTCAGCCTCCACAAGAGAAGGCTGAGAGGGGATCTGGTGGCAGCCTACCAACTGGCCAAGGGGGACCAGCAGGCTATGGGAGCACAGGGTCCCTGTTCCCCAGAGCACTACCGGGAGTAACGAGGAATAATGGTCATAAGCTGACTGAGAGTAGATTCAGGCTAGATATCAGGAGGCACTACTTCACAGTCAGGGCAGCTAGGATCTGGAACCAACTTCCAAGGGAAGTGGTGCTCACTCCTACCCTGGGTGTCTTCAAAAGGAGGCTAAACAGTGACCTAGCCAGGGTCGTTTAACCCCAGTACTCTTTCTTGCCCATGGCAGGGGATCAGACTTGATGATTTGCTCAGGTCCCTTCCGACCCTACCAACTATGAAACCACTGTGTTTAATTGCTTTATCTATATTGGAAAATTTGACTCAGTAGGATGAAGGTAGTCCGGAAGAACTGTGTTGCGGATGAGAAGTGGGGTTTGATAACTGTGTTGAAAAATGTGGCAAAGAACCTACTTGGTTTCCTTTTTATTTAGTACTGAAATTAATTTTGTAAATATATGGAATTGCCTTTGTGCAAGCTCCCCTGAGGAAAAATGTACAAAAAATGGTTTGAGGTGTAGGGCTTTAGTTGAGTTTGGGCAGTCATTTATGTTTTAGTAGAAATTTAATTTAGCGTAGCATTCTAGACAATACATTGGAGGGTGGTGGGTGAATTTCTTCTTTCTGGTTTCAGTAAAATGCAGACAAAATTAGCCTCTTTTTTTATTTCAGAGATGTAAATTGAAACACAAGATCTCATTTCTCTCTCTCTCTCATTCTTACCACATGGGCTTTTAAGATGTTGAATTGGTTCAAGCCATTTGATCCAAGATGACTGCATTCAAAAAAGTTTTACTATATTTATTAATTATTCTTTGAAATACTGATGTTAGCAACTTTATAACTAACAAGATTGTCCTCTTTTTTCAGAGATCTGGTAGAACAGTTGCCAAGTTCTCATACTTTTCTTCTTCTTGGTGATGCATACATGAATATTCAAGAGGTAAGTGTCTGCATCTTGAGAGATGAACAGAGTAGCTGAGTAGTTAGTTGGATGTCAGATTAGCAGATTTTATGCTACTTACCATTCTAGTTCTGTCAGTAGGTGTTTGGAAAGCAAAATACACTTAAAAAAACCCATAGAGCATATCCACATGAGCACGCACATGCCTCTTGCCCCGCCTCACAACCCTTTGAGGCGGGACAACAGGCATGTGTGGGAACGGAAAAATGTTCCCTGCACTGCAAACTTGCAGCAGGGGGAGAAAATTAGACCCCTGGATATCCAGGGGTCTAAAAAAATCAAAGCTGAAAAGAGGCAACCGGAGGCTGGATCCTCCATAGAGATGCTCCAGCTGCCAGAACATCACTATGGTTGGCCCCTTGCCCTGATGGTGAAATATGTGGCCAGCCAGGCCGCATGTTTCAGCGCCAGGGCTCTGGTGCTGGTGAGTAAGGGGTCGGGGGGGCTGGAGGGGACCCCCAATAGCTGCACCCACTCCCTCAGACCCCCCGACCCCTGCCAGGGCCAGCCCCTCCCCCCATCAGCTCCCCCGAGGCTGCTGACCCGTGCCTTGGCTGACCCCATCTTCCCAAGGTGCCCCCACCCCACTTTAAAAAAACAAGACAAAACCAGCACTTATCAACTGTCATCTGTCTGACTGGGGCCCTGCCTGCACAGTGCGGGGCAGGCTGACGGCACCAGCAGCCTCAGCCCAGGCCCTGCTGCCCTCCCACTGCCCTGTGCTGCCCGGGAGTTCTCTGCCAGAGGCCCCCTTCACCCCTGCTTCTAAGGTAAGCAGAGGCTTTTTTTTTTTTCCTTCTGTTCTTTTTCGGGTTTTTTTTTAAGTGATGGTGCCTGGGGTTGTGGGTTTAGCCTTAGTGGGGCTGGGTAGGGCATCCATTTGGGTGGGGCTGCAGCAGCTGGTAGGGGATGGGGCCAGGTGGGGCAGCAATCGGGGGGGCTGGGGCGGGGCATGTGGGCCTTGCAGGGGGGGTGGTAGCTCCTGCGGGGGCCATTTGGCCCCCATTGGGCTGAACCCTTTGTGAGGGGGGGTGCAAATCCACTGTTGGGGGGCTGAACCCTTTGTGTGGGGGCCATCTCCCTGTAGGAGGGCAGCAAAATATTTATTCATGAAACCTGTATTTAGCATTAACTTTATTGTGATAAGGGATTTGCTTTAACACTGTAGATATATCCATAAAACATTGCCCAACTGATATCTCTCTCTCTTTCTTTATAGTGGTCTTTTGTTTTACTTGTGGAGGAACATGGATTTGGGGGTATTTTAGAGTGATTTGGAGGATTTTTTTTTAATCAGGGATTTTTCAGTTTTCCAATAGGGAACACCAGAATTCCTGCTAGGGAGGCCAGTGGCAGGACCCTGCTTGCTCAGAGCTGGCACCTTGGACCTATCTGGCTGTGGCTGACCTGGCCAAATGGGGCCAGGAGGACATGCTTTGATAGTTCAAAGCAGGCCACCACACCCAGAACATCTTCTGGATGATAGCTGCCCAGATGGCTGAGCAGGGGTCACAAATGGCAGTAGTGCCTCACAAAAGCCAACCCTGCAACCGCAGTCCACTGGCAGCTGTCTAGAGGGGTAGATGTGTCTACTGGCTCTGCAGTCCCCATCTGAGTCTGGCAGGTGCATAGCAGGTCATAGCCAGGCAGCAGCCCCCGCTACCAGCCTGCTGCAGTGGATAGCGGGTGCAGGGAGCTCTCAAGGCTGCTTCAGCAGTCCAGCTGGCACAAGGGGTAGGTACCAATTGGCTGGGTCCCAGGAGCTCCTGAAAGCGAGTAGCCCTGAGCTATTTGCCAGGGCAGCTTTTTACACTGCTGGGGACAGCACAGGTGCTGGCCCTGGGTTCTAGCTCCCCCTGGCAGCAGATCCAGGAGCCAGGCAGAGTTATTTTGCCCCAAGTGGCACAGTTTGCTCCACAACAAAATGCATGTCCAAGCACATGCGCTGAAGCAAGAAACCCTGGATCAAATTAGCACTGCTTCTATTTGAGCTGCTGCAAGTGCATGTGCTTGCATGTGTGGAAGTACCTATAGGGTTTTATTCAGTGATACTCAGCCATGGTGCTGCAACACTTTGAGTTACCTTTAAAACCTTTTAAGGATTCTGTGGAATGCCATGCAGTATTAGCACTGTTGGGCAAAAAAATGATTTGGAAGATAAATCCAGTTTAAGTAGAAATTCATAGTGTTAAATACCCTGACCTAATCTGGTCTTCCTGGGTTATGCTCTATTTTTCTATAGTCAGAAAAAAAAAAAAAAAGGTGAGTGAAACTTAAGAGCTGGCATTTTCTGAGGGATGCCACAAGTCTCAAAAGGTTGAGAACTACTGGCTTAATTACCAGCTAAAAATAGAATACCATACTGATTTTTAACTTAGCTCTTTAGTATTAAGGTAAAGCTTCTAAGGGATGAGCATCAGAGATTTGGGAGGATCATGGAGAAGAGCATTATAACTTCAATGAACAGTCAGTCATCCACAAGACCTAATAGTGGTTAGAGAAATGAGCTAAATTCAATTCAGAAATAAGTTAGAAAATCATGGAACGGTTCAGAAGCTTATCTGGGTAACTTGCTGAAGTTTGTTAAAACTAGAGCTTAATTTGGGAGTGTTCAAGTCCTGCAGGTTTTGAGTGAAGATGAAGCAAGCTTAATTTAAATTGGTAAGTTCAGTAAGATGGCAAATAACTATGTGACAGTCTCACATTCAGTATTCACAAAGGAAGGTGGAAGGGGAAGCAAAATGTTTAGTGCATGCAATACATTTCAGTCCTTGAATCAATTGGTTGGGTCAGCATGTCTGTGGAACACGCAGATCTGAAAGTTCGGGTCACTGTAGGTGATCTCTGTCTTGGACATAAATACTTGGCTTTTATTTTTTTGATCCTTTATCCTTTCTTATGGTGACCTTCAAAAGGAAGATGAAATTTGAGTTAAACCTGGATTTGTTCAGAGCATCTCCACTAAGTAGCTGGTTACCTGGGATATTTCAGCACAGAAACATGTTGAAGAATGCTAAAATCTGTGTTCATATGTTTATACTGCTGCAGTCTTAAGCAATTATCTTGTGCAGTTATCCTGAGAAGCATCATGATTTTGTGAGCAAGACATTTTGGAGCTGTTTCTTACGTTGGTATTAATAGGTTGCTTGCAGCAAATTGAGCTCATGACTGAGCCCTTTTGGCATAGTTTTGTGACTTCATTATCTGTTCTTTCAGCCTGAAGAAGCCATAGAAGTGTATGAACAGGCTTTAAAGAAAAACCCTAAAGACGCAGCTTTGGCAAGTAAAATTGGAAAAGCCCTAATCAAAACCCATAATTATTCAGCGGTATGTTGTAAATACTTTAGGAACATGTGCTGTGTAAGTGGAGCAGTGTCTTATTTAATGCTATTTTTTCCCCTCCTAATATGCAGGCAGATAAACATTTTACTGTGAAGATACCAAAAATGTTCATTCTCCTCAAATGAGGGTTTCTTTTTTCTGTGAGGGCTAAGTAGACTAGCTGATGTCTTACAGAAAGCTTGTACAAACATTCTACTTGAGGAAAACCACATATTTATATTATTTTTCATTGCTAAGTTCATCTTCATAAATATTTGATCTTAGTTGCGTTTAAGAGTTCATCTCTTTTAGATTGCTTCCTTTCTGAAGTTGCAAAACCCTGTTTATCATAACGTAATCAGAAATAAATGATGGTATCACAGTGCAGGATTGAATTTCATCTTGGAAATGAGCAATGTGTAATGGTGCATTTTATACAAGTTTTTTATTTATTTTACTACTATCACAAAGTGCACAAAAATGCAAGATAAAGTGTGTGGAATTTGCTATTTATTTACAAGAATTGCCTGGGTTAAGACAGCAGAACAGATGTTTTCTAAAACATACTTTGGACATGTCTGTATGCTTTAGTTACCTTGATACAGCTCAATGAATTGATGACTGTATATTTAGCATTACTTCTTAATAAAGTTTTGAGTATTCATCTGTGTAGATCCCACTCTAAATGCATGTGCATGTAATGCAGAAGACATCAAAATCTTTGAATAGTACCATTAGTGCACTAGTGCCGTGCATCTCCTCCTCCCCCTCCCAACTCCCACATCTCAGCAAGGAGCTAGGGAACTGTTCTGTTCCCTAGTTCCTGTGGCAGTGAGAGGAAAAATCCATTTGTTCCATCTTCCTTGTAATTTCTTTACAGTTAGGATTTACTAACAACATCCCTCCTTTTTCCTTACCCTTCCTCCCACCCTCTGCCCTCCTCTTACCTTGAGGAATGAGAGCAAGCAATCACTGCCCTTTTGTCTTGAAGAGTCATCTATTGGCACATCTGTTTGCTGCTCATTTTCAATTTGAACAAGAGGGTCAAGGATGTTTCATTAAAGTTGTATTCTTCAAACTTTACACCCTGAAATACCATATTTGCTTGAATCTAAGACAAGTTCCACCACTGACATTTAACATGGGGAGGAGGGGAAGACCCTCATCTTAGAATTGAGTACAAGGGCAGTAGAGGGGCAGGTAGCCTCTGGCTCAGCATTTAGTTCCTACCTGGTGTTACGGCTGCAACTGCCTGTACCCACTCTCTGCCACCTCTCCCAACTAGCCTCTTTTCCCTAATGCAGCCTCTGCTCCCCTCCTTTCCCCATTCCCTCCTCTCCTCTCCCTTGCTCTGAACTGGCAGGCTCCACATGGTATGTCTACTGTGGGGGGCATGGAGGAAAGGTTGAGGCAGTGTGGGAAGCAGGGACCAGAGGCTGACAGGAGGGCAGGCACAAACAGGGTAAGCTGATTGACTTTCCCACACAGTGCCGTAACAATGAAGTTTGGCGCCTGGGGCAAAACCTGCAGCAGCAACCCTCCCTTGCCCCACACACAGATCCAGGCAGCACACCCTTGCCTGGGAGTGCGAGCAGTAGCAGGAGCTGCCTTTCCCCCATCCCCACGACACCTCTCCCCCCTGGCCCCTAAAATGAGCAGCTTGCAGTTCTGGCTTGTGCCCCACTTTGGCTGGGCATGGCCTGTTGGTGCCCCTTTGCTTCGGCGCCCAGGGCAGTTGCTCTGCTTCCCCCACCCCCTTCCTATGGCACTGTTCCCACACCACCTTCCCTCCTAGCAGCAGTGGGAGTGAGGGGGATGAACTGAAGATGATCCTCCAATAATTGGATTCTATACGTGGAAGATTATAACAAAATCTATCCATTGTTCATCTATAGAATCTAATTATTGGCAGGTAGTCTTAAATTCAGGGTCATCTTTGATTTGGTTAAATGTTACATGAATCAACTTTCAAGGGTAAACAGATTATCTCTAAGTCGTAGGGTAGCCACACCAGTACTAACTGGTGTGCAGATTTTAAAATTAATTGAGGCATAAGATCTGTTTTAAGATTAGCAGCTGCTCCCAGCCTTGAACCAAAGACCCGTACTGTTCTTTCACCAAGTCTTAATCAGACTTTTGGGCTAAACTTAAATAGATGCTTCTTTTCTCAAGGAGAAGTTTAAACTTCTGCTTTCTTTCTGGCAGTGGGGTACTGAGCCAACTAATGCAGCAGGGCTGGTTATTTGACTAGTCAAAAAATGCTCAGTCACTTGACCTGTTAAATATTGTCAAATACTGATGAAATATTTTAAGCATTAATTTGTTAGAACAGTTAAGGGAGGTAACTTTAATATTCAGAAGGTTAGATACTTATGCCAATTACAAAAACAAGTTCTTTTATAACTGTCAATGTTGAGTAAGCATAAATGTGAATTATATTCAAGACAAAACTGTTCTCCTTTTCCTTGTTTTTATTCCAAAACCCCAGGGTCAGACCAAACAATTTATACAATAAATAAAGGAAAATAAATTAATCAGAAATAAAACACACACAGCACTATGAAAGACTGCGACCAGTGTTTTAAAATGTAGTTATGCTAAATAGGCAGCAGGTCAAGTTTTCAAGCATTTTGCTGTTTGCGTTTGGGAATATCTGTAGTCACAGCAGATGGCCAGTAGGAGAAGCTTTTCTATGCTGCTGGTTTTGGTTCTTTCTAGGCCTGTGCGAATAGGGAAAGTATTCCATTCGGATTTGGCTGATTCAGAGGACAGTGATTTGATTTGGAGATACGGATCACTGTCCTGAATTGATTCGGCTGAATCAGCTTCGGGAGATTCGGTGCCAATTAGGAAAGATTTGGCAATTTAGATCATCCGGGGAGAGACAGGCACAGCTGGGCGGTTGCATGTTCTCCCTTGGCTCCTCTGGCAGTGTCTGCCTCTCCCTGGGCAGGGAGGAAGGAGTGGAGCTGAAGGAGAAGCCCGCATGGCTTCCCTGCCCGGCCCCATCCCCCACCCAGCCCCAGCCTCGTCCTGGCACTTAAAAGCCCCGCACTCACCAGCTGCAGTAGCAGTGATCAGGGCCTCTGAGGGCTCATGGCAGAGCCCCCCTCCCCCAGTGGGTGGCAACAGGAATTGTCCCTGCCCCTGTCTGGCACCCATATGGCAGCTGCTCCATGGTGCACATACAGCACGGCTCAGTAGGGCACTGCATGCTGCCTGGGAGCTGGGGCTGCTGGGTGGAGCCACCCTGGTTCCCACATGGCATGCAGCGCCCTGCCGAGGCGCGCTGCACCTGTGCCATTGGGCGGCTGCCACACAGGTGCTGGGGTGGGGGGCAATCCCTACTGCCCCCCATTGCCCCATGCTGCACAGAGGTGCTCTGCCATGAGCCCTCAGAGGCCCCAGTCACTGCTGCCAGAGCTGGTGAGTGCAGGGCTTTAAGTGCTGGGACTAGGCTGGACTAGCCGGGGGATGCAGCCAGGCAAGGCAGCCATTGGGACTTCTCCCACAGCTCCTCTGGCTGTCCCTGCCTCTGCCCCAGTATGGGGAGCCATGGGGTCTATGCCCTGCTGCCGCTTGCCCAGTTGGTGCAGGGAGGCAGGATGCAATGCAAGCACGGCTCGCTCTGGACGGTAGCAGGGCATAGCCCCTACTCCCAGCGCTGCTGCACCTGCATCCCAC
>NW_017728949.1:47079483-47084775 GCF_001723895.1 Crocodylus porosus
TGCTGCCGCTTGCCCAGTTGGTGCAGGGAGGCAGGATGCAATGCAAGCACGGCTCGCTCTGGACGGTAGCAGGGCATAGCCCCTACTCCCAGCGCCCCAGTCCCTCCTTCCCCCATGCCCCTTCTCTCCCCCAGACTTACCAGCGGGAGGCAGCTGGGCCTGTTTATTCTGTGGCTGAATACTTAGCCTGTTTAGTCTATGGCTGAATTTCCAAAGCAGCCAAATCTTTTTCAAATCGATTCAGATGCTTCAAATAGTTTCAGAGGTTTTAATTGGTCTGATTTGATTCAGATTCCAAAATTTGGTCCCTGAATTGGGCTGAATCTTGTCCAAATTGAATTGGCTACCGAAGCTTCTCATAGCCCTAGTTCATTCCTCAACTCTGAGTAGCTTCTGCAGTCCCACATGATTTAATTGGGGGGGGTGGTAGGGAGGAAGAGAAAGAAAGTAGGAAGACCTCAGGAGAGAGGAATAGGGCAGAGTGTGCCAGTTCCTGTGTTGTGGGAGGGAGTGGGGAAAGGAGGGGAGAGAAAGTTGGCTTTAAAAAAAACAAACAAACAAACAAACAACTTTGTAAGCCTTTATTTTACAGATACTAAAAACAAATGGTAGAAGTACAAAGCTGTGTAATCCTTCCAAGGGCTGAGCCGAAAACACTTGTCAGTGACAGAAACCAGATTGAAACCTTTTCCCCCAAGCCCCTCATGGGATTACACTTGTAGGACTTGCTGTGTATCTTCCACCTTGCATAGAACCTTCCCAGGCCGATCTGCCATTGGCCCACCCACCTGTTTCTAGGCCAACCACCTGCTTTCTCATCTGCCATGCCTTGATGATATCTAATGAAGTTGTTCATTAGGTGGGAGGCTGCCCATTTCTTGCCCCAATGCCAGGAGGCGCTATCTGTGGCTCTGTTCCTCCTCTACACCACAGCCTAAGCCTCGTAGATGGCATCCACAGATGTTAACCTCACCTGCCCCCACTGGGCCCCAGAATCCTCTAGTCTAGACCCCTACAAGATCCCTCCACTCAGGCAGCCTATTCCGAACTCATTCTGGGCTGCATAACTCCCTGAACTATTTCCTCTCTCGGGCATGGTCCCCCCAGGACCTTTGGCCATACAGGCCCTGGCCTCACCTCCAAGGCCAGTCAAAAACCCCAGGCAGTCAGCTGTGGGCATCCCTTGCGGTGGGCCTCTGGCCCCAGCATCAACCAGTTGAGTGTATTTTAAGTCAGGCTTCCTCTAGCCCACTCTCCTGGGTCCTACTAGGTGTAACCCACCCAGTTGTGGGAGCTGGGGTTAAGGCACTCCGATTTACGTTTCACCGGGGTGGTAACTGGCCTGGCATTTCCTGAAGGCTCCCGCACCACTGAGAGCCCCACCAGGCCACCCACTCCCAGCAGGGTGCAGTTTTAGGTCATGCCTAGGACCAGGTGCCTCCAAACCATCTCCTACAGCTCCTGCCCTTACCTCCCAGGATGTTACATGGAGCTTTGCAGCCAGGCAATGTTACTGCCTGGCCTGCCAGCAGCGAACTGTTCTGTGTATATATAAGTGACCAGAGATCTAAAATGGCCACTGCAGTCAAGCACCTGCTGGCTGCTTGGCTCAGTCCTTAAAGTGGCAGGCACCAACAGTGCCATGCCACAGGCCTCCTTGATGGCTTAGCATGACACAGACTGGTCTGCATAGCATGAGAGAGAGAGAATCCTGACTCCTTGGCAGCTGCCAACTTCAGCACTGAAAATGACCGTAGATATCTTGAAGGCAGGACAGATTGGTATCTTGTAGATTAAGTAAATTGTAGATGCATAAGCATTTGTGTCTATGAAGGGACTGCAGGATGCAGGGCTTCTAAATAGAAAACAGTTATTAGAATACAAAGAGTGGTGAAGAAGGAGGAAAATGGAGAGAGCACTGCTAGTAGAGATGAGAAAAAAGCAATCCCTGATGTAGGTATCAAATTTATGCCCAAGTCAGCATAAATTGCCATAGTTTACATGTGCAGTAACCTAAATTATTATGCAGTAATGTGCACATCTAGATGTGCCTGCTATGGTATATCTATCTCCCAGTGGATAACTTGAACTTTTGCCCTGCTGTTCAACTAGATCAGGGCGGGTCTTGCTTTAAACTAGGGATATGCGCTTCAGAGGCCTGACTTGTTTGTCTTGGGCAGCCCTGTTTTAAATTATACCCAACTAACAAACCACATATGTTGGTCAGTAGAAGCTTGGACCAACAACTTGGGAGGAGTATAAGAATATTGCTTGGGCGTGAAGGGATGAAATCAGGAAGGCCAAAGTGCAATTGGAGTTGCAGCTAGCAAGGGACATGAAGGGTAACAAGGTTTTCTATGAGTATGTTAGCAACAAGAGGAAGGTCAGGGAAAGTGTGGGTCCCTTACTGAATGGGGGGAGCCAGCTTAGTGACAGATGATGAGGCCTGAAGTACTCAATGCTTTTTTTACCTTGGTCTTGACAGGTAAGGTCAGCTCTAAGACTACTGCACCAGGCAGCACAGTGTGGGAAGGAGATCAGCAGCCCCCCGTGATGAAAGAACAGATTAGAGGCTATTTAGAAAAGCTGGAGATGTACAGGTTCATGGAGCCAGATGAAATGCGTCTGAAGATGCTGAGGAAGCTGGCTGATGCGATTGCAGAGCCACTGGCCATTATCTTTGAAAACTCATGGCGATCGAGGGAGGTCTCAAATGACTGGAAAAAGGGCAAATATAGTACCCATCTTTAAAAAAGGGAAGGAAGAGGATCCAGGGAACTACAGACCAGTCAGCCTCACCTCAGTCCTTGGAAAAATCATGGAGCAGGTCCTCATGGAATCCATTGCTAAGCACTTGGAACAGGTGATTAGGAACAGTCAGCATGGATTCACTAAGGGCAAGTCATGCCTGACCACCCTGATTGCCTTCTATGATGAGATAACTGGCTCTGTGGATATGAGGGAAAGCAGTGGATGTGATGTACCTTGACTTTAGCAAGGCTTTTGATACGATCTCCCACAGCCTTTGTGCAAGCAAGCTGAGGAAGTATGGGTTGGATGAATGGACTGTAAGGTGGATAGAAAGCCAGCTGGAGTGATGAGCTCAACAGGTAGTAATCAATGGGTCGATGTCTAGCTGGCAGCCAGTATCAAGTGGAATGCCCCAGGGGTTAGTCCTGGGGCCAGTTTTGTTCAATATCTTCATTAACTATCTGGAAGATGGGATGGATTGCATGCTTAGCAAGTTCATGGATGACACCAAGCTGGTGGTTATAGTAGATACACTGGAGGATAGGGCTAGAATTCAGGGTGACCTAGACAAATTGAAGGATTGGGCCAAAAGAAATCTCAAGAGGTTCAACAAGGATAAGTACAAAGTCCTGCACTTAGGATGGAACAATCGCATGCACCACTACAGCCTAGGAGCTGATTGGCTAAGCAGCAGCTCTGCAGAATCGTCTCCCCTGCCCCCCAGCACCCGTGTCAGCAATATGCCCTTGTTGACAAGCTAGTTTACAGCATACTGGGCTGCATTAGTAGGAGTGTTGCCAGAATATCAAGGGAAGTAATTATTCCATTCTTCTGCACTGATGAGGCCACATCTGGAGTACTGTGTCTAGTTTTGGGCCCCCCACTTTTAGAAAGGATGTGGACAAGTTGGAGAGAGTCCATTGAAGAGCAACAAAAATGGTTTTGGGGCTGATGCATATGACTTATGAAGAGAAGCTGAGGGAACTGGGTTTACTTAGTTTGGAGAAGAGAAGACTGAGAGGGGATTTGATAGCAGTCTTCAAAGTAGTCTTCACTGCTTTGGAGCAGTGGCTCCAAAGAGGATGGAGCAGCGGTTCCCAAACTCTGACAGATTGCACACCACCAATTGAAAATGATACAACCTTAAGTACCAGCACCAAACTTTTTCATATGAAGTAATTATAATAAATCTGTTAACGCATACCACTAACAGGTTGTTTCCATACCATTGGTGGTACCTATACTGCAGATTGGGAACTGCTGAGCTAGACTGTTCTCAGTGGTGACAGATCACAGAACAAGAGGAGACTGTCTCAAGTTGCACTGAGGGAGGTTATGTTGGATGTTAGGGAAAACTTTCTTACTAGGAGGATGGTGAAGCACTGGAACAGGTTACCTAGATGGTGGAATCTCCATCTGTGGAGGCTTTTAGGGCCTGGCTTGACAAAGCCCTGGCTAGAATTATGTAGTTGGGGTTGGACCTGCTTTGAGCAAGGGGTTGGACTAGATCACCTCCTGAGATCCCTTCCAACTCTAATTTTCCATGATGCGTTAACATATGGTTAACATACAACCCATAGGTCCTAGCAGACACCTTTCTAGTTATTGCACAGCAGGGAAGAATCCAGGGGTCCTTATGCCACTGGCACTGCTTATGTGATGAGTTAGAGGGCCACATGACAGGGAAGGTGGCCGTGTGCCACCAGTGCAGCCCATGCAGGAGCTACCCCTGCAGCATGCATCCTGCACCAAAGACACAGCGCTTGCTTTAAAAATTATTTGATGTATTCTTATGTTCTTGCTAGAATAGTGTCACTAGTTATTAAGAACTCTGTGGCAGGTACCAGCAACTTTATTTCCTTTTACTGAAAATGCAGGAAAAGATACCAGTTTTTCTAAAGAGTATTGAGTGATTCCACCCTGCCCTACTCATTAGTCATTTCTAGTTCAAAAAAACCCCAAATCAACCAGTCTAAGAAATGTACCTAATAACAAAGACCTAAAGAAACAAGCTTGCTGTAGGGGTAAGGCTGATTCATGACTGTCTTTTCAGCTTCAAATAATGGAACATCAAGTTTTGTTTGCAAAGTAAAGTTATCTGATCTGGGATAGCTTCCCATCCTCGTTTCAGGCCAGATTGCTTCAGGACTCTAGAGCAGTGTTTTCTGAGCAGTGTGTTGCAGCACAAAAGTGTACCATCAGAAATGAACAGATGTTCTGCAAATTTTGCCACGGCAGTGAGCTACAATTAGCTACAATAGGTGTGAGGATGGGGAATGCCTTAACAGGTGTGTCACAGAAAAATTTTATTAATGTAAGTGCTTTGGGCTGGAAAAGGTTGGGAAGCACTGCTCTAGAGGAGTTAAAAGCCATTAGGTATAAGAAACAGCTGAAGGCAAGTCACTGTAACAAACAGCTGTAGGTGCCCCTCTACACATGCAGGTAAAGAAGAGAGCAGATTTAGATTGGATATTAGGAGGAACTTCTTCACAGTTCGAGTGGCCAAGGTCTGGAACGGGCTCCCAAGGGAGGTGGTGCTCT
>NW_017728949.1:47084786-47130944 GCF_001723895.1 Crocodylus porosus
TGTATCTAGCTGGGGTAATGTAGGCCCAGCACTCTTTCCTGCTTATGCAGGGGGTTGGACTCGATGATCTGTTGAGGTCCCTTCCGACCCTAGCATCTATGAATCTATGAATCTATGAAAGGGGCAGTGGAATCTAATGTGTGATCACACAATTATGCCTCCTGCCATGCAGATGTGATCATGCATTAGTTCCCATTGCACTTTTACTGCCAGTGCAGAGGGAGCCTGGGATCCCCCTGCACCAGCTTCTATGGCTGCAATCCCTGCAGTTTACAAGGCTGGCAATGGTAGAAGCATTTTCCCTCCTGCCCATGCAGTGAGGCCCACACCTGATGAAGCGGGGGGAGGGCACCTCTTTCCCCACTGCGAGCCCCAGAGCTAATGAAGCTTGCAGGGGGGACAGCAGGGAGAACTCTGCCACTGCTGCAAGCTTCCTCAGCTGCAGGGCTGGCAGCGAGTGATGCAACCCTGTGCCTTGGAGACCTTCAGTTCATGGGGCTTCCAGCCACAGGAGAGCACCTGACCACACATTCAATTTATAGCTTGATGAGAACAAGCCACAAAATCATTACATGCTTTTTGTAGAATGACTTTGTAGTTTATTTCTTGTTTTATCATGCCATTAATTGGTTGAATGTGTAGCTGGGTCACAACTTAAGGTATGATTAACTAGTCAATTGTGTCTTTAGTGTAACATGCAGATGGGGCTTGAGACAGCAACTAGATCTGTGGTCCCCATGATAGCAATGTGAAGAGTATTGCAGTTATGGAATTCTGGTATTTCATTTATGTGCAGGGACAGAATACAGGTAAGAACTCTTTTCTTTTGAGGGTCTAGATTTAAGCTTACTTTCCCTAAAAAGTTCCAGAACCAAACTACAATCATTATGTCTTATACATGGCTTAGAACTGAGAGATCCAACTGAAGGCCCATGGGCCATGTGTTAACATACAGTCAGCATAAAGCCCACGGGCCCCCAGTGGGCACCTCTCTTGCTGTCATGCGGCAGAGATGAGTCCAAGGGTCTGTGTGCTACCAGCTCTGATCTTTCACATACCAAGGACATGCTAGGCAGAACACACAAAAGATTTTTTTTAAATCAAAGGAATTTTGATTTTTTTGTAACTTTTTATTTGTGATTTTAAAAGATTAAACAGGAGACTTAGATTTAAAAAAAAAGATGTTTTGCCAAAGCTTCAATGAATTAAATACTTGTGGGTTTCAGGCAATTGGTTATTATGAAGCTGCATTGAAAAGTGGTCAGCAGAATTTCCTGTGCTATGATCTGGCTGAGCTCTTGATGAAACTGAGGCAATATGAAAAGGCAGAAAAAGTACTTCAGCAAGCTTTAGATCATGAACCAGGTATGTATTAGTTACTTGATTACAACAAAACAGAAATTATTCTGTGTGTTTGTGTGATAGTTACAAATAAACAAGTGTAGCATAGGCATTGTATTTGACATTTTTATCATTAGCGTAGGCACTGTATAATGAACAAGATGCAATAGGATATAAAATAAAGTTAACTTTTATTTAAAGGTACCTTACAAAGAATTTCTAAATTTGGGATTTTAACTAAGCAATATAATTGTTTGAACTTTGTCGTCTTTACTCAACATGTGCAGAGAGGACCTGAAAAATGTTTCATTAACTTTCAGTGCTTTTGTCTAAGAAAGAGCATTTAACAGTGAACTTTGGACTTTTTCCTGGTTAGAAAACCATTAGGAGAATATTTTTATTGTGCACCCGTTAACAAAAAATTATTTCATTTAAAATATTAATTGACCATTGAATTTATAGAAAAACAAACTGAGTTTTAAAGTCTGATTAAATATCTTTTCTCTTAACTTGTTTTCATGCTTTCAACTTTTTAATGTCATTGTTGCACTAATTAACCAGCTTTCCAACCTATGTTAAGTCTCCAGATTTAATGAAAAAACAATCAGGAAAAGACTTGCCTATGGTCTTTATTATGTTGGAATCTGTTCTCTTTGTTAGTTTATGTATTCACTGACTTTTGAGTTAGTGAGAGCTTCGCTACCCCAAGAATCGGTTTGGCTTGCACATCCTTAAGCTTTCTTACCTCATTATTTAAGAGGCAAAAAAGCACAAGCCAAGCTTATTTCTCTCTTGTAGTTCTTAACATTTTTCTTGACTCTTATGAATCCTTAAATGAGGGATCTACAAACCCATTGAGAGAGATGTGGAACAGTCAAGCATAACTTATAACTGTACACTATATATTGTTCAGCAAAATAAAAATGAAACCCTCACAAAGTATTGTGTGGAGTAATCCTAAATTGGCTAAGAGGAAGGCTAGATTTCATAATAAATTTCTTCCAACTCTGTTAGAATATTTTCTACACAATATGTCCTTCAAGATGACCTGCTTATTGAGTATTGCACATTGTATTTTAAATATTTTAAAAGTGCATTTTGATATATATCTGTCAGGGTCATCTATATCACAGGCTGGATGAGCATCCCTGAGCTGGTCAGCAGGCCAGACTGGGACTGGCCCCTTATGGAGCAGCTGTGGAATGAGCTAGGCCTTTGGACCAGCACAGGGCATACAGTGCCCATGGCATGCAGGCAGCCGAAGAGGGTTGGGTCAGGGTGTTGTACGCAGACCCTTCTGTGCCATGTGCAAATCGATTGTAGTTTGTGCTGGCCCCGAGGGCCACATGCACAGTGAATCCCAGGGCCGGTGCATGGTGTACATGATGTGCACAGCTGGCCCAGCCACACATTGCATGTAGCCTGGTGTGCACACTACATATGGTACCCTGCCAACTGGCTCCAGGTCTGGCAGACATGGCATGGAGAAGATGCTCCATGGTGGCCTTCTATGCTATGTGCAATGCACATGGCCAGTCAAGCCCATAGGGTAAGAGCCAGTATGTGGACTCAGTCCTGCAACCCAAAGGCCAGATGTGGCTCACATGATCCCTGTCTCAATATCTGTGATCCTTGTCTTTAACACACAGCTCTATATTTTGATTTAAAAGTAATAATCCTGTTTGAGTGAATACAGTCTACATCTACTGTGTTTTAAAGCTGCCGTTCTCTGTCAGTTTGTAAACAGATAAACATTATAGCAGATAGTTTATATTCCTCAAAGCTGTTTCTTCAAAGGTTTGACACAACCACTAAGTGAAGCTTAACTTCCAGCTTTTTTACTAGTCCCTGAAACATGTTAAAATAACCAAAGTTATACTTCCTTTACTGTCTACATGAAAGTCCTGTCAAAGCCAGGCAGTTCTTGAAGATTAACAAGTACTTAAGGCACATCATGATCTCACTGCTCCCACTGAAACCTACCAGGCAGTTTCTGTTGGATCTTGCCCCACACAGTGGTCTATAGCTGTGATCAAACACAAGTGCGCGGCTGCCGAATGCTTCACAAGTGGCCAGTTGGATAAAAATCTGAACCCTCATTGCATGATGGTTCGCATGAAGATATTTCAAAACGTATCATCTTCTGTAACTTGTGTCTGCCTGCCTCCCAGCCTGGTGCTGCTTTCAGAATGGGTGGGGGGAAAGGGAGTTGGATCTGGAGGTTTTTTATCCCCTGTTGGAGGGTGTATTGGAGTCTTCCTGCCTTGCAAGAGCTCCAGTACATCCGTCCCATCCTCTAGCGTTGGTTGGGGAACCCCTAGATTAAGCTCCCTCTTCTCTCTTTCCCTACCTCTCCCATTCTGAAAACAGTGCCAGCTTGGAGGGGTCAGGGGCTGTTGCTAGAGGAAACCGGCTGGAGGCTTGAAGCCAGCACCTAGGTTCCCCTCCCTCCTGGAACCAACAGTGAACTTCTGTTTGGTCAAGAGATTCACTGTAACTCCAGAACACTTCTTGCAAAGTGTTTTCAGTTACAGTGAGGAGCTGCACTTATGTCTGTGGCCATTGACGTTAGTAGAGGCAGTTTTACATGCTTAATTTGTACTTCATAGAAAGCATGCCACAGATACCTTTGTCTGTCTCATTCACTGGAAATATAATTTCTTGTTTTTGAGGAAAGACCTACAAAGACTGCTCATTTATTCATTCCTAGTTGTTTTGTTTGTCTGTTTGTTTACCAATCTTCAAATTCTTGCTGGATTAATTTTTAACCTTCTCTAAAGTTTAATTGTTGTTGTATTTGTTGTACTGTTTGGACTTGATAGGAACAAAATACAGTCCTAACCTTTCAAACTTGAGCTGCTACACAACTCCTTTCTGTTGAAATACAGATATTCAATCCACTTTTCTTAGACTTTGCCTGGAAGATGAACACAACTTCATTCTTTTGTTATGGCTTGCGCACAAGATATTTTCAAACCAGCCAATGCAGACAGTTCCAACTATAATCATGTTTCTGTTTTATACTACTCTTACAGTAAATGAATTATCTTCTCTAATAGAAGATTGCCGTTACCATGTTCTCTTAGCAAAAATCTACAGCAAAGTGGAGAAGACTAATGAAGCTATTGTTTCATTACAACAGGTAAAACTAAAAGAACTGAATTCCTAATTTTTCCCTAGTATTCTGTAGAAATAAGAATGGCTGACATGTATTTAAGAAATAGAAAATAAACCTGAAGTGAGACTGCCCAGAACACGGGTTAAGGGCTCAGTAGTGGTTGAATGTAAATTATTTTGTTAGATTTATTAGGTAACCTGTTTAGTTTGTTTGTTTGTTAGATTTGTTGGGTTATATGAATTTGGGATATAAAGTCCAAGTCCTACGTGACATCGCATCAGAAAATCTGAGATCATTTCAGTAGAGCAGTTGAAAATTGAATGAATAGAGAGATTGCTGGTTTACATAGGCATTTGCCTCTAGTTCAGGGCTTCTGCACATTTGCAGAGCAGTGTGAAGTAGCTTCTGATGGCAGTGCCTTGCACTTTGCTGTGTACAAAAGACCGTAGTTCATTTTGTTGTTAAAGGCAGCATTAACAGTTAAGAAATGAGCTGGATTATCACCCAGAATGGGGCTTACGAGAGTTCTGTAATGGAGACTGAAGTAGGAACGAAATTGCAGCTGTAGCAGCTAAAGCAGGGGCGGGCAATTATTTCAGGCGGAGGTCCACTTACTGAGTTTTGGCAAGCCATCGAGTTCCACATGACAGGCATCTAGGGGCAGCTAAATATTAATTTTCTAAATTTTTTAGGATCCCTGTGGGCCAGATAGAATGGCCTGGTGGGTTACATCCAGCCCCTGGGCCGCATTTTGTCCACCCCTGAGCTAAAGCAACAGGCTGGCACAGCAGAGGTGGTATGCAGCTGGAACCCCCATCTTGTCCAAAAATTATTTATCTGCTCGTTTGTCCTTCTCATTTGAACAAGAGTGTTGAGCTCACAGGACTTACTCCACCATACACAGACCATATGGCTGGAACAGATGTGCAGGCGTATGTGGTTTGTGGTGTCACAAGGTGCACACCTTGCTCGTTAAACCATACCTCATGCTGCTAATTTGCAGTGCTGGGGCAAAAAACCCTTAAGAAAAAAAGCAGCGCAAAGCACACCAAAGTGCTGTGTGCTGGGACAAACGCAGAGACGGGGGAGCAGGCAGCCCTAGGTTGCCTGCTCCCCCATCTCTGTGCGCTGCAAAACCCCCACACTGAGGCATCCTGTGCCCCAGCCAGCTGGAAAGTAGCACGTGGAGATGGGAAAGTAGGCAGCCCTGAGCTGCCTGCTCCCCTGTCCTCTTGTGCTGCTCCCCAGCTGGTTGAGGCACCCTGTGACCCAGCCAACCCCTCTATAGCACATGGAGCTGCGGGACAATGCGTCTCACTGCAAACCACATAAGCAGGGGCATGCACTTCAGCACAGATCTGTGCTGCTACTATTTGTGTTGTTGCAAATGTATACTCCTGCTCATATGGACATGCTTTCATTTGTTACACTTATAATATTTCTGTTCTCAGGTATCTTTGATATAGTAGGAGAAACTTCTAGATTTGTTGTTTAGTCGTGTTACATGGGAGTTCAGTTTTTGCGTTTCTGCCAGAGTTAAAAATCTCATGTAGAAAAATAATGAGCCTTTTTGCAGTTCTGTTGACTTATGTCAGTCTTACAGAGAAAGAAGTGGAATTGCATTTTTGTGGTCTTCCTGAAGGACTGCTTGTCAGTATGTAATGAAAACATTTTTAATTTTAAATTTGAATTTGAATGAAAACATTGATTGAATCTGCTGTTCAATAAAAGCTCCAAAAACTCCACTGAAGTGCCCAATCTATACTTTGAGCTAATTGTCATCACTAAATTGTGGCTTTTAGAGTGTTCCAGGTTCCACGTGGTTTTACAGGTGGCCAGATCTTGAACAATTTAGGTGGAAATGCATGGAACAAAGAAAGCATTTGCGGATCAGTGACACTGGTTATTACTACATTCAAAATTGTCTGCCACTCTTTACCAATAATAGCTCTAGGAAGCTTATATACCCTGTAAGTAATTTGTCTTCCAGTGTATTAACAACGAAGCTCCCCAGACAAGGCTTTGATGTAACTTTGCTTGCTAAATACCTGCCCAAATAAAGTTTTTTGCAGCATTTCTAGGGGATGCCAGGTCCGGTAGGCTACAAAGGTTGTCATTTTAAACATACCTGCTTTCACACTTGGCTTGTTGTTATAAAAAAATAAAAGAAGGAAACCTAGCTGGATCACATGGATCTATTTATAAAGAATTTCACTTCACTCTGGTGGAGAAATGGATTTTTCAAGAAACCAGTATGGCTCTGTATTCAACATTCTTTTCCTGGTACGTAGATCAGGAAAGTAGGGCAGGGTTTGAGACAAACTGGGTAGCACCTGGCTAGTTAAGTGGTTTCTTATAAAAGTTCATGCTACTCTCAACCAGTTAGTCTGAAATTAGGCAGAAGGTAGAGCAGGGTGACACTAACACTGTGATTTGTAGATGTTACACTGTGGGGAGACTAGTACATACAGTAAAATTATTTTAAGTTATTTATGAAACTGTGTATAAAATGCCAGAGGGAGTTATCTTGGGAAAGGACAAAGGCTTTTACTATTTTCTGTGTAGAAATAGGTTAATTCTTAGGTGTTTAAAAAGAGAGGAATAACTCAAACTGCATCTTCTTTAGCAGTAAGACCTTTATGTGAAGTTCCTCTCCCAATCTGGGAAGCATCTTCCAGATGTTCTGACTGCAGCATCTCTTGTGTATTTTTTTGTGTTTTTGCTTAATTACATTAACAAAATGTATTTTATTATATTGATTTTTATATCTCTTTTCCTTTATTCTTTTTTATTTGAACTCTCACTAGGCTCGGGAGATACAAGCCAGAGTACTCAAACGAGTTCAGATAGAACAAGTGGATGCAGTTCCTACACAGAAGCAGCTGGCAGCTGAAATTTGTGCAGAGATTGCAAAACTTTCTACAGCCCAACGAAACTATGAGAAAGCAATTAAATTTTACAAAGAAGCTCTTGTTCATTGTGAAATAGATAACAAGGTCCCTCGTATTATAAATAACTGTTATGTTGCTTTTCATTGTACATGCCTTGCTATCTAACCCAAAACATTTACTTGTTAATTACAAAGTAAAATGCGTGTATGTACTGTTTTTATTGCTGCTTCATATTGGATTTTTTTTATGCTTGTTGCTGGGCTGGGCTGGGCTTGTCTTTACAGCAGTATGAGAGAGGGGATACTTCAAGTGTTGCCTGTAAACCAACTTCTGGCCACATGTACATTTTCTATATCAAGTTAAATGATGCTTTAAATTAATGTTAGTTGGCCATTTTGATGAGTATGGTATTGAGGTTCAAGTGCATCTCATGCTTGAACTAGAATTGAAATGGTGGAGCAGCTGCAGGGTGTAGTTCTAGTTAATTCAGCTCATCAATTCCTCATCATCAATCCAGCCACTTTGTAGTTTAATGCATTGTTTCCCTGAGTGGCTGCTTTCACTTGAATCTAGGTTAGTTCAAGTGAAGTGACTTGAATTACTGTTGCAAGCCCTGATAAATATTGAAGTCTTTACCTTTCTTCCCTCTCCATACCCCATGGCCCCAGCAGACTGGGTACTAATGGAATAATGATGCCAGATACAGAGATGATGATTACCAAATTAATTATTATACAGTTTTCCTGAAATCAGAAATTGTTTAAAAAAAAAAGTTGGGCTCCATGGACACCTATACACATGCCGGACATCTGCTCCTACATGTGCTAATTAGCATGTTGGAGCAGAATCGATTAATCAATTAATTAATCGAGTTAATTAAGCAAGTCTGCTGGAGTGTGCTAATTACTATGCCCCAGCAGGTGTCAGTACTCTGAAAATGTCCATGTATTGACTTGAAGTAGTTCTCAAAGTCTGTGAATGCTTCCTTTCAATCAGACTCAGTCCATAAAGACTATCATGGAATATGACTGCAATCTACTATATACATGAGCTACTGGAACTCTGCCCCCTGCTATCTGTGGCAAGGCAGCACATCTCTGGAATTAATAAAAATTCACCCAAATCAGCCTAACAACACTTCACTTGTCAGGGGCCTAGAGTTAGTTTCATCTGTTTGTAAGCATCACAAACAAGAAGGGATATAGGAATGGTGCAAGTCAAGGCTCACGTGGAGAGACTTTCATATTTTTGTGGTCAGATCATTTGGTATGTGCACTTGCACCTGTATGATTTAGGTTGAGACTTCAGCAAAGCCAAATGGAACAAGGCAGCTCTTATACCAGTAGCTTCCCAGTGGCCATGGCTACTTTGCTTTGCAGAGTTTCTTGAGATGTTCATCAGTTTAGTCACACGCACAACTATCCAGCCAGACTTCCTGATGCAAAATGGGTAGACATTGTATCATCCTTATCTGTATCTTGCAGCCTGATGTTTAGATAGTCTGATTTATCTCTGATAAACTTAATTTTGTTCAGTGTAAGTTCCATCATTCCCATCACGCAGAAAAGAATCCACAAAAAGGACCATATTTTTCAAATGGAAAAGATTTCAGCCATGGTGTCATCAATGGCATGTTTCTTCTTTTCACTCAGCAGTGTCAGTTGTATCAGACCATATATTGTCACTAAAATTTTAAAGTCTTTTTCTCTCTCTCATAGTTAGTACCTGTAAGTGTCTTCTACCTTGCAGTTGATAATTCCATAGTATTCTTATATAT
The DNA here is from genome assembly GCF_001723895.1 of Crocodylus porosus. Lineage (NCBI taxonomy): Eukaryota > Metazoa > Chordata > Crocodylia > Crocodylidae > Crocodylus > Crocodylus porosus. Next base: position 47,093,914 of record NW_017728949.1, read on the forward strand.
TCACAACAAAACTCCCCAAAGAATGTAAGGATTTCGTTATATCTGAATTACCTATGTTTTGGTTTTTATGTGTATAATGACATTTCTGAATAAGCCATTATGCAATTGTCTTTTACTCTGTTTTTCCTTTAAGTCAGGGGTAGGCAACATTTTTTGGCCGGAGCACTGAAAAGAAGTGTCTACCTTGTAAGGTGCCGGAGTGCTGATATGCCAGAGCCCGGAGCAGCTATTTGCAGCCTCCTGGCTGTAGCTGGCCCACAGAGCCCGGTCTGTTCCCAGCAGGGCTTACAGCCTCCCAGCCACCTGCTGGGAGCAGTCTGGGCTCCATGCCTGGCAGCAGCTGCTTAGAGCCTGGGCTGGTGGTGGGGTGCTGAGCAAAATGGTCTTGCGTGCCATTCTCAGCACGTGTGCTAGGGGTTGCTGACTGCTGCTTTAAGTTATCTAATGACTATAAAGTCTGCTAGGAGGGCAGGGGAGTTGAATTCATGATCTACTAATACTATTTTTCATAATGACAATCAAAGTATGCAGAGTTTTACTAGCGTTGTTCTGAAATTTCACATTAAACAAATTGTGGGTAGTGTTGTACTATGGGACAGATAATGCCTGGAAAAGATATCAGCAGACTCCTGTGTTGCTGCACACATGAAAATGCTGGAAAAAATGTTGACGGTAGCAGAGGTGTCAAATATGCAACCTAAGGGTTAGATCCAACCCTTGGAGCCCCCCACCCCTCGGTTCTGCCCCTTTGATTCACAAGCCCTGTGCATAGTGCTGGGGACATGCGGTACCCATAGTGCTTCCTCAGGCCTAGTCTTGGGCTGCCCTGTGCATGGTGCTCGCTCGGGCCTGGCCCTGGGATGCACCGTATATGTTGCTCATTCATGCCTGGTCCTGGGCTGCTCTGCATTTAGCACCCATTCAGGCTAGTATCCCTGACTGTCCCAGGTAGGTGCTGAGTATACTGGATCAGTCATACAGATGGAGTGGAGGGGTAGGGGTCTGTGGGCCTGACCCCATGGGGAATGGTCCATGCTTATCCAGCCTGCAGAACCATATGAGTTTGCCACCCCTGTCTTAAAGGAATGAGGTCTGACACTAGAATCATAGAAAATTAAGGTTGGAAGGAGCCTCAGGAGGCCATTTAATCCAACCCCCTGCTCCAAGTAGGGTTATCCCCAACTAAATTATCCTAAGCAAGGCTTTGTGTAGCCAGGTCTAAAAACCTCCGAGGATGGAGATTCCAAAAATTCTCTAGGTAACCTGTTCCAGTGTTTTACTACCCTCCTAGCGAGAGAGTTTTTCTTAACATCTAACCTAAACTTGCCTTGCGGCAACTGAGACCATTGTGCCTTGTTCTGTCATCTGCCACCACTGAGAACAATCTAACTGCATCTTCTTTGGAACCACCCTTCAGGTAGTTCAAGGCTACTATTAAATCCTCTCTGTCGTCTTTTTCTCCAGACTATATAAGCCAGTTCCCTCAGCCTCTAGTTCAAGTCTGAGATGCACTTGAGCCTCATTACCAAACCCACCAAAATGGTCAACTAACTTTAATTTAAAGCATCACTTAACTTGATATAGAAAATGTACATGTGGCTAGCAGTTGGTTTACAGGCAACACTTGAAGTATCCCCTATCTCATACTGCTGTAAAGGCAAGCCCAGCTCAGAAACAAGGATAAAAAAAATCCACTGTGAAGTCACGCGCCCCAGCCCCCTAACCATTTTCATTGCCCTCTGCTGGACTCTCCAATTTGTCCACCTCCTTTCTGTAGTGGGGGGCCCAAAACTAAATACAGCATTCCAGATGTGGTTTCGCCAGTGCTGAATAGAAGGGAATAATCACTTCACTTGATCTGTTGGCAGTGCTTCTACCAATGCCACCCAATATGCTGTTAGCCTTCTTTGCAGTAAAGGTACACTGTTGTTTCATATTCAGCTTACTGTCCACTATAAACTGCAGGTCCTTTCTGTAGAGCTGCTGCTTAGCCAGTCGGTTCCCAGCCAGTACCAGTGCATAGGATTTTTCCGTCCTAAGTGCAGGACTTTGCACTTTTCATTATTGGACCTCATGAGATTTCTTTTGGTTTCATAGATTTCTTTTGAATTAGTATATTAGAAAAAAATTGTAAGAACTGATGCATCTTGAGATCCATTTTGATTGTCTTCTTTCCTTCAAAAGATGAAAATCCAGACTGGAACTGAAATGATTGTGAGGTGCCATCATGAGTCTCCTTTTTTCCTAATATTTTAATGTAACCAGTTTTGTAAGTTGGAAGTAATGTAGCAAAAGGAACTCCAAATATGGCATTTTTGAAGTTTGATAACTCAAATGATTGAACTTTTGTCTAAGCCACTGGCAGAATTCCCTTTGGCTTCAGCAGGAATAGCTTTTTCCCTTTGTTAATTTTCTGTGGCTGTTGTACATGATGATGGAACCTCAGCCTTAATGAGAATTCTGCTTTTGTAACTTTGTTACTAGTCACATCATTATTGTTCCTGACTATGAAAATGTAAATAAAAATAATCGAATTATAAGATCGGAAGGGACCTCATGAGTCTAGTCTCACTGCTCAGTTAAGAATTTTGCATCAAGTTGCTTGCACTTGATATTAATCAAAGTATGGTAAAAAACAAAAAAACAAAAAAAAAAACCAACTTCTGGTGGTGACAAGATTTAAAAAACTTGCAAGTATTTTTTTTCATGAAAGAATTCCACCAGAGATGCTTGAAATCAGCATCATAGTGTATGAGTGCTTCACAATCATTAATATACCTATCTGCACAACACCCTGTGACAGATTAACAGTGTTGGTTTTTTCTTTTTCTTTTTTCCAGTTGAGACATAGTGAGAGACTAAGTGACTTGGCAAAGGTCACATGGCAAATCTGTAATTGGGAGGGGGGGAAGTTGAACCTCAGGCTGCTACCCTAACCATGATCCATCATTCCTATCTGAATTGCATAAAGATAAATGGTTTTTTTTTTTTCATCCTCCAGGTCATGTTGGAACTTGCACGTTTGTACCTAGCACAAGATGATACCGATGCCTGCCAACATCAGTGTGCGTTGCTGCTTAAAAACGACCAAGATAATGAAGCAGCAACAATGGTTAGTGAGTTGTAATAATGTAATCTACTATATCAAGAGAGCTACTATACTAAAATTGTGTTATATGTGCTGTCTGAGAGGAGATGGTTGTGATGATCCATGTTACAAAAACATAGTTACTGTAGGTTTAGTAAAATATCACAAGTGTTTGCTTGTATTCACATCAGATCATTATTCAGTACAGGCAGTCCTCGACTTACAATGTTTCAAGTTACAACATTTCTCACTTACAACATTTATAAATTGACACCCTGTTTCAACTTTCTGACGTCAGTTTCGACTTACAACACTTGATTCGCTGCATTGCTCATCTCCCTGGAGAACATCTGTCCAAGCTTCCTTGGACATTTTTTCTTTAAGAAAGCAGACAAGACTCCAGAAAAACCTGCAGCCAAGACTTCTGAGAAGACTCCAGCCAAGAACCCTTAAAAAACCAAAAAAACCCCCCCAAAAAAATCCAACCAAGAGCCTTTCAAAAAGTCTAGCAAATTCACCTCAAAGAAGTCCTTCCAAATCAATATGATTGCTATTTACAATATAAATACATTAATTTAGCTATATTACTCATCTATAATTGGTTGTGTAGAAAATTCTGGGGTATTTTTGGTGAAAATAGGGTATTGGGCCTTGGTTCAGGACCAGTCCCCCATTTATAACATTTTCTTATGAGAAAATTGGTGCAATGTTTCAACTTAAGACACGGTTTTCAGAAACCAATTGTGTTGTAAATCCAAGGACTGCCTGTATAATTTATAACGGTTGACAAATTTAACCTATCTATCCCAAAACAAAATTCTTGCTACAAAAATGTAAGGAACAGAAGTGGAGAGGAATTGTATGAAGAACAATATTTAGAAAATGGTTTAATTCACTTTGTACTAACAGTTCACTGTAAGAAACTAATGTTATCCTTTTAAAACACTTTTTTTTTTTTATTGCTACACTTCTTGTGTATGGATGATGTAACTCAGACTAACCATCATATGGAGAATGCCTCCTTTTAAGGTGGAACCAAAATTAATCAGTGGTTTCTTAACTGCACAGTTATTCCTGGGGCCTACCCTAGAAACTCTAAGATTTCACTTTTTTTCTTAAGTATATAATTTTATAGTACTGTGTAGGTATATTTGAGATTTTAAGAATTTGTTCTTACTGTTAATACTTTTTAAAAAGAGAATTGGATTTCACTGCTTGGATTCTCTGACTTTAGCTTTTGTCTTAGATTTATTTGAGGAATTTTATAAAACAACCATTTTCAACCATATTTTGTAACTTGAGGGTTTTGTTTCCTTTTTTTTCTTCTTTGAATGTTTTGATCTTACAGATGATGGCTGACCTCATGTTCAGGAAGCAGAACTATGAAGAAGCTGTATTTCATTTTCAACAGCTCTTGGAATGCAAGCCAGGTAAAACAAATCCGTAATGATGTCTCCAATTCTCCCTGATCTAAAGTCTCATGGACATTATGGGAATAAATCGTTATATATTTCAGTGATGTTTTTCTGAATAGTGATGTGCTGAATAGAAACAGCAAGTCTTTTTGTGCGTGTATATGCATGCACAAACTAGCTACAGTAAGTACATTTAATACAGGAAAATATGAAAAAAATTATCAAAATGAAAATACCATATTTCTCTCTCTCTCTCTCTCTCTCTCTCTCCCCCCACCCCAAAACAGAGTGCACATTATATTTGGGAAGGTGAAATGAAGGAAAAACTTTTCCTTGAAATTATAAAACATACAGAGTCATAAAATGCATCCCTCACTGCAGTATTGTGGTGTCTCTCTCCAGTAGAAGCCATCCTACTGTAGCCAGCAGTAAAACACCAGCAGCTCTGAGGGGGTGAGGGAACCTGTTGCTGCTCCATTAGCCAAGTAGCTACTGCTTACTTACTCAGTAGCAAGCTGTTTGACAGCAGCAGAAATAGCTCTTTCAGTGGAAGAGGTGTCGGGGGCAGTTGTACCTGCTTCTGCCAGGGCTTTCTGCTCTCTGCCTGGGACTGCTGTGAGCCATCTGCAGTGCTACTTAAGGATGGACTTCCTGCAGCAGGCCTTCAGTGAGGGTTCCGCAGGGGACACCCAGGCTAGTGCCAAGCTCACCACTCTGCTTTGGCTGGCAGCTAAATGGCATTACCATATTTCTTCACATACAGTACCCAGATTTTTGGCAGCTTATTTGTGGAAAAGGGTGTCCTGGTTATATGCAAAAATATGGTAGTTATTTCTAGATCAGATATACACACTTTTACATAAAACCTAGTGTAGCTATAAAATTATATAACTATAATCATAAAAAGCTTAGTTTTAAAACAAGGTGACAAAGAAAACATACACAAATATAGATAGGATTTCAAAGTAAATTTTAAGAAGCTGGATTGTTTAAAGTTTTTCATTGCAAACTGACAGTACAGATAAAACACTTATAGTATTACTAGACTGAAAGTGAAGTTTGCAATTGGGTAGATCTGTTTAGAAGGTCATGGTTTGTAGCAGTGCATTTGGATTCCTCATATCATTAGACTCTCGTAAATACTATGTAGAAGTCATAACATAAGCACTGTATTAACTTTAAATTTTCATTCCAGCTTCATTCAGACTATGCTGTAAAAAGGAGAAATTGCTTTATTTTTAAATCTCTTCATATACAAAATGTGTGTATTGTTTTACTAAAATATCCTAAATATGTACTTATTTAGATAATTATGCAACTCTGTCACGTTTGATTGATTTATTAAGAAGAGCTGGGAAGTTAGAGGAAGTTCCAAGATTTCTTGTAATGGCTGAGAAACATTCTTCCAGAGCAAAACTAGAGCCAGGTTTTCACTATTGCAAAGGATTATATCTTTGGTAGGTATAGTTATAATTAAGCAAAACATTTATTGGTTATTTTACCACATTTGAAAATAAACTTCTGTTTTTACTTCAATAGCAACCATAGCTTGCAAAAATGTAAGAGAACTAACAAGCCTAAATTTAGGATGTTGCCATTTAAGTGATATCCTTGGCTCTTCTGATATGCTTTCTTTTGGGTTCTTCTAGAAAGTGTAATTATTTAATTTTATCTGTCTGTTTCATAGCAAATAGTAATATTAGTTACTTCTGACTTTCAGAAATGAAGTTTAAAATTTTAGAACTCAGTTTTTGCAATATGTATACAACAAAAATATAAAATTTATACCCGGTACAGTTTGAAATCTCTGTGTGTGTGTGTGTGGATTTGTTGATTTGATTTTTTTTTCCTGTTAGTTGCTTGCCCAAACTGAAAATATTTTCATAACCTGACTTAGGTATACAGGTGAACCAAATGATGCTCTTCGACACTTTAATAAAGCTCGGAAAGACAGTGATTGGGGACAGAATGCAGTTTATAACATGATTGAAATATGTTTGAATCCTGATAATGAAACAGTAGGTGGTGAAGTATTTGAAAACCTGGATGGTGACATAGGGTAAGGAAAGGAGTGAAGATTTTTTTTTCTTGTTAACACTTTGTATCCTAATCTAAACTGTAACAGAATGAGAGATGCTTATAATGTGGCACTTTGGAGAGAGGAGTCAACCAGATACTAGTCAAAAGATGAGGAGGATGCTGTTCTCCATGTCTGTGCATTTGCAGGATCTTAAGTGTGGCTTTGCAGATAATTCAGAGTCACTTTCAATAGAGAAGGGGAGCCAATATAAAATAGCCATGTAAAGAGTGACAAAAGTGATTTGTTTTTTCTACCCAATTATTCATCATAACTCATAGTTAATTTAATTATAAAATTTCATTTTATGTGTATAATGAAAAATTATTTTTTCTAAATAGATTCTTTCTGATTTGTAGTAATTCGACAGAAAAGCAGGAGTCTGTACAGCTAGCTGTGAGAACAGCAGAAAAACTCCTGAAGGAACTCAAACCCCATACCAGTCAGGGTCACATTCAACTTCGCATTATGGAAAATTATTGTCTAATGGCAACCAAACAGAAATCGAATGTTGAACAAGCATTAAACACCTTTACTGAAGTAGTAGTTGCTGAGGTTAGTAATCAGCCCCTCGTCCTTATCCTCACATTTATGGCTTTTGGTTTAATTTGAGCAATATAAAGACATTTAACATAATTGAGTCAGAGAGTTGTTTGTTTTGTCGTTGTTGTTGTTCTTGACGTCTTGAAAATTGGCAGCAAAAATGCTGAAGCAGGAGTCTTTCTTGCTGACATGTAAGTTTGTTAAAAATGCAAGCTTACAAGAAATGCTCGGCAAGCTTAATACCATTATTAAAAATCGCTTGGGTCTTTTTGTGTTCTGTGTTTTTTGTCCTTGTTTTGGCTTTTTTTTTTATTTTTGTTCATTTTGTTTTGGGTTTTTGTGTGTTGTTTTGACTTTTCAAGTTTTCCAACTCCTGGTGTTCTGAAAATATATGCGTAGGACCAAGCCTTCAGAAATCTTTACAGTGATAAATTTATCCAGCTCTGTGGTGAGGACCCATTCCCTAGAGCAGTGTTTCTCAGTCCATGGGTTATGACCCAAAAATGAGTCACAAGAATTTATTAAAGGGTTGCACAGATTTTAAAAATGGATTCTTCTTTAAAGGAGAAAAATGTGGGAAACCGTGGCTTTGCCCTTGCAGTCTGGCGGGGTTCTAGCCTGCCCAGGGCTGTTTGGGGCCCTCCACAGCCCCCACACACTCCTTCCCTTCCCCACACACTGTGGGGCTAGGGCCTGGCAGCAGGTCAGGAGTGAGAGATGCTAAGTCGGGACTGGCCATTGATGTTTACAAATAGGTCCTGGTACAAAAAGGGTTGAGAACCACTGCCCTAGAGCTCAGGTCACTTCCGTGGCCTTCCTACACAGTACCTACATAAGTGACATCTGCAGGTCAGGTACTTGGAGCTCAGTATATACCTTTTGCCAAGCATTATATGATCGTAAAAACCTCAAAGGCAGATGCTGCATTTGGTAGGAGAACCCTTCAGTCACTGTTTGTCTATAGCACTCAGACCTCTAAGTTTGAGTAAGGAGTGCCCAAATATTTGTGGACACTGCTTTATTCTCACTCTGGGTGACTCCAATATATATCAGGTTGAGGATATACATTTGGAAGTCACTCAAAGGAGAAAGAAAAGTTATTTTTCAGTAATCTTTTTGGAGCATGCATACTTGCATTCTTTCTTCCTTTCCCTTTTCTCTGGAGTTGTATTTACTATGAGACTTCAAGGTTGAAAGAAAACTTAAGAGTAGGAGATGTACATCTCTATCCCTGTGACAAAGGGCTGAGGGAGGTGTGGCATGATGTGTACGTGTCCATGCCTACATAGTGCATAGGGACAATACATTTTGAGGGAATCCAGTTACTGGTAAGTAAATTTTTTGCTAATTTCTTTTTCCTTTTTTAGCCCAAGTTTGCAGTCAATCTTTTAAATAATTTAAGGTAGTGGTGTTGTAGTCCTGTTGAAGACTGAACACTGTTATATAATAGATATTTGGAATATGAGATTTTTTTTTATTCTCCTAGTTTCTGGGTTTTAGGTTTTTACTTGCATCTTACTGTATCTGCTCAGTAATAATGTTATTTTGAAAACTTACTTTTTAACTTAAAGCCAGTTATCCTTTCTATTCCAGAAGGATCATATCCCAGCTCTTTTAGGAATGGCTACAGCCTACATGATATTAAAACAAACTCCACGAGCCAGAAATCAGTTGAAACGCATTGCGAAAATGAACTGGAATCCCATTGATGCAGAAGAGTTTGAAAAGAGCTGGCTGCTGCTTGCTGATATTTACATTCAATCTGCAAAATATGATATGGCAGGTGAACTCTTAAAACGGTGTCTCCGTCACAACAGGGTAGGTGACTATGCATGTTGTTTTTCTTTAGAAACATGCTGTGAATTTTTTTCTTGTGAAGGGGAAATAAACTTGCGGAAACCAGATGACTAGCAACTTATCCCTGAGAGTAGAAAATGAATTCATCCACAGATGCTTCTTCATTTTTATTCATAAGCTGTAAGTAATTTATGCAGGTCTGAGCTGTGGTGATATGTTAGTGTTGAAAGTGTCTGTAGAACGTCAGGAATGCATTTTATTATGAATCTGATCCTGGCTAATGACAACAACAGAAAGACAGAAATTGTGGACACTTGCCCCGTTTATTAAGGAAGAAATAATCTGTAGCTCCATATGCAATTTGGTGTTTTTTTAAGAGAGTGTTTAACAAGCTTTACATTACAAATAAATGTACAGGAAATATAATGTATTTTTTTTCCTTTTGCATCATGCCTTTACTGATCCTGCACTGACAAGTTGCTTTTCTCTGGATTCTTATGAGGCAGCTCTACAGCTCTAGTGTTTTGATTGGGCACTTAGGATTTTTGACCTGGACCTCTGCCAGAATGGGTTTCAGGAAGCAAGAACAGTCAACAGCTTTAACTCTCCTGCTTGCTATTTCTCATTTTGTTCTTTCTCTCTGGTAATGGAGTTTGGTTTTTTTTCCTTGCTGTCTACATACCTCTCACCTTCTTTTACTTGAAGGCTGTTTAGAAGACTCATTCCTTTGCAGACATTTATATCCCCATGGTTTCTTCTCAGCAGTCTACTTATTGCTACTCAAAACTACTTTGAGTACCCTTTAGCTTTTACCTGGTAAAGAGCCAGGTTTGTCTCCTGATCTTTTATCCTTCTGTCATATCTCCTTCTGTGTACTTGAAGTTTAACTTAGTTCTCAAATAGATTATATTCCTTTAATAGAAATTACCATCCAGGAGACCCTCCATCCAGGAGACCCTCTCTTTTATTATACCAGAGGGGTTCAGTAGGAGTAGTTCCACTGATTACAACCGTGTCATAATGACATTGACATTGAGGAAGAAGCAATCTCCTGAAAGTTTTAAATATTTAGAAGCAATGACTGAAATATTGAGATAAATAAGCCTGGGCAATGAAAGGAAAAGGAAAGTGACGAAGGCCACAAAAACCTTGGTCCTAGCATCAAAGTGATTAGAAGCTCTGCTCCATATCAGCATTCAATTTCTACACATAGAGAAAAAAACCAGCAAGAATTTTGTACAGCTCCAATTTTAAAGTATGTTGAATTAAGAAAAAATATAAATTTTTATGGAATACACTTTCTGCGAACTCCAACGTGTATGGAACTTGACCAGAGTGACTAAACACATTATTTTGGTTTTGTTGTTGCTTTTTAGCAATCAGAAATTAATTATGAAAATGCAAATGTACTTTATTTACCTAAATATATTGAATTAGATGTTTAGTCTTTGTTATTCATCATATTTGTTTTCATGTCAGTTTGGTTCTCTTTCGTTCCAAAGTTAGTGAGAACCCAACACATATCCAAAGCCAGTGCATTACTATAGAATCAGGGTTTTTATGAATTGATTTTCTTTTCTTGATCCTACAGCTGTATTTCTTGATTCTCTATCTGTATCTCTTCTGATGTAGCACAGACTTCTAAATAAAGGAGATTTCTCCTGCCATATCTTATTCCATGCACTCTCTAGTTAGACTTCAAGGTTCTAAGTTGAAACTATGTCCTCTGTAGACTTACAAAGTTTAATTTTAAATGAGTTTAAATAGTTAGGATAAGTAGAATATAGTATATGCATTTGTCTCTTCTGTGGTGTAAATAATTGGCACAATACATAAATTAGATACACATTTCTAATTAATGGCTTAAATTTCCTGTTGAAAATACTCAGATTATTGGTGAAGCAGTACATCTTTTATAAACCATTCAAAACAAAACTCTTAAGGGAGTTTTTTCTCCCAGATTTTTTTTTGCCGAATGCTCTTTGCTTTTGTATGTTTCTCTCAAATTTCTGCATCTTCTTTTCTGCATTCAGTATCATATTTACTTGATTAAAAGGTGAGGAGTTTTTCCCCATTTAACATGGGGAACAAAGCCCTAATATTACAATAAAGTATGAGGCGGCATGGGGCAGGGGCAGGCAGCTGCTGCCTGCCTCCCTCACCACTCCTACCCTGCTGCCCCATCTCTCCCCTCCTTCCTTTGTGCTGCTTCTTGCCCCTTCCCCTTCCTCCTGCTATGTCCCTCTTATCTTTGCTCTGGTGCTGTCAGGGTTTATCTTTGCTGCAACCTGGAACATGAAGCACAAAGGTAAGGGGGCTAGGGGACTGCCAATTAAGGTTGTCTGACAGGATCTAATTTTCAGATGCTCATAGCTTTGCCAAACAGTTAACAACTGTAAAAATGCCCACTGGTACAATTCGGTGCTTCTCGCACCCTTTGCCTTCTCTCCCTTATCCCAGAGCAGCTCTTGTTCTTAGTCTCTTATTTTAACCCTGAAATGAAAATAGTGAACAGAATTCCTGTGTCTTGTCTTTATTTTAAACACTACACATTTTTTATAGAATCTGGTACAATTATATAACTGTATATGCCTTGCAAGCTATCTGTATAGATACGTGTATTTAATTGTTTAAACATGCTAGGGACAGACATTACACACAAGCCGGTTTAAGTGATCAGAAACTAGTTTAAACCTGTAACAGAACAGATGTTCAGTACACACAAACCAGTTGGAAAATGGCTGAAACCTATTTGAGATACTACATTCAACCACATTTATCAGACTTAACTGATTTGGATCAAATTTGTTTATGCAGTGTCTGTCCCAGACCCTTCCTGGTTTAAGTTAAACCAGAGTCCCCTAGCATCCCACATGCTTTTCTGGGCAGGGCTCTGCTCCCTGCTCCAGCCCAGAAGGGCTGGCCTCTCCCTTCTGCTCCCTGGCTGCAGCTCTGGCAGAGATGGCAGGTACAGCAGTGTCTATCTAGCTTCTTCCTGTTCCCCGCCCCCCCACCACCACCATGCCCTGCTCAAGCAGGGATTCTCCCCTCCCTTTTGCCTTACACAGCATTAGCTAGCATACCTCATGCTGGCTATGGTCTGTGCTGTGGGAGACAGGACAAAGGCAGACAGGACAATGTCGGCTTAGGGCTCTTTGGAGCTAATCAACAGGTAGCTGGTAATGTCCCTACTTTCCTTCCTTGGAAAAAGTTGTTTAAGAAGATCTTGAACTAATGAGAGAGGCTTTGTTTTGCTTAAGGGGTGATAAATGCTAATAACTCCCTCTCTAACTCCCTGCTGCGTAAATCCCTGCTGGCTCCCTCAGAGCAGCAAGGTGGGGAGACCCCTCCCTAATCAGAGTGTCCTGATGGTGGGGTCTAGCCACACCCCCCCTCACCTCAGCACTGTGGAAGGGAAGGGAGGGCTGCTCTAGCACCCCCTGGCTTCTAGCCCGAGCCAATGCAAGCATGTACCTGCATTTCTGGAATGAAAAGAGAAAGTCTATTCACCTTCAGCTTGGTTCAAGCTTTGCAGGTTTGACTAACCTGCAAAGATTGAATCAAGTCAGGCTCAGGCTTTTTGAATATCTGTCCCTAGCCTCAGTCTGTATAGGCTTCTCTGAATAACCTTTTGAAATATGTATAATATTTATATTTTGTAGTCCTGTTGCAAAGCCTATGAGTATATGGGATACATAATGGAAAAAGAACAAGCATATAAAGATGCAGCAGTAAATTATGAGCTGGCATGGAAATATGGAAACCAAACAAATCCAACAGTAGGTATGTTTGTACCCATTTTGTGGCAATAAATATAAATAAAACAGTGATGTAATGTTGGTAAGACGGTATTTCATTTTCCTAATAAGTAAAATATGTTCACTAGATCTCTTCATGTGAAAACTTGGCTATTTAAAGATCTACATTTTAATACCTTTGAGGGCACTCCTGGCAGGAGAAAATAATTTGTGTTGCTGAGAGTTTCATCAATTTACGATTACTATTCTAGCAGGCTTCCCACAAGGCTTGCTTTGAAGCTTTTTTTATTGTTCACGGTCTGTATATATAAATATACAGTTTCTAAATATAGTATCCATTTTGAAGAAACATCATTCTGTGATATATTGAGTAATGGCTCAGTTCTACCACTGTCTTATTACAGTTGCATTTTGATGTTCGAAAAAAAAAATTTTAAATACTTAAATTTTCAAAATTACACATTCCTTTTTTTTATTTCCAGCTCATTTGGTACACAGTTGAGAGCTGTTCAGGATATATTTAGTTGTTAAAAGCCCACTTGAGATGGTCAATGAATTTTTACTATTTGAGTATGACCTTTTGTGCTCCTACTTTTTAATTTATACAGAAATATTTCTAAACAACTTACAAAATAGTTTTTGTCTCCTCCCACCCCCCAATTAAAAGTCTGCTTCTAGGCCACCAGGGTGGTGGTTTTCTAGCTTGTCTTAATTTTGGACTTTGCTGAGGGTACTGCATAAAATAAGTGCTGTCTACAGTGCATAATCTTACAAGTCTCTTTAGTAACATTATGCTTTTTTAAAGAAGTGTTGTGATAGCTTTTGTGCATTATCTAGAATACAAGTGTTTTCAACAAAATAAACTATATCTTGGCTGTGTATAATACAAATTTAGGTTAGAGAAATTGAGACCCAACTGGCAGAGTACAAATACAGTGGTTTGAAGAGCTAGAAACCTTCCTCTGTGAAAAGCAGGTATTAATTTTTACATATTAGGAACGAGCAAGAATGATTTTTGTAGTGAGACCCTTGCTGAGGTTTCTGAGTGTATCTTTGTACTGGGAGAAGACAGGGAAATTTCTGGCAGTCCCAGCCTGTGGCCTGTCTGGAAAATAGTCTTAAGGTGCTCATCAAAGTTAGTAAACAGTTACTCCAGTGCTTTTTCTTAAGAATTTCCCAAAGGCAAAACTTAACTTGAACATGTTTTGTTTAATTAATTTTAAAAATAATAATTTTCACTGGTATTTTTGCTATTCACAGGATACAAGCTGGCATTTAATTACTTGAAAGGGAAGAGATATGTTGATGCTATTGATGTCTGTCATAAGGTAGACCTTTTTTATTATTATTACCATGTCGTCTTTCAGCCCCTGCTACACAGTGCATGTATTATGCAGTTAACTGGTTAATCACGCAATACATTTAGACTAGTCACATGTGCAAAGTAATTATTGCTATAAAAAGACTCAAGCAGCTATATAGTTGGTGCCTGAAAATGTGTAACAACTCTATAGCTGGTTTCTATCTAGCTTTAAGTAGAATATTTAGCAGGATCCTCAGAGGTTGTTAGCTGTATGTGTGCACGCCTACTTTGTGCATATTGTTATTTTTTTCTTTTTTGTTGGATTTTATGAATTGCATAAATTCTTCCATTTGGTAAATGTTTAGGCTTCTTTTAGTTCAGCTCCTTTGACCTTGAACTCTTCAGATTGGGAAAATGAGTAAGTGTCTGTTTTGCATGGGATAACAGAGGTACATTGTGGTTTGAGGTTGGAAAGCCACATAAAAATGCATCTTAACAAGTTACTAAAACATTGCATAAAATTATCTTGAATAGCACCTCTGGGAAAAAGTAGTTTTATAAAGCCAGTTATCTTTCTGCATTTGGTGTAAATTAATATCAGTTTCCACAATTCTGTTTTATGACTTTTTTTCATTGATAATGATTCAAATACTTTGAATCCAAGATGTGAAATAAATAAGTTCTGGAGGTTATAAAATTGCATCCAAATGATATTAATCTAGTCCCCTATTATAATTAGCACATATGTTTATCATAGTAATTTCTAAGGAGTTCTGGGGGCTCCACTGTGCTACGAATTAAACAGAGAATAGCAGAATATACTAGCTCCAAAGAGCCTGCAGGTCTGACCTAGGTGATGGGAAAGGGATAACACACAAGCAAAGTGAGCTATGTGATGGAAGCAAATATCATTTTAATTCTATGACTGTTTTGGCAGAAAGGAGAGGGAAGGGAAAGAGGTATGTTAGAAGAAAAAAGCAAAGGGGACTTCCGAAGGGAAGGGAGAAAAGGGTAAAGAAACAGATGTGGAGTGAAGTTGAGATGGAGACTGAAGAAGGGAGGGAGGAAAGGGTGTCCCACAGGCACAGTCTTTTCAGCCCAGGGCAGGGAATGTCCAGTCATGGTCCCTGCCTTGGCTGCCTCTCAGCTGCTTCTACTGGCTTGGAGTCTTTAGCTGATACTTCCCATTGTGTTTCCCCAAAGCTATGTGGCTAGGGAAAGGGAGTAGTTCCTCTTTGAATATACCTCGTCTTAATCTCATTACATATCTATTAGGTGAGATAAAATATAATACTGTATTTCTTCAAATCCAAGGTAACTGTTAACTCCCTCATATAATTAGATTCTATATATGGAAAATTATAATGTTTTTTTGGTGGGTGCTTTTAAATTGCCCCCCATGCCCACGCTTGACTATGAGGCAGGCAGGCAGACAGATGACCTCCACTGCCCCTTGTCCCCTGCTGCCTTTTTTTTTGGTGCCTGCTCCTCCCTGTCCCCCCACCCCCGCCTCCCCTTTGCTACAGGCCCCTCACCTCCCCAGAGCCTACCCCAACCCCTTGCTTGTGCCACACCCATGCTGCCAGTCCCCCTCCGCCCTGCCTGTTCCCCCCACTTACCTTCTGTGGCAGCTCTGGCCCCAGCTTCAGCTTGGGGACAGTCAGTGATCCCAGCCTGGTATGGGCAGGCAGAAGCAGCAGTGGCAGCTCTGGGCCTAGCCAGGTTGGGGCTGGAGCTGGAGCCGAAGCCAAAGGTAAGTGGCAATGGGGGCGAAGTAACCAGGGGGGCTGGTAGTGGGCGGCAAGCTAAGCTCACCCCTAGCCACACACGGGAAGTCTCCATGTGGACCTTGCGCATCCTGCTCTATGCTGCCTCCATCCCTACAGAGTGATCTTCCCTGACACTCCCACCACCACCACCTGCCTTGTACCCTTCTGCACAAGCCACCAGGGCCTGGGGCAGGCAGTGACACAGCTCCAGCTTGAAGCTGGGTCTGCAGCAGCTGCCTGCCCTGGGCCATTAATTGAAAATAAGATGGGAATCTCCCCCACCCCCATGTTGATTGGGTAGCAGAAGAAACCTTATGTTGGATTTGAGTAAATATGGTACCATTGATAAATAGAATTTTTAAGATATTTACTGAGGTTTAGAAAGTTTAACATGAAGCTCAGTACTCATTCATTTAGGCTTTTAACTGTTTTTTAACCTATGCTTTTTGTTTTTCTTTTGCCAAGGTCCTAGAGGCACACCCAAGCTACCCAAAGATCAGAAAGGAAATACTTGATAAGGCCCGGGCATCTTTAAGAACCTGAAACTTGTTTGAATGGCTTACTAATTTTTTTAAATTTGTAAATAATGAATCTGATGTTACAGTGCTAGAGGCCATATCAGTACCTAAAGATGGGGACTACTTGATACTTTATCAACTCTCTTATGCAGTTTTCCTTTGAGGAAAAAAGAGAAGTTCTTTATAGCAGTGAGTTTGTTTTCTCTAGCAGAAATTGATCTACTTCAGATAAACTGAAGCACAAATACTATGTTAATTATACTTTTGTACTAGATGGGAAACTAGATGACAACTGGTGGCCATCTTCCAACAGGAACTATCTTTAAATTTTACAAACATGACTAGTGCTCTGCCAGTCCTCCGCCTCAACAGGAAGAAGTATTGCTGTTCTATGTTTAAAAAAAAAAGCATCATCAAAAATACAAGTAGCCACAATGAAGGCCATAATTAAGTTTATGTAGAACCGGTTTTGACTATGCTTCAGACAGATGGATTCAGACAATGCAATATCCTTCTGGCTTCTACTAGTGGTTTACATGCTGTGGATAAATTTCAATTTGACTTTTTAAAATTATGACTATTTATAATCCATAGTTTGGAATATACTAAAAATCTGTATTTCTTTAAAAACAAACAAACAAAGGATTTTTAAATAAAATAACATTTAGTCCCTTGCACTTCCTTTGCATTTAGTAATCTACAATTAGAGAAAAGGCAGGGATAGGCACACCGTCAGACTATTTGTTGTCCTTGAGCAGCTCCATATTTTAAAAATAGGTTTCAAGAAATTTCTGATAATTCCTGTGGGTTTTTTTTTTCTTTTCTTCACTGAAAGTAACTGTTTTTGTCACTAACAACAACAGTGTCTCTTAAAATGAGGAAAAAACTTCCTATATTGATTAAGACAATTGGGACAAACTTCCTATATTGATTGACTAGAATGGTGAGTTTTTTTCATTCTAGCAAATAATTTTTCCAGCAGTTTTATCAGTAAAATGTATATATGTACTTGTGTGTGTGTGTGAGAGAGAGAGAGAAACAAGTATGTGCACAAGTGATCTTACCTTGTGTAAACCACTGGAAACATTTGTCAGACAAAGTTTTTGTTACAGCAATCTTAAGATCTTCTGTTGTGTACACAATACTGGTTTTCCATAAAACCAATTGCTTTCCGACTCATGAGTGGATTCTGAATTTTTCTCTCTTGAATGGTATAATACCTTGCCTTACAAAACTTTGCTGTAGTGCTAGATTTAGTCTTCATATTATCTCTTAAAACAAGAGCTGTTTTGGCATGAAGAGACTTTTTCAAACTAGTAATTATTTTAGGGAGTTCACCAATCTAAATTTCCTCCCTAGGTAATTCTAGCTTCTTATTTTGACATTTCATAAGGGTTATAGGAGGAAAGATGACACGAAAAAATGTTATGCCTTTTGGAAGTTAAAGGTATCTAACACCACATACCAATACTTGAATATAAATATGCTGGGTAACATTTTTTTTTGTTAAGTCAGCCATGTTAGCCTGTAATAAAACCTGGTAGTCAGAAGTAAAGCCCAGAAAACCAAGAATTTTAGTAATATGTAGTTTTCAGTGAGTGTCCAGAGGAAGGATTGTTTAAGGGTTCACAGACCAGACTAGGATACAGCCTCCAAAAAGCCTCATCAACCATAGGTGAAGGACACTTTGTGAAGGAATTGGCCATTGGCATCATATTGTTAGTAATTATTTTGCCAACATTTACACAGAAGCTTACCTAAGTGCTGCATTTATGGAGAAGAAGTATATGCTACACAGAACAATATTGACTCTTACGGAGGTCTCTACCCAAGCTGGAGAACAACATGATAAGGGTACAGTATATTTTCATTGGCAAATGTGAAGCCTATAATTCACTACAGTAAGTTGTAGCATAGGCAAGATTCAGAAATCAGAGGTAAAAACATTTAAAGATGACTGAACCCTGTCAGTGATGTTATTAACTGTGTAACTGTCTCTCTAGCAACAGGCTGCCTAACTCCAATTCTCACCCACCTGCTAGGCCTTGCTTTTAGACTCAGATGCAAGCTGTGCCCCCTCATTAATAGATCACATCATTGGACCAAACAACATGGATTATAACATCTGTGCTTTGTTCATCTGCTCCTCCACCAACACTACATAGCTTCTGTCCACCTACTATGCTACTTAGCTCCCTACATTGACTAGATGGGACAAACCGTATATAAAAGATTGAGCAAGCACTGATTCAACATCTGATCATCAAAGCCTGTTGAAAAATATTTTTAACCCCCCTGGAAATTTTATCACTGACTTCAGAGTAGCTATCCTTAAACAACAAAACTTGAAAAGTCAACTTAAATGTAAATTTCAGAAGAAATCATCTACAGATTAGATTGTTAATGATGGTCTCAACAGGGACTAGGGATTCTTATTACTTTGACTAGCTGTAAACGCCCACATCCTTAGCTACCTTATTCATTTCAACTGATCTAATCAACCTACTTTTTACTTCTCTTAGCTGTTCCTTTGCCTTCTATGCAAGACCCTTTGGGTGCAAACAAAAGTGACGGTTTTCAGGCAGCCTAGCCACAAAAAGTAGTCTATAGCCATGACCAAGCACACAGCTGCAGACTGCTTCAAAAATGGCTGATTGGATGACAATCTGAATCCTCATTGTACAAGGGTTCAGATGAAATAGTGTCTTCTGTAACTTGTCTGGCAGCCTCCACGCTGTTTTTAGAAAAGGAAGGGGGAAGTACTATTGCCAACCCCACTTTGCCAAAAATCATGAGACAAACTCTGAAAAGTCAAGAGATTAGCACATAAATCATGAGATGCTATTTTTGAAGTGTGGGTATGTGGGGAGGGAGGTTTGGAGACCAGGAGGGGGGAGGGTCCCCACACACCCTGGCAGGGTGAGGGGTACTGTGGGTCAGGAGTGATAAACAGCAGCAGGGCTGGGTGGACTGTAGCTTCGGCGTAAGAAGCAGACAAATGCACAGACAGCACCCAGCTGATAAGTGGAAAGACTGAGGGGGATGGAGAAGGGGGGGAATGGAGGCTCCTGCTGTGAGGGAAGGAATGGAGGAGTGGCAAATGGGGCCCCAGGGCCAGGGCAGGTCATCCAGAGATGTGAAAGAGGGGCATGGCTCCCCATAGCAGCACACCCCCGTGCAGAAGGCATAGGGGACGTCTCCCCCGCAAGGGAGTCAGACTGCCCGCTGTGGGCTCAGGGCTCTGTGCCCTGCTGCCTTTGCCCTGGGAGCTTATCCACGTGACCCCAGCGTACTTCCTGCCACCGGGTATGCAAGGGATGTGCGATGCAGCCAATGTGCCCCATATCCCCTGCCTGCCCAGCAGGAGACAATGGCATTGCACAGCTGAGCACCTGGGACAAGGCTCCAGGGCACAGCCCCAGCCTGCAGGAGGCAGGTCTCCTCTTCTCTTTGGGGGACACATGCCCTTCCCCTCCACTTAACCAGCTGGAAAAATCTGGAGATCTGAGAGTCAGATCAGGAGATCACGAGTCGGAGTTATTTTGACTTCGTTGCGAAACCATCCTGAGACTTGATATTTCAGTTGGCGCTACTGGGGAAGAGGGGGGAGGCAGTTTGGTCTGGGTATTTTTTTTTTTTTTCCCAAGAATTTGGAACAACAAATTTTTTCCAACAAATTTCTGCTGGAGGGTGCCGAAGGTGTATTGGAGCCTCCCCAGATTGGGGGAGAGGGGGTTCACCCTCCAGTGCCAGCTGAGAAACTGCTAGAACAAGCTCCCTCTGCTCCATTCCCCGCTCCAATTCTGAAAATTGGCAGGCTGGGAGGGAGGAGGGCCTGTTGCTAAGGCAAATTGGCTGCAGGATCCCAACCAGCAGCTAGATTCCCCTTGCCCCTGGAACCAACAGTGAACTTCTGTTTGGTCCAGGGGATTGTTGTAACCCAGAACACTTCCTGCAAAAATCTCTGAGTTACACCAGGGAGCTGCATGTTTGCCTGTGCCCTTTCTTTCAGTGATTCCTTTCACAGCATCTGACCAGGTAGGTTGTTGTCTATAAAAGCTTATGCCTCTGAATCATCCTACCCTACCTTCAGTCAGACTTCAGACTAACATGGCTATGGCTAGCCACCTCTCTGAACTATATCAATGTTGCAGTTTTATCAATAGAACTTGACTGGAAGACACCAGTGAGTTACGAGATCACAGTTCTTGGTACAATAGATCCACTCACTCTCTAGTCAGCTCCATGCTTCCAGCCTTTAGGCTTTTATTCTTTATGCAAGTAATGCAAATATGCCTGGGGTGTATAGGAGAGAGGCTTGTGTACCATTACAGAAGACAAATTTTCTGCTAATGGAAATGCATTTTCATATTTATTTCTTCAAAGAAGAATCAACCACAAGTAGTGATTTAAATACACTGGATTTACCTGAATCCAAGACCATTTTGAATTTAAGATGACTCCACAATTAGCTTCTAGATATAAAAAATTATATGCTTTTCCCTGTGCTCCCCTCAGCACCACACACCACGTACCCCATTTCCTATATTCCTTCACACCCTATGGGTCCCCCTCCCCTGTTCCATGCATCACCAACTATCACATGAGCCACCAGGGCCCTGTCCAGAGCTGCAGTAGCTGTCCGTCGGTAATGTACTCAAGTCAAAAACTAAAGGTTTTTCCATGCTGAATGAGAAAAAAAACCTCATTTTAAATTCAAGTAAATAAGTTATTTTGGGGGTTTCAAAAATACAGCCTTGAGACTGAATTCAACCTGTGGGATCATTTCATTCAGCCTGCCATCAGTGGCGTACTGACGGAGGGTTGGGAGGGTGGGACCTCAGCTGCCGGGTGGGACCCCAGCTGCCAGCTGGGCCAAGAAACTCAAGTGCCTCCTGCATTTGGTGTGTGGCCAACCCTTCCGCCCGCTGGCTTGTACGTTTCTTTACCTGTTATGGCCAGAAATTCAGGCCACTGGCATGGTGCAATGTCAATTTCCCCGTGTAGGTACTGTGGCACCCTGCTTGGATCATCCACGGGGGGCAAATGCAGACATTGGTCCCCAGGTGCCGGAGACCCACAGTATGCCACTGCCTGCCATGCTACTGGAAGTTGAGGGGGTGTCAGGAGCTTCAGAATTGGGGGCCTTGGGCTCATGGACATGAATCTCTACAGCAATGGGGGTATGCTGTGTAGATACAGCTCTCATTCACTCTGCTGCCACAAGACCTGTAGCTTCTGCTGGCCCTGTGGATCCATCCCAGGAGGAGACCCTGTGGTCCAGATCTGTCCTTGAGCCTGAGGGTAGTTGAACACCCCTGATCTATTTAATTTTTCCCACAAAAAACATTTTCCATCTGAATACAGAGTCTGAATTCACCTACCCACGATGGCTGTGGATATCCAATAAAGTGAGTCTGAATCTAATAATGACCTTCTCTTTGTACTGCTGTTGTTTGTAGCCCTACTTTGTGCTGCAGATAGGTTACTAGGCCAAAGGACTGCTTTATTAATCTCAGAAAGGGGAAACTGAAATTGAATACCTGTTAGCATGCTAACAATTCATATTTAAAACAAGGCCTACGTTTTGAGGAAATAGTAGGCCATTGACTGCACATTTCCCAGGATACTAGTTTGAAGGGACAGTATCAATATTATTAGATGAAAAGTTTATTTGGCAAAGAGTCTTCTAGATTGCACCAGTTAGCGTGTCTGATTGGAAGAAAATTCCTAATTTTCAGTCAATAATTTAAATTTCTTAATTGAACTAAAGTGGTCACAGCACTCCCCTTTCAGAGTGCATGAGCTTCCAGATGTATAGTTTGGTAGAGATAAAAGCTGCCTTAAAAATTAGATTTTTTTCTAGCTTTGAATGAATTATGGGTCTCCACATTTCCATTCAATACAATAAAATGAAATCTATCACTGATCTATAAACATTGTATAAACCTTTAATACAATGGTTCTCAACCTTTTTTATACTGTGTACCAACACAGGAGCAGGAAGGGGCGCACAGAGCCGGCTGCTTCCCTCCCGGGGCTGCCCTGCTGCCCACCTTTAACCCTGCACGTGACTGCCGGTGGCTGAAGCCGCTCGCCTGGGTGGGCAGATGGGTCTGAGGGTGGGGGTGCGTGCCATAACCCAGCAGCCAACTCTTCACAGGCTGGTACTGGGCCATGGCCCAGTGTTTGGGAACCTCTGCTTTAGTACTACTAATACTGCTCTCCTTATCTTAGGATAAAACTTCACCTAAGACTTGTCTTGCTTTACGGTTTATGTTTTCAATTTACTTTATTCTTCCTCAGATTCTGAATAAATTAGATTCTAAGGTATTTAAATGAAGATTTTTTGTGTTTAAAAACCACACACACACTTCCTTTCATTCCCCAAAACCAGTATCTTGGCTTTATCAGTGTTTAAATTGTTGAAAAAACATCTAACTTTTTGGAAGCCTCTATAGGATTGCAACATTAATAGTGCATCATCTGCATAAACCGGACAAGAAGAGGGTTGTTCGATATCATTGATGTGTGGAATTGATTTCCCATGTATTGTATGTATTTTAAATGATTCAAGAATACAGTAAAAAGTAACAGAGCAGGTTAACACCCTTTTCATACCTCAGTCTTTGATGGAAAAGCTGTTGGACAAGGCACTACCATAATGTACTCTAGATGTTGTATTTGAATAGGAAGTAACGATTAATTGTAACAGAGCATTATCTGTTCATGTTCCTGCCAGTTTCTTCCGTAATTTGAACCTGTCTATAGAGTCAAAGTCTCCCTTTATATCTGTGAAAGCTACATATGAATTATTTTGTCCTTTCACATATTTAATTGACAAATAATGTAGCAAATTTTCCATATGATGTTGCTTAGCAACCCATTTTCTTGCCTTCAGTAAATAGGGAGGGGAGAGGAGGGAGTCTGTGTTTCATATTGATCCATTCATTGAAACTGGAGATTTAAGGCTTATGACTATAGCAACAGAAGCCATAGGTGTCCCCTCTACCACCACCCCCTCCATAGGTACAGCATGTATGGAATATTTTTTTCTAGAATAATTATAGGGCAGCCATTCTGACTAGAGGAGTGACTCTCAATCTTTTTAGACTCAAGGCACCCCTTGAAACAATGCCAGCTTTAAGCTTTCACTTGTTTTTTGACTCCAGAAAAATAGGGCAATCCTGTTGCAAAGACCTCAGGAAAAAAAAACACACCGAGTTAGAATGTTTTTAACACTGTGGATCCCTATTTGAAATCCTTGGATTTTGTGAATCATGTACATGTTTTCACACTTATCTGTGCTAATATTGTGTGGCACCCTCAATATTCAAGAGAGACTCATGGCACCGTGGTTGAGAATCACTGTATAAGCCTTTTAAAAATAATTTTCTATCCTGAGGGTTATGCAAATACCAGGAAAATGTTTTTTTAGAGGAAAGACAAAAGGCAACGTAGATCTGCATTTTATACACTAAATCAGAAATGCAGAGCATAAGTTTTGTGAGCAGTGGGCTTACTTCATCAGATGCTGTGTCCTTTCACAGCATCTGAAGTAAACCCACTGCTTACAAAAGCTTATACTATGCATCTCCTATTTAGTTAGTCAGTAAGGTACAATCTACCCTGCCTCCTGCCTGACTTCACACTAACTGGGCTAACTAACCCTATCTTAGAGAAAAAACATGACAATAATTCCACTAGTGACTACAAGTATGCTATCCTAAATTTGTTAAAAAGTAGAACTGGAAACATACAGCATCTTAAAATAAAAGCAAGACAGGTTTTCTTGGGGTCAGGTAGGGCAAGTCTGATCATATTATCAACAATTTTACAAATTGTAACTATATTAGGGAGGCTACATAATAAGGATAGATTAAGGATCTAAATAAACTCTGATTCTACAAACAGTTATGTAATATCTTACACACACGAGTCCTATTGAAATTATGGTAAGACTCTGCAATAGTGGGAGATAAAATGGTAAAACTTTGTGAAAAGAACTGCTTTCAGAAAGAACCATGGAGCATCATGGAGTGTTTTGTGATTAAAATCCTGGTCCTATTAAAGTCTAAAGGCAAAAGTCTCCTAGGCCAGCAGGGCCAAGATGTTACCCTTTGGCATCTGTACCAAACAGATAAAGATGCTAACCTAAGAAAACCTGCCATTTAAAGCTAACAGCAGCTAACTCATCAGCTACTGTCATCAATAAAGTATTGCCACTGGCATGTCAGCTCTCTTCAAAGGGAATGTGTAAAGTTACTCACCGTCATAAACAAGGATCAAGGAATTTGTTTAGAAGATACTACTCTATGTCTGTAATGCTCAAGAAAATTATGTTAAAAAGTTTGTTGGCATCTTTTTGGAAAAAGGGGTTTTTTAAAATATTTTTGGTTAATATTTTTTTAATGTTGTAAATAAGCTCTAAACACTGTTATTTAAAGTCTGTTTGATCAATGGGCTATTGTGAAAAGGCCTAGATAAATAAAACACGGCAAAGCAAATGAAAATTTTGTATCACATAGCAATTTTATTTGAATATGCAAAATGTTTATTGTAAAAGGCAATGAAGGATGCTGCTTCTGAGCCTTCTGAATCATGGATGGTACATCACATTGCATTTTTTCTTAATTGAGAAACTACTATAGAAAAGGATATTGCCATGTTGTTTATTATAAATGATGGCTAGTCAAGGATCCATTGTCTTCCTAAGTAAGTGTAACTTTGCATGCATGGGAGGGAGATTTGCAAATAGGTAACAGAAGATATTCATTACCTCACAGTACACCTCTTATGATAGAAGCAAAGTGATCTCCAAAAAAGTAAAATGAAATTTTTGGCTGCTATCTGTATAAATGGTTTATATCAAATTAATGATCCAGCTGGTACAGGATCAAAAGGTGCTACAAAAATGCTAACCAATAAACAGTGAAAAATAACAATCTTTTTTTTCTTGGAAAAAAGCAATTCCAGAAAATACCTGCAGTGATTATAGACCAGCAAATCGGATAGGAGCTTTCAATTTGAAATGGTGGGGAGAAAAAAAAACAAAACTGAACCAGAGGCTATTTTGAGCCTTGGATGTAAGGACATTGTATCACAGACTTAGGGAGCTTGTCTGCCTGCATGCTATTGCACTGAACACTGAAATTCAACACTGGAAAGAGGATGACAAAATGAGAAGGGGATCTAAAGGGGTCAAAATAAATAATAAAAAATAATTAAGTGTATGAAGGGCTGACCTAAGGAAAATAATAGTAAATCTATTGAGCTTTGCTAATAGATGACAAATAGTATAAAATACTGACTATAACTGAGAGTTTACTGCAGAAGGGAAGGAATTATTATATTGTATAGAGGTCCTGGAGTGTGTAACTGTACTGAGATAAAACTATATAACAAAATTAAGTGTTTTATTGAACCACACAATATAAAATATATTCCACAGTCATTTCAAATTAGAATGGGTATAGTAGAGTACAAACTTCATGGTATAAAAAACCCAATTCACTTAGATGAGTTATATGAAAGCATCTTTAGAGAAAAAAGATACTGTCTGGGATTTTTTGGAAAGGAGAAAATTGGAATACTTGTCAACCAATTAAAGGTTCAAACACTTATTTTTGTGCCTAACAGCAATGATTTCATAAACATTAGGGCTGGAAGGGACCTCTTGAGATCATCTTGTCCAGCCCCCTGCCCATGATGATTATAATCCTTCACTGTGATTCCTTTGTCTACTTCTCTCAGCCTTTGGGGTTTAATTATTTGCTTTAGAAAGTCTTTTTTTGATTGGTCATATGTCCCTGGCCCAAACTATCATAACTATGGAATTTATACAATATATTCTAAGATACACAGTTACCTATAGTAGTTGTAGAATATCAAAAACACATGATTTTTGGTATTTTATTTTTTAGATTTATATCATGCCTTCTCCAAAAATCTCAGAGTGGCTATGCTTATAGAAATACTTTCTTTAGAACTCAGTCTGTTTTGTTCAGTATTGACTTAAGCTTCTATTAGCAGCATGTTAGTACTTAGTATTTTAAATATAAAACATGCATGGCAAAGAAATTATTTTCCTTTGATTTCTTCCTAAGGGAGGAAGGAAAGGCTGTTGGTATACTTTTTTGACACTGACTCTCACATCAAATGAATAGCATTCCAGAAACAGAGCCTGACAAATGGGCAGGAATTGAAGCAGTGGTCCAAAACCTCTGCAGGAATTGAAATCTGAGCACCACTCTGACCCTGCTCTACTCACTTTCTGACCAGGTGTTCCTTCTGTTTCAGACTTTAGGAGATTCTCTTTACTGTGCTCAAATGTCATGAAACTCCTTTTCAGTGTGGTCTTGGCACCAGAAGCATAGAGCTGTATGCTTTTCATGCTTATGAATACCACAGGAAACAAAATTTAACCTGCTACACTTCCTATATTATCTGAAGAACTTGTAGCCCTGGCTAATAGTTAATATGCACATGGTATTTTTTCTGTATAGGACTTCCAAACTGGGCCACAGCTGGAGAAATATTTAGAAAAAGGAATGCTACTAACATCACTGTGCACCTCCAGATGCTTCAGATTCCAAGGCAAGGCTTCCACAACAGCTCTGCTTCAGCCCCTTTCTTCATTTTCCAATTCAACTGTAATGAAATTGGTGCAAACATGTGTTATAGTAGTGCAGTGGCAAAGAATGTCTTTTGTTTAAGGATCATATGACTTGATTGCAGAGAACGGGACTTGGTGATCTGGACCTCCCTTCCAGAGCTATGTTTTAAACATGTAACACTGGTATTAATAGCTAGTGCTGCAAAACAACACTGCATAATAACAGAAAAAGCCTGAGAAAAAAATGGGTAAATTCAGCCTTGCTCTGAAAAGTAACAACTTTTTAGGCTTCATTCACACTATAAACCTGTCATATTTGAATCTGGATGTACAGAATTGAGTTAAATGACATGATTCTGACCACTGTTTAAGCTTTGACTTCACTATGAAAAAGGTGGATTTTGGTGTGTTAATACTGGGGTGGACAAAGATAGTTGTTTCCAGTGTCCTTGCTAGTAGATGTAAAACATGGGAAGCAAAAGGCAAGGGAGAGAGGTGCCTTGTAGACTAAATCTGAGAAGCATAAACTCTTGTGAACAAGAGCTCACTTCAGATGCTGTGAACAGACATGCTCATATCTCTACCCTGCCTTCTGCCTAGCACAACTAACTTCTCTCTGCACAAAGGGCAAACTAGAGTTTAGTTCTGCCAGCAAACACTACATTTTTACTACGCATGTGGACATAGTCTCAGTGATCCAGTACAAATCCTCATTCAGTCTCTCATCTGGGAATTGTGATTAATGAATGGCACAAACTTCAAGAGATAAAGCAGAGATAGGAAGCACAAATCCTATTGTCTTGTTTTACCTATAAAATACATTTACATTTCAAATTTCTTCTTAACACTGCAAAAATCAGTATAACTACAAGTGAAGGACCTACCTACCAATTGGTTCAGTACATTTATTAATGATGAGCCAGGAAAAAATACAGCCTGAGACTTGGGGCTGAGTGTGTGGGGGATGCTTTGTAGACACCTCATAATTTAAAGCAAGGGTGTTCACCTGAAGGTTACAGACATAAAAGTTGGACTCACCTTGCTATTTATTTTTAAATCACTCAGAGTAAAGCCAGACAGCAAATAAGCCTTGTTCGCAATCCAATTTGGCGCAGAAGTCTTCTAAAAGTTGCTCGTAGCCTAAAGAGATCTTTCTGGGAGAATACACACAGCTATTGTAGAGGACACAGTGTGATGGCTTTTCTCTTCAGCTACTGCGATCCTCTCTCTATGGGCTTTTTTGTATTCTGTTTCCCAGCAACACAGGCTGAGGGTGCCTGCTCAACCACGGCTCCTCTCATCCCCAGAGCATCCTGCTGTTCAGGCAAATGTCAGTGCTGAAAAGCTGCAGAAGAAGTTGCCCACTTAATTACAAACGAAGAGAAATGAGTACAAGAAGTGGTGGTGGTGGTGGGACAGCAGAAGAGTCCGCCCCCTCCCTCCCCGAGTCCTAGCAGGCAAGAGCAGACACGTCCTCAGACCCGCACGGCTCCAAGCAGCCCCCCGGGGGGAGCAAGCGCCGGGTGCGGGGCCACGCTGCTACCTCCGCAGGTTATAAAGACTCAGGAGGCGGCGGCGACGGGCTCAGACAAGCGCGTCTGCCCCGCGGCGCAGAGGGAGCCGGAGCTGGCCCCTGCGGCCGCGGGGACAGGCTGAGGGAGGGGCCTGGGCGCGCACCTGGCGCCAGGTGAGGCAGGGCGGGGCCGCGCGCAGGCGCACTGAGCCCCTCCCCCCGCGCTCACCTGGCCGCTGCGAGCGGAAACGGCCGTCTCACCTCCGCCAGACCGGACCGGACCAGGTGAGTGCCGCGGCCCTCAGGCAATGATGCCTCTGCCCAAGTAGCGGGTTCCGGAGCGGGGCGGGGTCGCAGTCGTGGCCTTGCGGCGGAGGGACCGACTAACTGCCCTGTCCCGCGCCGCTTCCACGTGTCCGCCCCGGGCCGCCTGAGGCTGGGCGGTGCCGGTCGCCGCCCCTGGAGCCTGCGGGACAACTGCTGCCCGCGGCCGCGGGGAGGGTCTCGGGGAAGCCCCGGGCGCAGGGGGTGGAGCGGAGCTTGGCGGGGCGGCTGCGTTTCCTTTCGCTGTGCGAGCAGCCGCGAGGAGCGTGGCCTGCTCCCGCGGGGAGTCTAGGTGAGAGCCGGCACGGCCCCTTGCCCAGCACCCTGTGGCGCGGCCTGCGGCGCTGCCGCACGGCCCCCTGCCTACCCCTTGTGCCCGCAGAGCGGGGCGCCGGGCTGCCGCCGCCTCCTGCCGAGGTCCTGGCCGCGCTCTCCCCCTCGCCTCTTCATTTCCGTACTCCAGGTCTTGGCCCCACCGCGGCCGGGACCTTCTGGTCAGCCTCCTCCGGGCGCTGGTGAAGCTGGCCTGCACCTGCCCGGGAAGGAGGCTGTGGCCGGGAGAGTCTCCGGGGCCACAGCCTTTGCGCGGCGCGGTTCCTGTCTGCAGGCAGTGTCACTGCCCTGTCCTCTGGCTCCTTGGGTGCTGTCGGGGGGGTGCCATCTGCAGTGCTCTGCTTGGTGTCCCCCCTTGTTGCGCTTGTTTTGTACCTTTCCCTTTTACTCATGTCTCTGTTTTCTTTTAGTTGTCCCCACTAACCACTTGATCTATACCTAGGACCTATCTATCCATTTCAAGACAGTTCAAGGAGCCCTGAAATGATTGCTTTTTTTTATGGCTGCAGTTAGAGGCATAGCAAACATTCATCGGTTAGAGATGCAGTGTAGACTTTCTGTAGGTAGGCATATTTATTGGGTCCCTCTAAATTGGCAGGGGGCTGGTTGCAGCCCTCCAGGCCATTCTAATCAGCCCACAGGGCCCCTAAAAAATTTAGAAAATTACTATTTATCTGCCCCTGGCTGCCTGTCATGTGGGCCCTGGATGGCTTGCCAAAACTCAGTAAGCAGCTGTCCATCCAAAATAATTGCCTGTCCTTGCTCTAAATCCATACTCCAGGTAAGTGATGATTTCCTTTCCCCTGCCCTCCCCTTTTATTTTTTTTCAGTTTCAGTTCTGAGCCTGTGTAAACAGGGAATGCTCTGAGGCTTGGCATGGAATCCAAGGTGAGTCTTCTTTTCTTTTGTTTAAATAAGTAGTAAGTTAAATTGCTAGTCTATAGTATCTACCACAACTATTCTTTGTCTAGAGAAAGGTTTCTGCATTTCCATGGTGAAATATTGGGGACATAAAACAAAATGAATAATGCAAGTATTACAGCTCAGTTTTGCAAGGGACTGAATGTTTTCAACTCTCAATGATTTCAGAAAGAACTAAGGTGAGTATCAGTATCTTGAGAGAGGAAACCCTTAGTGAGTGGTGTATGCAATCCTGAACCCAACAGAAAAGTAAAGGTAAACCCAGAGATTCGAAAAGGAATCCATAGAGCTAAAAATGTTCTGTTGTGTTCTTTGAGTTCTTTGCCACAGAAGAATTGCTCTGTTATTTTTTTTCTGTGATTAAAAAATGAGTAAAAGCTAAAAGCTGACACTTGCTTAGGTGTGCCTTAAGTCTAATGAGGGGTGCCATGAGCTTAAAAAGGTAAAGAACTTGTTAAACACACTGTCAGATCTGGCACTGATTCAGCTTCAAGTGAAGATATAGTGCCTTTGGAATAATTTCAGTGCTGTCAACCATCTTTCAACACTTGTGGTGCTGATATAAAGATTCCTCTGGTACTGACTCAGTACTGTAATCCATGGTGCAGAAACTGCCAGTACTAGCAACTTCTGTAGGGGTGTCCTTTGTTACTGACCAGCTTTTGGAGTCTTTTCAGATGTCTGCTGAAATCTGTGTTGGAAACAGAACCTGGGAGACATCTAATTTAAACTAACTTTCCAACTTTTGAGATTCTGAGGAAAATGTTAGCTCTCCTTATCTCCATATGTTTACATGGTTTTTTGAGGATATGGATCTCCACTTTAAGGGGTTTTTGGTTTTTAATGTCTGCTATTTAAGAGTCTTGCTTTCTTCAGTTACTTTTAGAGAAGACCCTTCTCTTCTGTCATCACCCATATCATCTCTCAGTTGCTCTAGACCCAGAGATCACCCTGGAAGAGACTAAGCCAACTATGTGGATGAATCTATCTGCACCTTGATTGTTGGGTTCTTAAGTGCCGTTTCTGTTTCACTTAGCCCACTTCAGTTAGAGCATTTTTAGTGTATTGTTATGTTTATGATCATTTATACAAAGGACAACACTTGGACCCTGCAAATCCTCATGCCACTAGCCAAAAAGATAGACCTCACCACCCTCCTCAGCTTCTTGAAGCTCATGGCTGTGAGTTGGAAGTCTCCATTTGCTTTTAGCCCGTTGTTTGCTTTCAAGGTGTTTTCCCTTAATCTTCTGTAAACAGTAATTTAGGTACTGTTAGTCTTAGGTAGGTAATGTTCCTGTTCCTGGAACAAACATTCATTCTATATTTTATCAAAAACTGAGGTGGCTTTGACAATGGCTGTGTTGGCAGAAGTTCTCAGTCTATAGTTACCAGCTTCCTAGGGCGCTATACCCATGAGTGGTCCCTCTACTTTGTAGGCCGCACCAAGGCACATCAGGCATGAGAGAGAGAGAAGAACTTTATTCTTCATTTTCTTTTAAGAAAAGGACACACAAGTCTGAGAAGGGAGATAGAGGTTGGCTAAACAATTAACCCTACTTCTGACCAGAATACTTGCACTGATGAGCAAACTATTCACATCTAGGAGAGATCCTTTATTATAGTTTTATTACCAGAAAAAGGAAAAAGTCTTGCTTTGAGAAGTTGTTTTCACTTCATAGGACCCTGTCATATAGTCCCTGAGGTTGAAGAACAAAAGCCTGTATTGAGACTGCCACCTGCCTACAAAAATGCACCTGTCCTACACAGCCCTATTTTCAGGACTGATTAGAAACTAATTGTCAGGGGAAAGTAAACACTAATAATGAAATACAAAAACAAAATAAATTAAAATGTTATGCAATTTTCCATCCAATCTGTGCAAACTATGGATTTACCAAGTGCTGTAGATCCTTGAGGAAAATAAGTTTGACTCTGCCTTTAGACATTAGAAAAGTGTTAGTTGCATGGTTCTTTTAAAACAGACCTGGCAAATTTCAAATTATATTCTTCCACAAACGATTATGGAATAATTTAACAGTGTACAATAAGCACTCTGAAATAAGATTCTAACCTGTAGAGCATTTTGCAGCTCTATTCTCAGGCACATTAAAATGTAAATTCTGTTGTAACCTCTGCCATCATGGTGATTCATAGACGTTAGGGTCAGAAGGGACCTCAATAGATCATTGAATCTGACCCCCTGCATAGGAAGGCAAGTGTGCTGAGTTCAGATAACCCCACCCAGATGCCTGTCTAACCTCCTCTTGAAGATCCCCAGGGTAGGGGAGAGCACCACCTCCCTTGGGAGCCCATTCCAGATTTTGGCCACTCTTAACTGTGAAGAAGTTCCTCCTAATGTCCAGTCTAAATCTGCTTTCTGCTAGCTTAAGGCCATTATTTCGTGTGATCCCCAGGAGTGCCTTGGTGAGTACAGCCTCACCAATTCCCTTCTGCACCCCCATGATGAATTTATAGGCAGCCACAAGGTTGCCTCAGCCTTCTCTTGCAGAGGCTGAAGAGGTCCAGGTGCCCTAGTCTCCCCTCGTAGGGTTTGGCCTGCAAACCCTTAACCATACGAGTGGCCCTTCTCTGGACCCTCTCCAGGTTATCCACATCTCTCTTGAAGTGTGGTGCCCAAAACTGGACACAATATTCCAACTGCAGTCCGACCAGCACCCAAAAAAAGGAAGTATCACCTCCTTGGTTCTATTTGTCATGCATCTGCTGATGCATGATGAAGTGCAGTTAGCTTTGCTGATGACTTCATCACACTGACAACTCGTGCATCTCGGAGTCCACTAGGACTCCGAGATCCCTTTCCGCTTCTGTGCTGCCAAGCAGGTCATTTCCTAGGTAATAGGCGTGCTGGACATTTTTCCTCCCTAGGTGCAGCACTTTGCATTTCTCCTTGTTAAATCGCATTCTTTTGTTTTCTGCCCATTTGTCCAACCTGTCCAGGTTTGCCTGTAGTTGTTCCCTGCTCGCTGGTGTGTCCACTTCTCCCAACAGTTTTGTATCATCCGCAAACTTGGACAGAGTATGCTTCACTTGCTCATCCAAGTCACTGATGAAGACATTGAAGAGTATCGGTCCAAGGACCGAGCCGTGCGGGACCCTGCTGCCCATGTTCTTCCAGGTCGATACCGACCTGTCCATCACCACTCTCTGGGTACGACCCTTTAGCCAATTTGCCACCCACTGGACTGTGTAATCATCCAAGTCACAGCCTCTTAATTTGTTCACCAGTATGGGGTGTGGTGCTGTATCGAAGGCCTTCCTGAAGTCTAAGTAAATGATATCTACCCCTACTCCTGCATGTTTTGTAGCCTGGTCATAAAAGAGACTAGATTAGTCAGGCATGATCTACCTGCTACAAACCCATGCTAGTTTCCCCTCAGCATAATTTTTCCTGCTGGGCTCTCTGATATATGAGCCTTAATTATCTTTTCAAAGACTTTACCAAGGTTGGAGATGAGACTGACTGGCCTGTAGTTGCTTGGATCCTCCTTCCTCCCCTTCTTGAAAATAGGGACCACACTGGCCCTTTTCCAGTCCTCCGGGACCTGACCTGTGCGCCACGAGTGCTCAAATAT
Organism: Crocodylus porosus; assembly: GCF_001723895.1. Classification (NCBI taxonomy): domain Eukaryota; kingdom Metazoa; phylum Chordata; order Crocodylia; family Crocodylidae; genus Crocodylus; species Crocodylus porosus. Next base: position 47,127,481 of record NW_017728949.1, read on the forward strand.
TCTTGCTGGTGGCTGTACAGTGACATCAGCCAGTGCCTTCAGTACCCTTGGATAGAGCTCATCTGGGTCTGCCGACTCCAACGAATCCAGTCCTTCCAAGTGACTCTGCACCATCTCAAAGTCAACGCTTGGTAGTCTGGCGCTCTGCTGTTGTCTCTCTCTGATTCCATTGTGAGGCTTGTTTTGCCCCTCGTTTAGCAATACTGAGGGAAATAATTCATTGAGGAGTTCAGCCTTGTCCCCCCCGTCTGCTACCAATTGCTTTTGCCCATTCAGTAGTGGTCCTATACCTCCCTGGGCCTTCCTTTTACTCCCTATATATCTGAAAAACAATTTTTTGTTATCCTTAACTTGGGATGCCATCCTCAGCTCCATGGTAGTTTTGGCCTTTCTAACTGCCTCCCTACAACTGCAAACTGAGGCACATATACACAGTGTACTCCTATTTAGTAATCTCTCCCTGTTTCCACTGCTTATATGCCCCCCTTTTTGCCCTTAGGTGGCTCTGGATTTCTCTGGTCATCCAAGGAAGCCTCTTGGCCCCTTTTCCCCTGCATCGGGATCATCTTCTGTGCCCGAAGGATCGCTTCCTTAAGGCACAGCCACCCTTTCTGGGCTCCCATCTCTCCAAAGAGATGGGACCTCCAAAGAGAGATGGGAGCCCAGTGCTGCAATGCATCATTGACTCAATGCCTGAGCTCGCTGAAGTCAGCCTTTCTAAAGTCTAGCACTTCCACCCTACTAGTTATCTTTCCCACTCTGCGCCTTATGATGAATTCTATTATTTGGTGGTCAGTGTCCCCCAGGTGACCACTGATCTGTAGGTCCCCTACCATCTCATCCCCCATTGCCAATACCAGGTCCGGTAAGGCATTCCCCCTAGTACCTCCTGCATCAGGTGGAGGCCCTGCACACAGGATAGGAACCTGCGTGAACGGTGGAAATATGCTGTCTGTGTCTCCCAGCAGATGTCAGGGTAGTTTAGGTCCCCCATGACTACTGCTTCCCTAGTCTTTATGGTCTCTGAGAGCTGCCTCAGGAGTTTCAAATCTAGGTCTTCCCCTTGGTGTGGGGGTTTGTAGCAGACCCCTACCACCAAATCCCTTTCCCCTTGACCTCCATGTATCTAATCCACACTCCTTCTACTTTCTCTTCCTCCAGCTCCATTTTGATAAGGGTTGATGTATAACGCTCCTTGACATAGAGCACATCCCCCGCCCCCTCTCCTCCCTACTATATCCTTTTTGTACAGCTTATAGCCCTCAATGAGTACCACCCAGTCATGAGTAGAGTCCCACCAGGTTTCTGTTAACACCACTAAGTTGTATTTTCTGCAAGCTACTGCTCTGCCTTATATTGTGGTATCACAGTAAGGTCTGGTGAAAGAAATAATGGTAAAAGTTAGTCCCATATGCTTTAAGGGTATTTTTTATATTTTCTTAGTTAGGAACTGACTTGTATTCTAATTGTTCTAGTAAACTTTTGTATAGTGGGATAGCCTTGGAAATTGGTACTTGGTGACAGAGTTTTGGGGGGGGGGAAAACCCCATTTGGATTTGAAGTTAGTTTAGCCCCATCAGGCTGCATTTGTCTACATGCAGTGTTTTTGATTTTCTTAAGAATAGCTCATTAAAAAGAATACGTCACTTCATGCCTTTGCAATCCCTGTGTTGCAGATGGTTGTAGGTTTTATCCCTTCAAATATGTCCTACTAACCTAGGTCATCTAACCTGCTGCCTTCTGTCCTGGCTCTGGCTGAGGTGGTGAGTCTTCCTGTGGCAGCAGGCAGCTCTTGGGAAGAACAGTACTATGAGCAGAATCCCTGCCACTGTGTCCACAGCCAGGATAAAAGACTTGGATCAGTGGGCTCTGGCTGCAGTGGTGGAACTTCTGACTGTTGTGCTGGACCTGTCCATGCCCCCAGCTCTTACTGGAGCATTGGTTGCCACCACAGAAACATGGACCTCCTTGCCAGAGCCTTGACTCTGGCTGTAGTGGCTGGGCATGCTTGTGATGCTGCTGGGCTGCCACTGCCCAAGCTTTCACTGGGGCATGTGCTGTTACTGTAGGAACTTGCAGTCTTGCTTGGTTTGTGAACACCTGGCTGTTACTGTAGTGCTGGCTGCCTCTGTGAGAAGTTTCATAGTTAATAGAGTCAGAAGGGACCTGAGCAGATCATCAAGTCTGACCCCCTGCCATGGCAGGAAAGAGTACTGGTGTCAAACGATCCCAGCAAGGTGACTGTCGTGCCTTGTCTTAAAGACCCCCAGGGTAGGAGCCAGCACCACTTCTCTTGGAAGTTGGTTCCAGATCCTAGCCGCCCTGACAGTGAAGTAGCGCCTCCGGATGTCTAATCTGAATTTACCCTCTGCCAGCTTGTGACCGTTATTTCTAGTTACTCCTGGTAGTGCTCGGGGAAACAGGGACTCCCCCAGTGCCTGCTGATCCCCTCTGACTAGTTCATAACAGGCCACTAGATCCCCCCCTCCAGCCTCCACAAGAGAAGGCTGAACAGGTTCAGGTCCCATAGCCTGTCCTCATAGGGCCTGCCCTGCTGCCCCCGATCATGTGTGTGGCCCTCGTCTGGACCCTCTACATGTTGTCCACACCCCTCTTGAAGTGCGGCGCCCAGAACTGGATGCAGTACTTCAGCTGCAACCTGACCAGTGACGCATAGAGGGGGAGTATCACCTCCTTGGATCTGCTTGAGATGCATCTGTGACAAGGTGAGGTTGGCCTTCCTGACTGCATCCCCACACTGCCTGCCCATATTCATCTTGGCATCAATGATGACTCCAAGATCCTTTTCTGCCTCTGTACTGATGATAAGGGAGTTCCCCAGCCTGTAGGTGTGGTGCTGGTTCTTCGTCCCCAGGTGCATCACCTTGCACTTGTCAGTGTTGAATCCCATCCTATTCTCATTCACCCACCCCTGTAACCTGTCTGGGTCCGATTTGTAGCCTATTCTATCCTTCTAAGGTGCCCATATCCCCCCCACATCTTAGTGCCATCAGCAAATTTGAACAGGGTGCTTTATACCTCCTCATCCAAATCACTGATGAAGATGTTGAACAGCACGGGCCCCAGGATTGAGCCCTGTGGAACCCCACTGCCCACATCCCTCCAGGTCAAAAATGACCCATCCACCACCACTCTCTGGGTGCGGCCCTCCAGCCAGTTGGCGACCCATTTGACTGTGTCGGTGTCGACACCACAGTCCCCCAGTTTCTTAATGAGAACAGGGCGAGAGACGATGTCAAAGGCCTTCCGAAAGTCCAGGAAGACTATGTTCACTGCTACCCCTGCTTCTAATGATTTGGTGATCTGATCATAGAAGGCCACCAGGTTGGTCTGACAGGACCTGCCTCTAATGAAGCCGTGTTGGTTGCCCCTGAGCATAATCTCCCCTGCTGGCCCCTCATGGACATGTGCCAGAATAATTCTCTCAAAAAGCTTACCCAGGA